>NW_020455661.1:158152-354983 GCF_003342845.1 Nothoprocta perdicaria
CCCTGCCGGCACGGCGGGCACGGCGGCGCTCCCCGCTCCGCCCCGCGCTCGGGATGCTCCGCTCCGCTCCGCTCGCTCCCAGCGCGCGAGAGCCCTCTTGTGGAAATGCAGCACAGGCCGGCGGAAAGCTTTGCCTTGCTGTTCCTACGCGTCTTTCCCGAATGACACCAAAGCAGAAAGCACTCCTGTCAGAAGCACAAGCAGCAGGGGCACCGTGCCCGTTTCCCACAGCCTCTGGCAGCGTGGCGCCAGCAGCAGCGCACGCCTTCTCCCGTGGCATGTAACTGTGCCCAAGGCCCCCCCTGCAGAGCAGCAACATCAGTAACGCTCTGTCCATCAACAGCAGCAGCCCGAGCCACAGTGCTGCTGTGTTACTTAATCCATGTGGCAGCCACCCCTTTACAGAACGGCAAACAGGCGTCAATCGCTATGAGCTACCCTCGGGTACCATTACTGAGCCTGAACCTGTGTGGTTCAGCACCTTGATTTGAAAGGAGAAAAGGAAGATGAAAAACAGAAAGAGAAACAGACTGCTTTAAGGCTCATGAATTCAGCATCTGGGCTACTCCACAGGGAAGATAACGACAAGAAATTATTTTTAAGAAGTCATCTCCTCTGGAGATGCTTGAGCATTTCATCACCATTTCCTTCAAGAGGAACGAAGACTTCACACTTTGGCTTTATCTTCTTAGTTGGCATGACACCTTTCCATCACTTCAGCCTGAAGTATTCTCTTTGGCACTCTGCCATGGCTAAGAGCATTCTCTACCTTTCCCATCGTTCATGTGAGACTCTACGGAGCTATTGCATTTTCCTGTGCCAAACTCCCTCCTAAAGCTCACCTTAGGGCATTCAGCTAGTAGAGATCTCACCACCCCTTGATAGCTTCAATGACCATGGACGTCTAGTTTCAGCCTTTAAGGTGAAACCATTTGGAGTTTTTTTATGGCCACTTCCTTTGCAAGGCTGCTTGTCTTGCTATCTTTAGGGCACATCTTTTACCTTCGCAAACACTGATGTCTAAAATTCTTATGCAGGAGACATACTGAGAATAAAGGAACTGAAACAGTAGGAAGGTAGATCACTTGACCAAAGTTATAGCAGATTACAGGCTGACAAATGGCAGTCTTATTTCGCTATACATTTACATGGTCATCTGGTCTGCTCTGCTTTCCTACTGGATCTTATCTATATATAAAATACAATACTAGGTAACAGTGAACACTGTTTTTCTGTCCAACTGCTTTGGTTTTGTTCTGTTTTTGTTTTATGGAATAGCCTGTTTCCATGTTCTTAGTTTTGGTTGTACTTCTTGTCATTTGTGTGACTCTGGGTAGTGTTTTCAGTTTCCTTCCTGCATGTGTGACTCTCCGTGGTATTTCTGGCTTCCCTTTTCAATGCTTTCAGAGCTCTTCTTCCTTTCATGGATCCTGGATGCCACCTATTCTCCATTTTTATTCCACTGTTATTCAATGTCCTGTTTCATTTCCATTTTCACTTTTTTTTTTCCCCTCTTTTGAAGGCTTTTCCCTCTCTGAGGCTTCAAAACTACACAGTACAGCAGGGTTAAGACGTGAAGAGCTCTGACAATAAAGCAAACAGCAAGAACAGGGAGACGCTAATTGTCCTCACTTCTCAGAAGTAGGAAGTCTTACTGGATCCTTGTACTACCTTGTGAGCTGATGCTCAATCAGATATTTACTCTTAGAAGGTTTTGGAAATTGTTCTATCTACCTTGTAATACCCAATTTACATTTTTCAGCATGATACAAATGACACAAAGAAAATTGCCCTCTTAGAAATTTACTACTTGCTTACAGGCAGACAGTTGGTACCTCATCTTACAGTGCCAGTTATAATGACAAAAGTCTTCAGATTCCTATCTGAAATCCCATGAATATTTAAAATGCTGCCAGTTGTTATACCAACTCACTGGTGCACTGATGACAGATTTATAAAGACACAAAGAGGCAAGGAAATGTCTGTCTGTGATTACATAAACCTCTCAGCTTTGTAAAATACATTGATGTGAGCCAGTTGGAAGGAAAGTCAGTATGTTTTTTTTTGCAGATCATTGATTATCATCTTATGCCCACCATGCGCTTTCACCAAAGCACATCAGTGACTTCGGTGAATCCAGTGATCAACCATACACAAAATGACACCTGACTGCAGGTCCGAGATGCTGATAAGCTCCGTACTTCTCATTATCAGAGCAACTTCCAGGCTCTTAGATCAATTTCAAAAATGGGGTCTTCTTAGCAGGATTTCCCAGACATACCAACAGCACTCTGATTTTCTTCATCTGTATGCTAGCAAGGAAAGGAACTGAATTTCATCTAGTGCAAATCAACACATAGCACCAAGGCAGAAATATAATATACATGGTTTTTAGGACTGGAGTTCCTGGAAGGCTTTTAGTCTTTTTTGGAAGAACTTTCCAAATCAATGCAATTTAAAATGAAAACTGCCGTTCAATATTAAATGAAGTGTTATTCTATGAATGTGGCAGAGCAGGTTTACAGAACACTGTATGTAGACAAAGCAGTCAGATTTTCAAAAAAGCTCAAAATATTGGGTACTTTTAGTCGTTTTGAAAATTGAACATAAATGTCACAATGGAACTAATGGATGGAGAGCCCTTTAGAAAGTTAATGGCCATAAAGCATATGAAAAAACTACCTTTGTGTGTCAAGACATGATTCAGACAGAACTCTGTACTGAACAGAAAGAATTTCAATTTAATACCCCCTGTATTCAAACATTCTCTTAAATTAAGGTCCCTTAGATAGACAGTACAGAAGGGAGCACTACTTTTATATCACTGTCACATTAAATCTACTCAAAATAAGTCACATTGAAAAAAAATCATCTGTCCTTTTAAAAAGTTAGCTGAAAATGCAGTTATTTTATTCCTTATTGTCCAAGTATTTTTACTAGTGTTGCAAAGTTTCAGAAATCCTAAGGAAGTGGATTTTATCTACTTGGGGCAGGAGAGAGCAAGTCAGGACTAGAAAATTTCTGAGGAGTGTTAATGCATTCGGAGCAGTGGTGCTGGTAAGAAAAGTGTCCTGGTATAGGCAAGGTTTATGGTGGGGTAATGCAGCACAGGAACAGGTTCAGTCACCTACTGCACTCCTTCAAGTTGCTCCTGGGCCGAGGTGGGCCCTCAAGTGTTATCAGAAATATTCAGCTACGTTCGAATTTCCTTCCATTGCCGGTCACATGCTCCACCTCTGGCCACGCAGCACAGAGGAGACAGCAGGGCAGAGCTTCGGCATCTTGCAGTTCTTGGCTGAATTAGCTCAAAGCAGAGTCATTTGCTTTGGAATTTACTAACAAATGTGAAGATACTTTTCAGACTTCTGCCTTTCTTTAAAGCTAGGCTGGTAAATTAAGTTTACCTTAAGTAAACCTTCAACATAAACGCACTGCTTAGATTACCCTAATCACAGGCGCAGATAATGCCTTCTGTTAAAACAAACAAACCACAGTGAACCAAAAATTGAAATATGCCTTTTAAAAATTGCTCTTGCCTTTTCTTTACTTTATCCAATGTTTTATTAAATAAACTTCTACATCTCTGCGAGCAGCCTGTCTTACTGAATTGGTGTGACTGTTGGTAACTTTGGATGGAGCCTAATATGGACCAATTTGAAGTAGAATCTTGACATACTGATCCAGAGTGATATGGTGCATTGCTACGTATGAGTCCTTTACTCAAAAAGTGAATGTAATTCTTAGGAATTTTAACAAGTGTACCTGTGATAGCTCACCCCTAGGCCACTAGATGGCGAGTTAAGATCATGTTACACACGCAAACTAAGTAAACTGGAAAAATGTAACTGCAATTAGTGCAATAAAGAGGCTGCACTTACAAGAAACATTTAGAAAATTTAATGTTAGCTTTCTCAAGAATGAAAATAATTTTAGAACTATTTTCTTTCTCTCTCCTTGATCTTGCTAGGGTTCTCTGACAAACATGGACTATTTTCCTGAGTGCCTTTCTGTTCTATTCTGAACTGCAAAACTAAAGAAAGCCCAGGACATTTCCCCATTTCTTAAATATATTCTAAACAGTGAAACTAGAAATAAATGATCATACTGCTTTTATTATTTCATTCTGTGAAAGCACCCTTGAGGCCACAGATGGTTAGCAGGAACTTTATTTGAAAGCAGCACTCCCCTAACTCCTTGTCTAGGAGAGGCTGTCATTAATGCCAGCAGAGGAAATCTGCTGAGTTTTGGCTAATCCTGAAATGAAAAGCTAGCTAGAAAAGAGCTTCAGAGTTACAAAAGAAAAGTACTATATAAAAAAGGACATCATTACCTTTTTTTTTTTTTTTTTTTTTTTTTTTTTTTTTTTTTTATATTATTTTTTCTTGTAATTCAGATTTGTACTTTTGCTATTCCGATCCCTGTTGTAATGTTCCTGACAACAACATTTTGGCCACAGTAGCCTCTGTTGTCTGACCATCCCAGACTGACTCTGGCCAAGCTGAGTACTTGAGCCTGTCTTTCTACTTATTTTGGAACATTATACACACACTCTGAAGAATCCATGGAATTTCCTGGGTAGGAGAAATATATGCAGACTCTGTTCAGGGCACAGGGATGCTCTAATGAACAGCAGCAGCCACTCTGCTTTGCAGAACCTTGTATTCTTGATGGATAATCATTCCTATGTGTTCAATACTAACGTATTTTTAAGAAGCTACACCTCTCTCTATAGTAACCTGTGGAAAAAAATGTTGCATATCTAAACAGCATATATATGTATGTATTAAATGATCGAATTAAATAGAAGAAAGCTCTGTCTCAATGATGCTCAAGTTCCACAGCTGGAAAGGAAAAGCAGGAAAAGAAATGGTACACAGAAAAAATTGAGAGTAGGAATCATGCAGGCTAGGAATGAGGAGTGAAATCCTGCCCACATCAAATCTAAGGGAATTTTGTCACCAGCTCCGAAGTTTCCAGTGCTTTCCACCTGCCCCTGCAGACAACTCCCTTTTCTCAACCTGGGTTATGCCACGAGCCTGCTGCTCTTCTCTTGGACAACTTCTTTACAGTGCAGTGGAGCTCTCAGGATGTGAAAGAACTGCATGATGGAAACACCTCTCGCATAGCTCAAACCACGCTCCTCTCTCAAGGAGTAACTTTTTTCTATGTCTTGCAAATTTGCATGACACTCAATATCATGGTACAATGCATTTGCTGAGGAACATTTACATCATTTCTATGCAACCCTTCATCTTCCAGCAACGGTTAACTGACATGGTGACAAAACAGTAATATAAGATCTTTGTGACAGTGGCAATCAGTAACAACGAGCCTGCCGAGAGTCACTGCCACCTCTGTGCCTGCTCAGAGAGCACTGCCAATGATGCTGCCTGGTTCACGTGGCCTCAACGCCATGTCTGGGGCAAACCTTCAAGGTTAAATATAAATCAGCAAAGGCAAACAAGAATGTAGCCTGACTCTGGAAAAACTGGAGTGTCTTTCTGACTTGATTCAAGTCTGTGATAACTCGAATCCACTTCAAACGGGCCAGGATTTTACTACGTCCTTTGTTACAAGGGCCTTCAAACATTAGCTGCTCCTGGGAAGTTGGGCTCTCAGATCTGCTTAGCAGACAGGATTGAAAAGTTAAGGCACTGTGTGTTTTAAATGGCAAAGGAGATAAACTTACTAACTTTTTCATGCTTTGCTACCTCCTTGATTTCTTGAAGAAATCTAGTTTCTACAGAGATCATGGAGGGCTGCAGTTTTCTGTATATTTAATACTTATTCACAGAAAGTAGCAATGACAAGCTTCTTTCTACAGGGATCTTGATGAGAAGCAGTTTGGTTCAGGTATGGCCTTCACTCTGCTCCAACACTATGTCCTCATGAACACTGGGAGCCAATTGCGCTCCTGGCAGATCCCGGCACACAATGTTTATGCACACATCTCTGTTGCAAGATCTGTGGCAATTATTCATTCATTTATATTCCACAGAAGTGGTATTTTTCAACACCAATCTATCTGGTTTATATCACCTGAGGCAAATACGTAGATCAGTCTTAATTGCCTGTGTCTGCTTTAAAACAATCCAATAAAACTAAATAATATATTGTATCAAAAGCTGTCTAATATGAAACACAACCAATAGCAAAGAAATGACTGCATCTTAAATAGTAAAATCTTAACAAGGAGGACAGCTGCCTTTGAACAATAAATGGGCATCTAACAAATAGCAAAAACTTATCACTAAAATGCGGCCGCAGCGCAGGCTGACACTGCACCCTTGCCCACCTCCCCACAAGGAATCACAGTGGCCGATTATTTTTAACAGGCAAGCAAGAGGCTTTTTGGGTTTTGACTATTTTTGTCTTTTTTGAGTATAAATAATGGAAAAATAGTATTTTTGTCTAGATTCTTAGGCCTCTCACGACCATACCATTGTAGGGGAGAAGTGAGCTTATTTATATTGATATAAAAATCATGCAAATACAATGTAAGTATAGAAAAATCTCTGTGGTAAAACCAGAAATAACAGAAATAAATGTGGAGTTCACACTGCATCTGAATTGTTAAGAACTGTAACAAAATGAAACATGTTATCATCTCTCTATTCTATCTAAATAAAATTAACTCCCATATCCCACTAAGCAGTTATAGTGACAACTGCAAAACATCTTATACCTTATAGCTTTATATTTCATACTGTATGCCTTATGCTTTTTATATTTAAAATAACCTATGCCCTGCATATTGCTGAATTAGTCATTATTAATTTTAGGGGTTGCACGAAACAAATACTTTAGTTTTATACTCTGGTAACACAGTAACATTTAAACTGCCTGGAATTAAAGCTATTTAATCCCACATGCTAAGAATAGTTCCCTCAAGACCATTCACTACCAAAATTTGTTTACAACTGTTGAAGAGCATTTGAACATAGTTTCTTAGGGCTGAAAGTATCTCACTTTTTATTTAAATTAAACTTTCATGGCTTCAAAATCCAATTTAAATATTCATGACAAATACACTTCTTATTTAGGGAGAAATGCATGCATTAGAAAGCATACTGATTAAATTCAATGTAGTTTTAATGGAAATAGGTAAACACTTGATTAGTGGCCAGTAAGATTCTGTTTTAATTTACATTAAAACCACCTCTTCTCTTTGAACTCAAGGTCTAGCTCACTTAATTTTCTGTTCCTTGACATAAATAATTTTAGTATTGTTATGCCATTGCTAATGTCATTCCCCAGAATCTTATCACATATTCCCATACAGGGTTTATAACTTTAAGGTCAAAAAAGAAGTGAAATGCAAAACAGTGAAGAAAAGGACTTACTTTTTTGCCATATAATTCATGTATAAGAAAAAAAATTAAAAGGATAGTACATGTTTATTCAGAGCTGTTGCTTCAGAAATCTCTTAGTTTTGCAGAAAAGCCTGGTCTAACACACATCTGAAGATAAAGGATGTTCAGTAATCATAGAATGCCGAAGGTTGGAAGGGACCTCAGAGGTCATCGAGTCCAACCCCCCTGCTCACGCAGGGTCACCTAGAGCACATGGCACAGGGCTGCATCCAAGCGGGTTTTAAAGATCTCCAAAGAAGGAGACTCCACAACCTCTCTGGGCAGCCTCTTCCAGTGCTTTGTCACCCTCACTGGCAAGAAATGCTTCCTTAAGTTCCTGTGGAACTTCCGATGCTTCAGTTTGAAGCCATTTCCTCTAGTCCTATCGCTGTCCACCACTGAAAACAGGCCAGCCCCCTCCTCACTGCCTCCCTCCCTTGAGGTATTTATACACGCTGATCAGGTCCCCCCTCAGCCTCCTCTTCTCCAGGCTGAACAGGCCCAGCTCTCTCAGCCTTTCCTCATAGGGCAGATGTTCCAGGCCCCTGATCATCCTGGTAGCCCTGCGCTGGACTCTCTCCAGCAGCTCCACATCCCTCTTGTACTGGGGAGCCCAGTACTGGACGCAGTACTCCAGATGTGGCCTCACCAGGGCTGAGTAGAGGGGGATGATCACTTCCCTCGACCTGCTGGAGACGCTTTTCTTAATGCACCCCAGGATCCCGTTGGTCTTCTTGGCCACCAGGGCACACTGCTGCCTCATGGTCAACTTGTCGTCCACCATGACACCCAGGTCCCTCTCTGTGGGACTGCTCTCCAGCAGGTCCACTCCTAATCTGTACTGGTGTCCAGGGTTATTCCTCCCCAAGTACAGGACCCTGCACTTGCCCTTGTTGAACCTCATGAGGTTTCTCGCCGCCCAGTCCTCCAGTCTGTCCAGGTCCCTCTGGATGGCAGCACAGCCCTCAGGGCTATCAGCTACTCCACCCAGTTTGGTATCATCAGCAACCTTGCTGAGGGAGCACTCCAGCCCTTCATGCAGGTCGTTAATGAATAAGTTGAACAGGACCGGACCGAGGACCGACCCCTGGGGGACACCACTAAGTACAGGCCTCAAATCGTGAATTTAACGTGTTGCACTTTCATCCCAAGCAGGCAGGGTGAGAAACATGCGAGTCAAGCACTGAACTGCCTGAGGTACTGCCCCATCTGAAGGGTGGAGCAGACTGGGAGGGAGGCACTGGGGACTCACAGTCCCCATGTTACGACGCTTTCCCTCCTTGCGGTTATAACAGATCAGCACTAACAGAAGTCCTTAAAACGGCCAATTTCAGCTCAGGTTAATGGCAGCCATCTTATTTTCTGGGAGCATCGGATATGCTGAGCTCAAGTGTAGCCACCACCACTGTATCCAGGTGCATAATTTACATGTCTTTTCACACACACACACACAGACTGAAGCTCCAGATGGTTTTAATATAGGAAGAATTATCGAGTTTAAAGATTTGGAGGTTGTTGCTGTAGGAAGGTGCTTTGGAGCTGCAGAAGTGATGAGATACTCATGTGCTGATATACTGAGCTTCCCAGAGAGAAAACTGAATAATGGTAATATCCAGCTGATGCTTTATTGATGCATGCCACGTTTCCTTAAAGTTTAAATAGAGTTTTTATTGTCTTTCCAAACTCTGGTGATTTATTTCCTTTAAAAATACTTCCTTCCCTGTCTATGGACAAATCATCCATCAATAAGCAGGGGCCTAGTAAGCCCTCCAGGCAACTAGCTCAAGCTCAAACTGCTACTTTACCGTCAAGGAGCTGGAGCTAAAGGAAAAGCTCTAGAGGTACACACAGCTGAGCAAGCGTCCAAGGAGTCACCCTACATCAAAACTGCTCGCTATTTTAGTACCCCAATACAATGTTCAGTCCTGAAATGTGTATTTTTTCTCTTACATAAAAACTTCTCATGCTGAGTTTCCAGGCTACTCTTTTTGTATTTTTCATTTTGGAGGTTAAGACCTTTTATTAAAACGAACAAACAGAACTGCAAAACATTACTATCCCCAGGGAAACAAAATACGGGGCTCCTTTATGTCTCCAGGCTAAGAAATTGTAGCAGAAATGACTGCTGTAATTTGTATGTTTTTAAAGAAAGCCCTGATGTGGCTTTTCCAAACAAGGGGTACTCAGCATTCAGTTTAAGAGCGGATAAAGCACTGAGATTATTCAGATTTGAACGTCCCTGGCTCACCGGCAGTACTCGTTCCTGGGCACAGTGTTGCTATTTGAATACTCTACCTTTCCTAGGCAGCACTCGGAAAGGCCAGGGGAAGATTTTTCCATCTGGCTGACACACAGCAAGCAGCATGGGCCCTTCCTAAACTGGCTCCTTCTCAGTTTCAGTCGTTCAGTTACAATTTTCCACAGAACCTGTTCAAATCAGCTGTTCATTTGTTTCATGTTCCCATTTATCACTTCTCTATATCATTAGAGGTATTTGTATCCACCTCATGAAGTGTGATATACATCTTATGTTTTCCCTTGAATCTCAGTCTTGTCTGTACTGATGACAGCTCTAGCCTACCAGTCTATTGCTAAAGAAATGAATCTGAAGTGTGAGCTGTGAAAGGGGTTTAGAGATGTCTTCTGTATTTGCAGAGATACAAATAGGCTTACTTGGTTTGGCTAGTAACTTATGCAAACCTCTCTGAAAAGAAACTCAGTTTAATGACTACTGACAGAGACCTTGCAATATATAAACTTTATATAGACCTTGAAATACATCTAAGTTCTGGTATGTTATTAAATACCATATTATCTTTTTTCCTTTTGAAATGAAAACTGTATTTAGATTAAATATTGAAATTTCGGTGTGTCTTTACCCAGATATGACAATATATTTCAACTCTCACTTAAACTGAAATTCATTTCCCATGAAATTCCATTAAACATCCTATCTTACCAATATGAAAAGAGACTGCTCATAGTTTGCTTTTCCTGAAGGTAGGCCTGATTAATGTTTTTAGAAATGCAGTTTTACATATTGTTGGCAAATCAAACATAAAATCATAGTTACACACCAGTTGTTGGTCCCAATTAGATAATAACCACTTCTTAAATCAATAATTCTGCTTTTGTTGTAGACAATACGTTAAATGTCAGTGTCACACATTGTATCTGTTAGGAGCAAAATAAAGCATCACAGTTCAAGCACACAAAAATAGGAGAACATTTAAAGGGAAGTAACGGGGCTGGATTGTACTCACATGTCAAGAGCCCTGCCTTGTTCTCAAAGGCCCGGTACCATGTTGATCTCAGTAAGGCAACTGGATTTGAGACAGAGCCATCCAAACTCATGACACTGAATGCAGGTAGAGGCAGTACGTGTTCAACACAGAATACAAGGACAACAAATAGAAGGTATCTGCATCCAGCTAGCACTGCTGGAAAAAACTGAAGTTAATTTCATTAATACGCCAAGTTTGTATTTTTGATAGAACCTTATGAACCAATTTTACGGGTGAATCCTGTTCCTGAGTAAATTCACTACTGAGGATCAAGTAGACGTTCTCCTGCCTGTTCTCTGTTCCTATTTTTCAAACTGACCTCAGGCACAACACATTTCCATGCTCTCTGAGAAGGTGTCTGAACATGTATTTCAAGTTATGTTACTTTTATTCTGTGGTATGATCTCCATCCTCTCCGTAGAATAAGACAGACAGTGACAAAATAAAGTTACAGACATTTAAGTTCATACTGTAGGTTTAAGCTGATAAGTCTCAAAATCACTTTTCCATCAGTTACAAAGATAGTGAAATAACATTCCTGTAATGTAACAATCTGTAACACAAGAAATGAGCAGAGGTGCATCCTGGAACAAACCTTTCCTTAAGACCAGCAACAAGACTTCACTAGGACCAGTGCTTATTATGACCTACTGCTTGGATTGCAGTTATTCAGTGGTACTCAAGCATATTTTCATCATGAAAGCAAAAAAAAGGTCAAGTTAATTAGCTTCATTGCAAATATCCAAAACAAGACTTAAACGCACTAGAGTTAAACGTGAGGAACTTTCACAATATGAGAATTCATTAGGCTCAGTGATTCCCTTTGATAAAACAATGAACCAATGAACAGTAACATCATATTGGAAAACCTTTAAAATCTATCAGGTTACAATGGCACACTTTCAACTAAACAGATCATCAACCTACGTGCCTTTTCTACGCTGCCTTTTGAGTAGAACAGAAGATATGAATTTGTTTTTACCCACAGAATATCAATGTTTTTGTAGGCTAAAGTATCTGTATTGTTCTGCATCTGTAAAGTATCTGCACTGTTCCAAGCATCATACTGTCAACTGAAACACTCAGAGCTGGAAAGGAGGAAAGATACTCACGTATCTGACTTCTTTTGATAGTCTTCTGTCTTCGGGTTGTACTAGGTCAGATCTGGTAGTATCTGATCACTCGTCTGTAATATAGAGCATAAAAAGTCTTTATCAACAAACCCCTAAAAATGCAAGCGATGCTCAAGGCTGCTGGGAAAGCAGGAGTGATTGCCAGAAAGCTGCATACAATCAAGCAGACGTAGCTTGGGTAAGCAGAAGTATATGAAATTTTGAAGTTAATTGTATTTTCAACATGGTATTTAACATTAATAAAATATTTGCCAAATGATTGTGAAACAGTCTGGTAACCTAGTAATACAAGAGCAAAATATTTTAGAGGTACAACTGTATCAGTTGCAGAAACTCTGAAAGAGCGTCAGGATTATGGAGGGCAACGAGAAAACAGTTGCAGTGATTAATCATAGAAGTAACTGTGCCTGAAGGATTTGCAAATCCCTTGTCTTGTGGTATGAGATCAGATCTCTCTGTCCCTAAATTAGGCTAGATTAAGAAAAGAACCCTGTATGTTCTCTGAGAAATTTTAGCTGATTTAAAAGAGCAGTGTCATGTAATAGTGATGCTTAGATGTCACAGTGCCTTGACAGCTAACCCATAAAGATGGCAGGAACACACACAGCACAATTTTCAAGTTTACAGAACCCCTTTAACCAGGACACTATGGATAAAATCGCGCACAGCTAACGTAAACAGCATCTGGTGTTATATTGGAATGATAATCTTTAAGGGAAACCAAGGTCATCCAGCTGGTTGCTCCTCATAATTTTATATTTCACTCTATTCTTCCCCCCACCTTGTGGGATTCTTTACTGGGCATTTCTTCTTGTCTGTGCACTAATTAACACTGCCTTTTCTGCAGCTGAGTCTGGACTCCACAGGTGCAGCACTAAGCAATTTTTAGCCATGCCCACGAACACATGTGAATTTCCAAGGTCCCTGGTGCTAGATACTTCCAGGACAGGGGGGAAACTTCCACGGGTGACTGCAGGGAAGAGGAACTTCTGAGAGGAGGGAATGCGTGCCCGCAGACCACGATACTCATGGCCCAGGGGCTCACCCGGAGCAAGGGAGAGTTGTTCCTGTTCCCAAGGAAAGAGAAGAAAATCCTGGAGAGCTCTCACCTGGTGCCGCAAAGGCAGAAGTGTTACACAGGAAAGGGAAAAGCCCGTAAGTAAAGTCCTCTATTCTCTCTGCTTTTTAACTAAGTGCCTGCAAATAAAATGCTACATTTGAGGTCAAACAGACTGTATCACAATTGAGAGAGAGAGGAAACTTCAGCTTGCTTGTTTGAAAATAGATTAGGATCCTGCACACTTCAGCAAGTGCAAGTCGTAAATATGTCTTTTTTTTTTTCTCCTCCAAATAATTATTTTAAAAATAGGTGAAAAATCACATTTAGGTAAGACCATTAGGCAGTCAATTATATGTAAGTATATGCAATTATATTTAAGTATAGATAAAGTTAGTATCTGAAATATTTCAGTTTGGTATAATTCTGAATTTTGACTCAGACAATTTTAGATTTTAAAAAAACCCTTTTAAATAGTTCTGTTTTAATAAACTTTTATATGAAAATAATTCTAAATGGAAACAGGACCGTCCATTGTAAAGATGATGATAAAGAAAAATACTTACAGATTTCCTGTATTTTTTCTTGGGGATGTTTTCTCATGGTGAAATAAAACCATAACCCATATTAGCCACAAGATGACACTTTAAGACCACTGGAAAGATATTATCACCTCAAAAATAAAATCATTTTGACAATGAAATGAACTGGGTCAGTTATTAAGTACACAGCAAGTGGAAATTGGTCTCAGTCTTTTGTGAAGGGGATTGATTGATTGATTGGCTGCTGAAAGGCAGGCAGCCAAGTGCTATACTGACCCATAAGGAGAGGAAAGGAACTCTGCAAGATTTTGTTGAGAGCTCTGGCTTCCTGTTATCACAGCTGTAAAGCAACTTTATTTATGGAGATGAGAAACAAGAACAGAGCAATGTGCTTAACTTGAAAGACTTGCATTTTCAAACAAAACCTCCCCCATCTCCAGTAAGCATTAAGGAATGGAAGCATTAAATAAGCATGCTGGTCGAGCTGAAAATAAATCATACAACCGACAAGTCTCTAGATCACTGACACTTATTTTGGTGACGGTTCTCTATGTGAGGCTCCGAATAAAAGAGTAGGGAGGGCACAAATTACAATGTGCTCTGTGCACAGCTCCGTGCCAAAAGCTACACCATCAGTACTGGGTTTGGCAACAAAGCTAATTTCTCAATTTCAGAATATCTCACCCGTGCTGAGACAGGTAAGGAGATGGAAGGACTCGGGACTGATGTGGAGATTGCTGTACAGTACTGCCAAGCCCAGCGCAAACATATTCAGGGTATCCTCCCTACAGCGCATGCATGTGGAAGTGAAGAGTGAGTAAAATGAACAAAAAATTCATCAATACTTCACATTTTTAAGAAATCAGGGCATTCATTTAAAAAGCAAAAAAATGGAAAGTGAATTCAACAATAACTTTCTTACTTGTGTCTGAGAGGAAAAAAGCTTAAAAGCATAGCAACACTACTGCAATAACATATAAAGTGGACAGAAGACTCCCAGGTTCTCAAGTACTATTCCTTTGCTGTTAACTTTAGCGCACTTTCATCTGGAAGAAAACAAGAAGTTTATTTTCCCTACTGATTTCATCCTTTTCCATTCCACAACTACTGCTCTTCTTTCCCTCCTGTTTCCTATGGGGAATAGGCTATCATGGCAGAGTTTTGTTTGTTTGCTTATGTATCTTTGTATTATTAATAAGCTGTGGGAAGAGGGTTTGATCCTTAAACTCCCTCTGCTGGCTCTGCAGCTGCAGAGAACTCGGGCAAGAGGTTTCTTCTCTGCTTTATATGAGGCTCCGAGCTGCTGAATGGCTCTTGCTGAAGGGAGAGCCTCCTCCTCAAAGGAGGCGCTGAGGACTCTCAATACTAATGCAACACCTACTGCTGCATTTAGTGCCAGTTATTCATTTATTTAGGTATAATTATTAGTTAGGTACTTGCCTGCTGCCCTCGGCATCCAGCTTCAGGCCATGTAGTGTGAGCTGCCAAACCCGTTTCCTTCCAGGCATCCCTTGCACCAGCCCAGGGTTTAAAGCAGTTCCAGTCGTGCATCGCTCAGTAGCAGCTTCATGTGTCGCACACTGCGCAAAGCTTTCTCAGTTTGAAGTTTTTTCACCCCTAGCTTTGAAAAATGTTGGCACTGGAGGTAACAATACCCACTGTGCAAATTTAGGCCTTCACTTTGTTTTTTTCATAGATGGTTTCTCAGGTTTCAATGAGTCTATCTGCTCAGAATCTGAAACTAGTTCTTCCACAAACACTGCATTTTCAACAGTTCGGTTTCGGTGCCTGTACGGCCTTTCCAGACTATTCGCTCTATACCTATCAGTTGACTCAAGTGATTTAATCATCCATAATTTCAGCAAAATGCAGGCACCATCTTCCCTAAAAGTCTCCAAGATCTTCATCTCAGGCCTTTGAGTCACAATCTGTCCAATGCAGCACATCAGCTGGGGCCACAGTCACAGCAACACAATCACCAAGAGCTGGGCTTCCCTTCCAAAGGCAGTCTTCTATGACTCCTTCTGATGTTCAGTATTGAACGGGCATCTCAGCCCACTTGTCTCTGCAGCACCTAGGCTTACACTGAAACCAAAAGTCTCCAATTTGGAAAAACTATCTTTCCAAAGGTGGACCCAAGAGATTACTATAAAGAGCTCTAAGTTGTTTCTAAACTTACACACACTTGCAGAAGTGACAGCTTCCAGCCCTTAGAAGAATGCCAGTTTCATTGCAACAGGATCAGAATTTTATGTGAATATGCACTTGGAAATGACAGAGTTCTTCTTCCTACACTGCATCTTCGTGGAAAAGCAAATAAGTTACCAGTCCCTCAGAGCAATCTCAACAAGTTCATTACTCATATCCATTATATACATCCATGTAAAAGATTAATGCATGAATGTTCCAAAATGTTCTGAAAACATAGAGACAAAAGGCAAAAAAAGGGCAAAATAAATTTTTCATTCTTCTTAAGTTCTCTAATCACTAATATAACCTATAAAAGCATCTTTTTAGTCATTTTTTTTTTAATCAAGTGACAAAGATACTGCTACAAATTACGATTGTCATTTCTGCATGTCCCATCTTCATGCAAAGGTCATTTACCGCAGCCTTCCCTTTGCAGGACATTGCAAACAGGAGCAAAAACAAAATCAATGTTTCAAATTGCTCCTTACATTTAGAGTAAAAGGGTCCTAGGAAGAGTAAATGTGCAAGAATTATAATGGATAATACTCTGGAATACCTTGTAGGCTAAATCCTTATAAATTTTATATTTTGCAATGAGTGAATTTAATAATTAAAATCCTAATCTCTTGATTTGCAATTCATTTTAGCATGATGGTAGTCTACTGCCCTATAGAAGATTCTCATCCAGGAATAGCAACAATAACATTAATCTTAAAATCCATTCCCCCTGAAAGTGTTTTACCAGTAACCTGGTGGAATCCCTATGCCCAACAATTCAGCCACATCAGGACCATCGTGGGATATCTGTGCTGAGATGCTCTGTAGGGATAAAGGCCTTAAAACAAGATGTGAGGAATATACAACATCTGCCTGAAGAGGATTTTTAAGGGAGCAACGGGCTTGAGCTGGCCTCAACACACGCCTCCCTTCCTGATATCTGGGAATGCCCAACACGGTGACGGTGAGCAGAGAGAGCCATAATGGCACTCACATTGGTATGGTCACTGAACATCAAATACCTTAACATAAACTTCTGTATTAAGCCTTACACAAATCTGAGTGTACTGGACTAAGACACCAGATAAGGAAGCACCTGATACCTCTCATTTATGAAGGTAAGGAAGACCTACCCAAGGTCTTCCTTGCTTCTTTGACTCTTTCATAGAATCACAGAATCATAGAAAACTTAAGGTTGGAAGGGACCTCAGAGATCATCTAGTCCAACTTCCCTGCACATGCAGGGTCACCTAAAGCACTTGGCACAGGGCTGCATCCAAGTGGGTTTTAAAGATCTACAAAAAAGGGAGTCCACAACCTCTCTGGGCAGCCTGTTCCAAGGCTCAGTCACCCTCATGGCAAGAATGTTTTCTTAAGTTCCTGGGAAACTTTTGGTGCTTCAATTTGTGGCTGTTTCCTCTAGTCCTGTCGCTGGCCACCACTGAAAAGAGGCCGCCCCCCTCCTCCTCACTGCCTCCCTTGAGGTATTTCTGGACACTGATCAGGTTCCCCATCAGCCTTCTCTTCTTCGGACTGAACAGGAATTTTAATTCTCATTCTGTCATGCTCCAGTGACGACTGGCATAAAAGGTGTGGGATGGCAGGAAATTTTGCTTTAACCTAGTGCAACTCTTACTGTGAAATTCATTTTTTGGTTTGTTTGCCTAGAAACAATTGCTATGGTTTCCTGTGTGCTGTATACTTCTGACATTTCCTACAACCTTGCAAAACTATCAGCAATAGGTGATATTTTAAAGTCACTTTGATAGCTCAATTCCTCATTAGATAATTAGGAATTCAAAAGGAGGAACTGCTTTTACATGCACTGATCAGTGCAAGTACTTGCTCATAGTCATTTCTGTCAGGATTTATAGGACAGCACAGAAAACAGTCTAAACACAGCAATGTACTGGAGACTGCCACTCAGAACTAATTTTCTTATTTACCATGTAGCAAAGCATGGGTCTCATCCATAAAATCATTTTTTTTCGAAAAACACAATGGGAGAAAATAATTGCACAGTACTATGTGAAATAGTTGGAAGCATTCCCCAGGGGCAAAAACAAGGCTGCAAATCATCAAATGAATATCTTAGATTAGAAGACAGTAAGTCAAGAGAAATACATGTTCATACATTGCCACAGTTACTGAAAAAAATAATAATTCCACATGTTCTAAAATATGCTAGGTCCATGTGAAGAAACTGCATTTAAAAAAATCCATTTGGGGCGGGGAAAAATAAAAAAGGAGAAGGGAAAGGAGAATGAACCATTTTACATACTTCTATAGAAAATTCATGGTTTTGTTAAGAAAGTGCAAACTTGCATTAAAACTGTAAGAAAACTGTTATCACACTGGATCCATATCCAAATTCATAATTTAGTACTCTTGAAAAGCCAAGAGAATTCATACAATCATCTCCTCCTGTGCATAAAAAGATGCTATAGTTATATGCAATAAACTCGTGTCAAGTCATAAATTCTGGTTAGCCCAGACTGCTTTGAAACTGTTGCAATAATGGATCCAATTAATGTTTGCTGAATGTTTCAACAACTTTATTTTCCTGTGTGATTGGGATTTTTGCTCCCAATATTCTGCTGGAAATTCAAGGAACGGAATTTCTGTCCCATGAAAATCTAAAAATCAGCTCATCCTGGGGTTATCTTACAGCATGTGCAAACAAGAACAACATCTAACATCCCTCATGATCCCCACTTTCATCATCTCAGTTACTTGAACTTTAGAGCTACACTGGAAGGGTCTGGAATAACTCAACATATTGCTGAAGCATAAGCATTAAGGAGGTTCCATAAAGCACTTACAGATCCTCAGAGTAGTCAAAAAGGGCCAAAAGCATGGATCAAAATTCAAAAATAATGAGAAATTAAAATCCAAAGCAGATTATTTTTATAACAACTCTTATAGCAATTGTGTATTTTTTGGGGTGTTTGATTTATATCACATTTTAATTCATCAGAAATACAGTCTGAACACTTATTCCTCTAAGAAAACGGAAAAAAATCCAAGGTCATTTCTCTTTCAGTAAATAAATCTTCAAACCTTCTCTGAAATCTCCATCCTCTCCAGGAATTTAAGGAAATGACTAAGTCAATCTCATTGACTTAGTCGTTGTGTGACTGTGCTGAACTGTTTAAGAATAGGCTGAGAGTTAACAGCTCTTTGCCCACTGTCTCCCTTCCCGTCTCTCCCCTCTCTTCTCTTTTTCCTTTCCATTACAGAGTCATTTATAGCTGATGTGATTTCTGGGGCTAAAAATCATCACCCAGCCAAAAAATCAATGGAAAAGATGTCAAGGTTTCACCCAAAAGTTCAATTCGTATAAATTTGAACTGGTTCCTTCAAGTAACATGATGCACTCTGAGCCTCCAAGGCGGCAGCGGGCAACTGTTTGGCTGCATTAGACCCACACTTACTAGTTTCTTGCAGCCCACTTTTTTTTATTATATGACACTCGATCAGGAAATTTCTATTACGCCTGGATTTTGACACAATCATAATATAAAGATACTTCAAAAACAACATGTAAAATGTTACAGGAATCATCACAGAAAGTAAGGATGTCCCGGGAACTGCTGGATGGCCTTGGCTTCAGGGTTTTGTAACTCCAGGAGCGTTTAATCTCACCGCACTGTTAGAATGCCCAGAACCCTCCTTTTAACCACAGTAAACAGTTGCTGAAGCCTCAATGAACCATATGTTCTGGATGGCAAATGCTCCACTCTATGGAAAGTGATAAATTTATTTGCATTTTTCAAAAACCTCTACAATTAGTACAGACTTCAGGGTAAACTGCCAAACAAACAAACAAAAAAGCCTCTTTCCAGGAAAGTAAATTAAAATTTTGGCTTATTGTAGGTTTCATGCTCCAGTGCAGTGGTTAGAGTCATTTCAAACACTGGGGTGAGGAGCATTTCAAGATGGCCTCAGAGCTGGAACCATGAAAGTGGACACAAGGCGATCACAGATCAAGTGTTACCTTAGTTGTTGGTACTTCCATGAAGGGACCCTTCTGTTACGCACCTCTGACTATCACAGTTTCCAACAGAAACTCAATATTGACTTCTTCCTGAACAATACTTTTCTCTCATTTCATTTTTGTGTTTAGAAAATATGATATGGAATGCCCAGAAGTATTTTTAAAAACGAGATTCTGGAAGAAATGTCTCATCAGGGTATTTACAGCCATGTCCACACACACGGTGATTCCTCCTACCACCCTGTTTCGGGGTTAGCACGGTCACTAAGGCAGACTCAGGTCTCTACCCAGTTCTATCAATGACACCATTTCGTTTCATTTATCTATTCTATTTATGATGCACTTCTTATTTATATTGTAAACTGCTCAGAGGGGGGTACAGTCTCTTACAGCCTCTTTGCACAGTGCCGCTCACTTGCAGATTAGTGCCCTAAGTAGCAGCAATAACCATTTCCACTGGTTGATAATCTGTCAGAATCAATTTTAACGCTTCCGGCAGAGGTCACAATTGCTTGGTGGTTCCCCAGAGAGCTTTTATATGCAGAAAAATAATTCCTGCAATCAAAACCAGAAGGTCGCACTGCTAAGATTTCATTGCAGCAAAACACATGCTGGATTATTTATCAGTAAGGCAGAAGACATGTATTTAATTAGTTAATTGCCTCAGATTTTGGAAAGCTAATGAAATAGCTTTGGTTTCTTAGAGAAATAATTTGTCATAGAACTTTATGTCTCTGAACTAGAGCTATCCATTTAATTAACAGATTAACAAACTGCTACTGATATGCAGTTAAGGAAAGGGATACTTATATTGGTTTGTCAGAAATGATAATCTATACAGAGTTTTACCACTGTGAAATAAAAGCCACTTACTGCTTAAATCGAACAGATTTTTATATTTGCTAAGAGTTGTTTTTGTATTCCTGCACTTAAATTACTATTTATCTCCTCTAACTGACTGCAGTTATAATAGCACCACAAAAATAATGATGATTTCACTACTGTAAGGACTATTCTATTTATATTCTACCCTCCCCCCCCTTTTCTTTTTTCTTTTCCGTGTAGATCGATCCCAGGTTCAGAAAGATCTGTTTTTGTTGTATTTTGGCAAAGGTCTTTTTAGAACTTTTAGATGCTACACAACGCAACTGGCATTGCTCTTTATCTCCTTCAAGTACAGATTCAAGCACTCTAATAACAGAAGTCTCCCAAGATAGTTTGCATTTTTACTGGAAAAACGGTTATTCTTTCTGTATCAGAAAGAAAAAAACATAATTACAATGTGAAATCATATAAATGGCCATCAGATTTTGCTGGAGAGTTAAGAAAGATTCAGTGTAGGCATGTGGATCCTGGCAGAGCAATGTGAAAAGGGAAAGAAGATGAATGTTAAGAGCAGGAGGGAATTTAGAAATGTGGAAGAAAACGGAAGAACAAAGTGAAGTGACATGAACTGAGCTATTACACAATTTCAATCAAACTTTATGAGAATGCTCCTGTGTCCTTTCTTTCTTATAATTCTTTTTATTGCTAAATTCGCATGACCCTGCTTCCCCTCCATGTTTTTACAGGCTTCTTGTAACCGTTTTAGTCTCTCCCTTCTCCTACCCGATTTGTCTCCTCTTTCACCAAGTTACCAGTCTTCCTGTTAATCTGGTTACCGTTCATTTATTTTCCTCTGGTTTGGAGTCCTGGTTCTTCCTTTATTTTATTACTGTAATGCTTTTAGTGAAAGTAGTCAGAAGTTAAAAAACAAATTCCTCCCTGTATTTTCTTTACAAATAGTTAAGACTTCAAATGTGTGAAGCTCTCTGAATAGATGTATGCTGAAACTCAGAGGTCTAAAATTAATTCCTGTCTTTGTGTCAAAACCACAAGGTGAGCTTCATCTATAACCCTGGCCAGCAGCGGTGTTCTTTATGTTTGCAAGTATGAGAGATAATTGTGTATATACCTACAATACCTACAACAGCAAAAATACTTGCCAAGCTCTTTTTGATATGACAATACATAGGAAAAAGAATGCTAAGACTTTCTTATGAATTTCTTATAAATTAATAAGACTTTCTTATTTATTAAAATACTGCTATGCACATTTACCCTAGCAGATTGCTAACTTGAAAAGTAAGAACAAAGACTGGTTTGGGTAGTAACAGTCTGCAGACTAATTCTATTGCTGTAGTTAACAAGTGACTTGGATCTTTGGCAAGGGCAAGAGAATACAAGAACACTGAGTGTGAGAGAATGGGGTTTATTTTATCATTTTAAAGGTTGCTGGACAAATCTACAAAGTGATTTAGCCCATTATTATTTATTCAGTCATCTCCCCAGGACTGCCAGTTACTGTAAGCTGCAAACAACCTGGATTTTTCCCTCCTTTCTTTTATTAATTGCCCTTTGACGTAGATTAAAAAAAAATAATAATTCAATGAAAATAGAGATAAGCCCAAATTAAACTAACCACTAACAGATTCCTCAGTCTACAAGATATCAATAAAAACATAGTTAAGTCAAAGTTCAGAAAGATACCAAATTGTTTAGGTCTAGATTTAGGAATTAATTACTATCTCTTAGCTATCTTATGATGGTCTTTGCTTATTAATTTGGCTTTCTAACCACAGTATTTGCCTATAAGTGTAAGTCCAAGCACCTTAAAAAGGATTAACAAAATCTTCTCTCTCTACTCTCACTGGTCCACACAGACATAGATGCTATAATATTTGGTTGACATTAAACCAAATCAAAGAATGAACTTGTTCTTCTGGCACTCTGTTTCTAAGCATTTAAGTTTGTTATCAGAAATATGAAAAACTTCACTGCACTGGATTGCTGTGGTACATTATGGAGAAATATTTTTTAAGTTCTTAAGATCCAGATTTCAAGAGATTTCCCGTATTGCATCCATTTACATTTGTACAAAGCAGATTTAAAACACTACCAAATTTTTACACGGTACAATTTTTACAGTGATTTTACAAAGCTGTATATGAGATTGCAGGCTGTGGAAAACCTAAATTACTTCCCTAATTTACAACTGGATAGGCACAGTGGAATCTCTGTACTACGATATAATGTATTTATTGCAGTTGCACAGTATTGAGCAACTACAACTCCGAATTCTCCAATGGCTCTATCTGCACACGTAGTCCTCAAATACAACCTCCCCCAAAAATGTAATAATATGGAGATTCTGAGTCTTTTTTTAGATGCACTTGACAAAGATCTAGCCTAAGCAGAAGGAATGTATTTGCCAAGATGTAAGTGAATTAAAAAGTCACATAGCATTCCTTGATGCAGGTGGTTGAGGAGCCAACGAGGGGAGGGGCACTGCAAGACCTGTTACTAACAAACAGAGATGGTCTAGTGGGAAATGTGAGGGTTGGGGGCAGTCTTGGCTGCAGTGACCACGAGATGTTGTAATTCACAATCCTGCATGGAGGAAGCTGGGCGAGAAGTTGGATAGCTACCCTGAACTTCAAGAGAGCCAACTTTGACCTCTTCAGGGAGCTCCTTGGAGCAGTCCCCCGGGTCAGGGTCCTAGAAGGAAAGGGAGTCCAGGAGAGCTGGCTAATATTCAAGTACCACCTCCTCCAAGCTCAGAATTGGTGCATTCCCACAAGAAAGAAGTCAAGTAAGCGGGGCAGGAGACCTGTATGGATGGGCAAGGAACTGCTAAGCAAAGTTAATGAAAAAAAAAGAGCGTAAAGTTGTGGAAGAAGGGACAGGCCACATGGGAAGAATATTAAGTGCATCGTCAGAGAATGCAGATGCGCAAAGACGAAGGCCAAGGCCCGTGTGGAATTACAGTTGGCGAGGGATGTCAGGGACATAGGATTTCTACACACAAGTCAGCAGTAAGAGGAAGACGAGGGAAAATGTCAGTGTGCTGCTGAATGGGGAGGGGGCCTTGGTGACGGAGGATGCCGAGAAGGCAGAGTTATTAAATGCCTTCTTTGCCTCTGTCTTTACTGCTAAGGTGACCCGCCATGAACTGCAGGGCTCAGGTGAAAGAGAGATAAACGGGCAAGAGGAAGATCTTCCACTGGACGAGCGGATTGGGTTAGGCAATTTTGCTTAGGCAAACTGGCCACCCAAAAATCTATGAGCCCCGATGGGATGCACCCACGAGTGTTGAGGGAACTGGCAGAGGTTATTGCTCAGCCTCTCTCCATCATCTTCGAGAGGTCCTGGAGAGCAGGGGAGGAGCCGGAGTACTGGAAGACAAATAACATCACTCCAGTCTTCAAAAAGGGCAAGAGAGAGGAGGTGGACAACTACAGACCAGTCAGCCTCACCTCTGTCCCTCGACAGGTGATGGAGCAGCTCATCCCAGAGAGCATCTCTAGGCATACGAAGGAGAAGGAGGTGATGAGGAGGAGTCAGCATGGATTCACCAAGGGGAAGTCATGTTTGACAAGCCTAATAGTCCTCTATGATGGGATGACTGGCCAGCTGGACGAGGGGAGAGGCGTGGATGTTGTCTACCTTGACTTCAGCAAGGCTTTCAACACCATCTCCCATAATATCCTCATACAGAAGCTCCGGGACTGTGGTCTGGACCAGTGCATACTGAGGTGGATCGAGAACTGTCTGGATGGCAGAGCTCAGAGGGTGGTGATAAATGGGGCTGAGTTCAGTTGGAGGCCTGTGGCCAGTGGTGTCCCCCAGGGGTCAGTACTGTTCAACATGTTCATCAATGACCTGGACAAGGGCACTGAGTGTACCCTGAGCAAGTTTGCGGACGATCCCAAGCTGGGTGGAGTGGCTGACACTCCAGAAGGCTGTGCTGCCATCCAGAGGGACCTGGACAGCCTGGAGAGCTGGGCAGGGAGGAACCTCATGAGGTTCAACAAGGACAAGTGCAGGGTCCTGCACCTGGGGAGGAATAATTCCAGGCAGCAATACAGATTAGGGGTCGACCTGCTGGAAAGCAGCTCCACGGGACCTGGGAGTCCTGGTGGACACCATGTTGACTATGAGTCAGCAGTGCCCTCGTGGCCAAGAAGCCCAATGGGATCCTGGCCTGCATCAGGAGGAGCGTTGACAGCAGGTCAATGGAGGGGGATCCTGCCCTTCTACTCAGCTCCGGTGAGGCCGCACCTGGAATACTGTGTGCAGCTCTGGGCTCCCCAGTATAAAAAGGACGTGGAGCTTCTAGGAGGGTCCAGTGGTGAGCTCTAGATGATCTCTTAGAGGTTCCTTCCAACCTTGAACATTCTGTGATTCTGTGACGATCAGTCAACGGGAAAAAGAAGCACTAAATTCTCAGTTTTTAATGAGAAAAAGAAGCACTAATTTCTCAGTTTTAGTTTAGGCAAAACAGTCTTTGTTTTACACGATTATTTTCTGCCTCCTCTTTCTGCCTGCTTGATTTCTCTTGCTTACACCATTGGAGCTGGGCTAATATCCAGATTAAATTGAAAATAAGACTATATCACCTACTTGCTAATGGGAGCAAAGAGCAACCATCCCGTCCATTGCAGAAGTTTCCTGGAGGGACTGCATTGCTCCCTTCATATTTTGAGCACATTAGGCCAGAACTTGCAAGTAAACCTGACAGCGCTGAGCTGTGATTAGATCCTCACTAGCTAAACTGCAAATGAAGCCTTAGAGACACCAGCCGCCGAGCAATGGAGAGATCACTCAGCAACGCTGAGCTTCTCTCATCAGCATTCAGCACTGCCGGCCTGAAAGCCAAAATGAAGGAAAAATTAATGCTAAAAAGGTAGACTTGGCTTGGAAATCCTTGGATCCTTTAATCCACCCATACTGCTGTAAAGACGTTAATGCGTACAGACCTCTAACTTGTTTAGAGATATCTGACAGGCAGTAGCCTAGCATCATCAATATCACTGCATATCATAACATTTTGGCAGCATCAAAGCTACAGTCACCATTAATGCACTGTTGTCAATACTGTCTTTCTGCTTCTGCAGTCCAGAAACTCCTAAAATCTTTCCTAGTACTCCAAGATCCTAACTGAAATCCTTTGCAGTTTAATTGCCCAAGCACCCAACAAATGCAGTCACTGTGTTTACAGTAAGCCATTCTAAATCAATGCTAAAGGAAAAAAAAAATCAATTGAAATAATCTTTAAATGTAGATTAACAGAAAGGCAAGGGGTGTGTTCAAGGATTGCAGTTTGGTCTGCAGATTAACCAACTCTAACGTGCTGAAAATCTTCCCAGCATAAATAACTCACTGGCTACTGTTTAACTGCAATCTAAGAACAGTTATTCTGCACATGGATATGAAAGGACAGAATTTCTCCGGATTTGATCACCGCTACTCATTGGTAATAAACATGTATTTTAAAGAACCCATACAATCTAACAGTTCACTATCTTGAAAAACCTCAACTATATTTATCTCAAATGCCTATCTTGCAGGTTATATTACAAAATATAGACAGTAGGATGAAAGAGAAGCATCATATAAATAGCCATTGTAAAATATGACATCAATTAACAAAATAACATTTTATCAACTTAAAAAGTAATCTTAAAAGGCAGAGGACGTTTTTAAGAATCTCACTTAAGATACTTATTTGGAATAATTTGGTAGTGAATCCCAGTAAGAGGCATGGGCTGAAAGGCAGGTTCACTAAACAGATACATTGATCATTGAATTTTACTGTACATTTACAGACTGCTTATCTCTTCATAAATGACAACATATTAAAAAGAAAATGAATAAAAGCAGAGAAAAAGTGCCTCTGATTAATACTAACTGCCATTATGTGTAAACCAACAGCAGAGGAGAAATCTAGAGAGTACCAACTTTTCCTCTCCTGTGCTGCTTCCAAGGGAGAGGGTGGGAAAGAAAAGCACTAGAATTTTAAAGGGATCCAGGTTCCTACTCTTACTCACCCTTCACTTGAAGGGCATAATTAAGGCCACACTGTCTAAACACAGAGTAAGCAGCAAAGCGAACACCTTATAGCCTAAGGCTGGGACAACAGACCAAACTCTGTCTTACAGAGTAGATTGACAAAACGGAATTTTCACAATGAGAACAGATACATCCTCATAAGAGCTCAATTAGCAACTCGAACATAACCCAAAGATTGCTATGAGGACACATAGTTCTTGATCTTTAAAGTGAATATTCCAAGGTCTTAGTTGTTTAAAAGACTGATCTGTTGAGGTGGGATTTTTTCAGCATAGTCAGGTACAGCTACACTCAGTATTACCACAGGCCATAAAAATTCCCCTGGAGTTCTAAAGTATCCTATAGCCCTGGTTAGCCAACATACCCATAACAGTGAAAAGAAAGCTAACTTTGGAGCCTGAATAATACAATATCCTAAAAAATCTACTGCAAGTATTGAAGCAGGTTTTCTGTCACTCTGCTATCAAGACGATTCTGTTGCTTGTGCTTTTCCTGTCTGCAGCACAATTTGTCCCGGTAAAGCATGTGTATGGGTCTTGCTGTGCCAGGCAAATTATTTAGAAGAAAACTCATTAAAAAGGTGAATGAAGGAAACAAGAAAAAGTTATGTTTGTTTTTTATATATTTTTGAGAAGGAGGTGGGGTGAAACTAGTAATTTATTGCCCCAAATCCTTCTTGTCATGCTGGGCTTCATCTTAGCCTCTTTATAACTTACACCATGTTTAAAAGTACGGTTGGGCTTTCTCATGATGGAGCACTGGAAACACAGAGAACAAGGAGATATTGCTCACACCCCCTCAGTACTTTGCTCAGCTTTGTGAGATGTATCTAGCGTGGAGCTCCAAACGGGAGAATCTGTTGTGTAAAAAAAATTATTTTAGAAAGGATATGAGCTGGAATAGTAGGACTCCGCCAAAACCCCACAACTGCAGACTTATACAAGAGCAGGAGCAACAAAAAAGTGGTGTCTCTAATTGCAACAGCTCAACATTCCCTCAGCATGGTAACTACACTGCTCTCAGAGAGACATGCAGTCTTGGCAATTACAATGCTTTTGTCTATTTACCTTTAAAGACATTCTGAAAATTACCATTCAAATTACATCCATGGCTCAGGTTCCAGGTTCAAACTGCACACCTTTTATAAATTATACTTCAACTGCCTCTGTTTAAAAGGAAATAACCCTTTTAAGGGAGTATTTTTCCTATCTATTGCAACACAAGTGCTCCTTTTAGAAAGGTGAAGACTTCAAATACATCCCTTAAAAGGAATCCATGAATTTAAGACTTTTAGGCTGCATGTAAATATATAAGCAAAGAACAAATTATCCCCAAAATTGGTAACACTGGACACTAGTAACTTGACGCAGAAACAGTTGCCCAAAGAAATAGCTGACTGAATTCAAAGAGATTCTTTTTGGAGAAAAGTACTTTTTTATATTAATAAGAGCATAGAGATTCCTAGACATGCTATTTTGCAAAAATTAGCGTGTCACTTTAATTATGTCGACCTGCAGCAAAGCTGAATTAAAAGGTCTTCTAAAAGTGCTGTATACTTAGATTTTTCTGTAATGACAAATATTATAATATATGCAAGTTATCTGTAATGCTATCATAGGTAATATTGTCCAAATAAAAATGAAAAGTACTTACATGTGCAAAAGAATAATCTTTTTAACATTTTTTTTCCTGAAAGAAAAATGTCAGTAAAAGATAAATAACTTTCTAGTTAAAAAAAATGCTGATTCTCAGTTTTATAATACAACCCTAATACAAACATTGCAATTTTTGTCCCGATATGCTACATTTTCTGGTAAAGTTATAAACTTCCCATCACAATTTAAATATCCTTATTTAAAATCAATTCTTCTCATAGCCACAGAGGAGAAAATTAAGTCATTTTAAATCTATGCTGAAAATGCTTTGCTTGCCAGTGCTCCTTCCTTTCCACTGGAAATATTAAGCACCTACTAAGCTGCTGAGAAAAGCTTAAAATTTAATTTAAAGACTTCCTCTCATTGTCTCCCCCCTTCCCCCCCAAAAAAAATCTTTACCCTGGAAGACATAACTTCTGGCATATTTGAAAGCGTATTTGTTTTTTAAAATTTGAAAAGTAAATTAACTGCAGAATTGGGAATGATGCTGTTTTCACACTACAGTGAATAAAGAGAAGAAATCTGCTTTGAATTCATTGAAAGTGACCTGCAATATTGCCATAAAACTTCATTCCTGAGTAAATCTTTTTCAAAGTAGAATAATCCAAGGGTGCATGAAAGCTGCATAGAAACTGTGGCTCCAAGCTTCATCCCAAGCAATTTTTTTTTTTACCAAGGAACAATCCGGGCCTAATTATTTAGTCATATCTAATATTACTAATGTAAATCGTATCTAATATTAGTAACATGCTTCTTTCAGTAGTTAAAAGGTAGGTCAATAGAGTTGGAAGGTGATGGTATATTACCGTTAGTGACTTTTCTTCCACTCCTGTACAATACCTTCTTTTTAACAAAGCAAGGATTTTAACAATGAACTTCAGCACAAACCATGCCTCATATAAGTGATGTTCAAATCCTGTTTAGCTGATTTATTTTAAAAGCCGACAGGAATAAACAAGTTTATTGCAGATAAGCTTGTAACATGATAGGATGAAGTCTGGAAACAGCCACAGAATTTGGAAGTTGGCTAAATGAACAGTATTTTTGCTTTCCTCGGTGCAAATACGAATGGCCTTGCTAATACTTAGAGACTGGGTGCTGCAAAGAGCTGCTGACAGTCTGAAAACACAGCACACATCTCCTATTTCTGTCTGTTTCAAATAGTATTTAGAGGTAGAATAAACTGACAAATAAAATATTTGTTCAGGTAGTGGATTTCAAATCAGAATAATTTCCATGGCAACTCCTTCAGTTTTATTTCAGGAAAGACTTCCAACACATTTTGTTTGTTTCTTATTTAAAATGCAATCTGTTACTTGTCAGCATGTTTAGCATTTCTCCTATACCTTACACACACACACACACACAAAAAGTAGTCTTGAATAAGTCATATCAGGCGTATATAAAAATGAAGACTGAAAGAGCAAGAATTACACAAAATCATTATAAATACATCTGCCTGCAAATAATGAGGGATGTGAGTGTAACATTAACCAAACTAAGATGCTTGTTTTATGTTCTGCTTTTTATTTGGGCAAGTTGGATCACAAGCAAAATGAGTACAACAAAAGTTCCAGGCCCTATGTTTATGTTTCTAAAACAAACAAACAAAAAAAACCCACCAATAACCTAATTATCTAGAAAAACAGTATGTTGATTGTGCATCATGGTACAAGGAAAACTTGTAATCTCAGTTGAAACTATGCAGCATGCATTAATAAACATTTATTAATATTCCACAACCAGGACAAATATTTTAATTAATTTGTAAATCTACCCATCTATCTCACAAAACCTCACGGTACATCTGGTGTTATTTGAAAATTAATGGCAATCTAGAAACTAACTGTAAGGCAATCTTATTTATTTTCTACAGGAAATCGGTCATTTACGCAAACTAGTCAGAGGCATGTGAGGCAACTCAGCATAATGAGAGCCAGGGGTCTGCTAGTTTTATATTCTTATCTACGTTATTATTCTGACATATCTGAAACTGCTAATATGCTGTAGATTATATTCATATTAATACAAAAGTAAGCTAACCCATCTTGTCTTTATTTCACGATTTTAACTTTACATTTTTGTCAAAGCTTTAGGTAGAAAATATTCTCTCCCTTTTCTACTTCTCAAGTGCATATGTTTGCATTTAAATTTTTGTTTAAAGCTATTTTCTTACAGCTGTATCCTGGCAGGGGGAGAAACCAGAATGTTGTCTTTATATCTCTTGCAGATCACTAACATTTCACAGATGAGGAGGATTGCAATGGCCACCTTGTAACATGCTAATGCTGTCAAAATCTGCTTCGAACACAAATGTGGATGGCACTTGACATATTCCCAGCATCCAGAATTCTTACTCGGATATTTTTGCCTGCCTTACCTTTTAGGTAAGACCTTGTATCAGCTTCAAATGTATTCAAAAAAACACTCGTGGAAAAGCACTATATAAGTGTACCTAGTAATCCTCCATCACCCAGACCAGGCCAATATATCCTTTTCAATATGTACACAGAATATAATATACTTATTATTTGGTTTAGACAATAACCGATTACCAGTAATAATGCACCTCAGTATTTGTTTAACAGTTGCCAAAAGATCAGATTTTTCTCTGCAACCTTTCCTGGTTATACAGCAGTATTTACCATTAGCAATAAGGAGTTGGACAATAACTCCCCAAAAACTGATCATTTGTGCTTTTAGAGCCACTGAAAAAGAGAACTCAGTAAGGTGGAAGTAAGATAAATTAACTTCCAATGAATATTATTAGAAACATACAAAAATACAAAACAAACCAGCAAGTACAAGTCCCATCAAGTTCCTGGTCATGTGCAGGGATAGGAAGTCCAGCTCTGCACAAAGCACCAGCCAGCAGGGCATTTCTTGTCCCTGTCTCTGCACCCTCCATGTCAGGAAAGGTAATTCAAAAAATATGTAAAAATCCTGCTTTGTTACTCAGGTGCATAATACACCCTTAGGGTAAAAGAAATGAGAGGGGAAAAGCAGAGCCATTTGCCAAAGCTCCTCCTAAGAACTTCCACTCCACCCTGCCATGTCAACAGGATCAGTCGCAGTGCTCAGGCAGAATCAGGCCGCTCTCTGGCAAACTCAGTGTGTTGTACATAACCTATTTTGTCAAAATACCACGAGTGTGTGTATACTGTGTTTACTTTCATCCATGTGATTAGAAAATAACTCACAGCAACACCTCTAAGGTTAGTAATATGATGTCAAAATGCAAGCAGGAGCTCCACAGGCCGGGAGGCTCCCTCCTGTCACTACGAGGTGCCGCTTCGAGCTCTGCGATGGCATATGGAGATGCCTTTCTCCGCTGACAGGCACCTAGGCCAAGCAGAGATGAGCGAAACTTGTCTATTTGCAAGAAAACGGGGTTTCTGGTGCTCTGACACAAGCACCATTGGGTGGTTAGCGATGAGTAAGTGGTTGGGGGCTCCCCACAGCCTGCAGACCCTCCCTGGCCCCATAGCAGTGTTTGCGCTGCCTTCCCTGGGAGCACTCTCCTTAGGCGTCCTTGCAAACCAAATCAAACCACGAAAACCCGCACAAATGCCTCAAAACAGAGGGGCTTGGAGGCGCCGCTGCCTTACCTGGGCCTTTCGGTGTGACAGCAGCACCTCGAGGGGCTGCAGTAGAAAATATTCTCTCCCTTTTCCACTTGCCAAGTGCGTGGGGGGCTGCCCCACGGGTGGCGGCAGCAGGAGCTGGGGCGGCCCACGCCGCCTCCCGCCTTGTTTCGGGGCTCGCTGCGTTTCCCGCGCGGGATGCACCAGGGCAGTTGCGGGATCGACTGAGGAACCAGCAGCCCCCGCCTCGCTCGACCGGCCCCGCCTGGATGCGGCGCTGCCCCCCGCAGGGCAGCCCTGAGGGGCCGGAGCTCCCACTGCGAGGCGGGCAGCCCATGCTCGGAATGTTCCAGAAACGCGGCGAGCGGCGCCCGCGCGCGGAACGTTCCAGAAACGCGGCGAGCGGGGTGCCCGCGCGTGGAACGTTCCAGAAACGCGGCGAGCGGCGCCTGCGCGCGAAACGTTCCAGAAACGCGGCGAGCGGCGCCCGCGCGCGGAACGTTCCAGAAACGCGGCGAGCGGGGTGCCCGCGCGTGGAACGTTCCAGAAACGCGGCGAGCGGCGCCCGCGCGCGGAACATTCCAGAAACGCGGCGAGCGGCGCCTGCGCGCGAAACGTTCCAGAAACGCGGCGAGCGGCGCCCGCGCGCGTGGCGGGTGGAGGCGCCAGGCGCGTCCAGCCGCCTGCGCTCGGTGTCCTCGGTGTATGGCTCACCATAAACTCTATAGAAAGTGAATTTTCAACTTAACTCAGGCAAGAGTTTGCCAGAGCAAATACTAGGGTTTTACAAATGCAAACATTGGGGCAGAAAGTGCTGCTGTTTTTATTTAATTAGCGTACAAATGGCCACATATTGTTTAGCTAAGAGCAAGGAGGCAAAAAAAAATAGACTTTCAAAAGGTTGTGGGCGAGCTATGGGTGCTTAAAGCTACATTTGTAGAGTAAATGCAGATATTAAATGCAGAAATTAATCTGTGATTTGTGACAAGAAAAAAAAGTTTGCGAATACATTATTCATAGCATGTGGCTCACTGTCCAAATGAAATTAGTTTAACCTTGGGATGCCTTTATTATGGTCCAAACAACTTCTGCTATTGCCGGAGAGCCAGGGAAAGAGAAACTATAACAGCCATTCACAAGAGTGCAAATACACTTATTTTGTACAAACACAGATCCCCCTTCTCCCTTCACCCCTGTGTTAGCATGAGAGCTCAAGTTTTTTGTACTCATGATTTTCCTCCTTTTGAAACTAGTAAAAAATGAAATCTAAGAAGTGGTCTCCGGCACTGCTCCTTGAATGAATATAGTTAAACAGTATCATTACACTAATTCTTTAAAGTGCCCATATTTCTGTATTTCGTCTTCTCTTCACTTTGACCTTGCACTCACATTTATATTCTGAGATGAGCATTGTATGCTTTGCGTAATACATCACATAGGCAAGAGGTTTCCCATTTTAAGCAGCTTAATGCGGCTGTTGATTTTACTTTATAAACTAGTGCCAATATGCATAAAATGGCATATTGATTTTTTTCTAGTCAGCCAATATTAATTTTAGTATCTCTTGTTTACTTTTCAGTAGTAATCAAGTGCAGTCTGTGTTAAATGCTACTAACATGATGTATGTATTTTTTAAAGGTTTTCAATAGAGTAGGGCATCTCACTTTTTAAACAAAAAGAACAAGGCAGTGCTTAAAGGAATTTGTTTAGAGTTGCATATATCAGCAGAGCATTGTATGCATATTCATTCTTAGGTCTACAGTTTATATTATATCTAATATATCTATAATTTGAGTGGTACCCACATGGTGTGGGCACTTGAGGAGCTTGTATTCATTTCCCAAGATTTTGACTTTGTAAATCATTCAAAGCTTGTCCTGGATAAGATGATTCCCAAATACCTGTTTTGGAGTTCCTGCTTGTCTATTTTATTATCTGATTAAACTATGTATCTTTGGAGATCTGATGAATTTTCAGTTGCTAGGTGAGTGCCAGGATAAATTCTGCAGCTTCATAAATGATTTCTGTGTGATATGTAAATATTTTAGTATCCCTCTACATGCAGACATTATTCACTGCAAAGGTTTTTCATTATTCTGAGTGACATTTCATCTGCTTTATAAGTTGATTCTCATAGTTTAGAAAGAACTGTCAATCACATTCCGAACATTTGTTATATCTAAGTGCAGAATGCACCGTGTAGGACAAGAGAATCTATCTGTTGGACCCGAAGCATTCCTATTCTTTTTTTTGCGTGAATCTGCTTGTCAACACTAACGTGAAAAAGGAGTTCTTGGTTTTTTTAGGAGTTCTTTTCAAACTTCTACTAGTCTTCTGTTATTTTGCATTATCTGATGATGGAAATTCCCAGTGAAAACATTTATGTGAAGGAGGGCCTTCCATTTCACTCAAATCACTGTCAAGTTCAAATTCTGAGTTGTCACCAAGAAAACATGAACATCAAATTATTTGCTTAGCACCAGTTGCTTAAATGTTCCTTTGTATCCTGCCTCCTCCTTTTGCATCCTTAAATCAAATGCAAGGAGAAGACTTATGTGAGGAGACCTTAATTTACTCCCCCATTAGCTTAAAGCCAAGCTTAAAGTACATTTTATTACTGTTTACCAGATCATCTCAAAGTGATATAAGCCATTAACAAAGGTGTCAGTGCCTTCGCTTCGCAGTTCATTTGGATGCCACTGGCTGTAATTTATCCAGGGCAATTGATAGGTGTTCAGTTACTAGAAGCATCTTTCGGAAAAGAAATCTCTTCTTTTTAAGGTGTTTCTGTAAATGTGATATATTGCATTAGGAATGTGATGTATTAATTTATTAGTACTGTTCAAGCGTGGGGTGGCTCATGTTCAAGCACAGGACTCTACATTGCCAGAACATTTCTGATCTGATCTGAGATACTGTAAATTACAGTCACTCCTGCTAGGGAATAGTGAATACATGATGAAACAGGCTCACAGAGTTGCGGGATTTTCGGGAGAAAGGAGACTTTGTGATAATAAACAACAAAAACCCAAAGATAAAAGGTTGTCGTGGCTTTGCAGGGGAAATGGTCACCCTACAGGAACACCACGGGATGCAAAGAACTCTTCATCTAAAGGAAATTTTTGGCCTTGAGGCTAGTGGATGTAAACTGGTCAAAAACTAGCAAGAGTTGTGCATAGCAGTGAAGTTCTTTGGGTGGATGTCAAGGTATTACTAATCTTTAAGAAAACATTTCCTGAAAGTGTAGTTGCCCATTTTCCTGCTATGATAGCAAAAAATATTATTTATAATAAAATATCACCACTTGAATATTTAGGAGTATTTTGCTATGAATGTTGGCATGATATTAATGAGTAGATATTTTAAGCAGACTAGGATAAATTCTGGATGCTCTGCGTGCATCACTGCTCCGTTCTATACAGCATAAAGTTGCCTGACCTTCTTGTGCTACTGGTAATTCAGCTTTCCTACCTAAAGGATAGGAAGATGTTGAAAGAGCCTAAAGCTATTACAACAAAGCAATTAAGAGTTAAAACCTGGACCTTGGTGTCATAGGTTGCTCACTGATGAGAGTAACTGTAACGGAAGTGGTGCTCTTTCTGTGTGCGAGGTCAAGGGCAGCACGGATAAGCATGACTAGGATGACTATTAAGTACAGAGGCTTCTGAGGACAGACAGTTTCAGGTGGACACTATAATTTCAGAAGATTGTGTCAGAGAGAGAGATAAGTAGCACTAACATGGCATGGTGTGGGCTAAATGAAAAGTTTGTGCAGAGTCTGGATGAATAAAGATTCTCAAAGGAGTCCCTTGGTCTCCTTGTTTAATCCCCCCTATTGTGCTTTCTTTAATGATGCTCCTGTTTTATCTTTTGTGAATTCTTGCTCTATGGAAATGAATGTTCTGGAAATTAGCACATAGATTAGTTATACCAGTGTTGTCATTTTTAAAAGAGATTTTTAAGGTATTCTAAAGTACAAGAGTTCAAAGAATTCAAAGAATTTTAAAGCACAAGAATTCAAACTTCTAAAACAAGTAATCTTCCTCTAATTTTAGGCTTTCTACTATTGCCTAAGCAGTGCCATAAAATGCAAGTGGTAGCACAGATCATTAATAAAGTTGATATTATAAAGATTAAAAGAGGATTAAAAATCCTCTGCTAAAGTATATTCAATGAACTATTGTGATTAACAAGCAATTAATAAAATATCACTCATTTTGAATGGGAAAAAATGGTTACATTGGCCAAATAAATTGTTTCATAATATGCTATTCAATCACTGCAACTAAAACTAAGCCTGTTCAAGTCAATAGGAATGTCATAATTAAAAAACCAATGAAACAGCACAAGTGGTTCTTTTGGAAATGATGAGGATATGTTCTCTGGACAAAAGCATCCAAACTGTGCTTCTGGATTGCTCTGCATCTATTTTAAGATTATCCTTGTACTCTGTGGTCTCTTTTAGCTTTCCACGCTGTAAATTCTCTCTGTGGCCCTTTCTCTAATGACCTACTGAGAAATGGATATTAACTTCAACTAGATATTATCAGGGATTAGGTATTAGAATTATTAAATTAATTGTGATGTCCTCATAATAGCAGTAACAAAATGCAGCTAGAGTTATTATAAGATTACTTAGTGAAAAAGCTGTCTTTTTGTGTATGTCATTAATTTAAGGGAAGAGTTCTTCCAAACAGTTAAGTAAGGAAAAGCAGCAAGGTCACTGAGTACAGCAAGTCCAGGTGGCCCTGTTTATGACTTAGAAGTCTTGGGTGAAATATATTCTGTCAACTACTGAGATTAATAGTGCTATTTGCCACTCACTATGTTGCAGAAATTCCTATTATTAGTGTAATTTGGGGAGAATTAAAACTTTTCAAAGCTTCTCAGAAAAGCAGAAGATGGCTCTGCTAGACTGTCCACATTTAGAAAGTGAAGGTGGGAAGTTACCATGTGGCAGTCTCGTCTCACTGGAATTGTGTTCAGAAATATCTGACTGCCCTATTTCTCATGTGACAATATTATAACCCTATTTGCTTTCATTTCACTTGCTTTAATTAAGGAAAGTTTGATGGAAAATACTAACTAGAGATGAGAGATGCATTAAGATTTGTTGCAGAATTTGTAATCTTGCTGTTATGATGCATCTTTGATTATTTTACTAATTTAAACTAAATTAGTGTTGCGTTGCTGATAGTTTTAAAGCAGTATGTCTTGTCTGTGGGTGTTCTGATGGTTAGTGTATCCCTGCAAGAGATGTGCAACTATCCCCTTTTGATAGGATAATGGCTGTTTTAGTCTATAATGCATGCAGTTTCTACCTCAAGTGGTAACCAGATGTTCCGAAATTTCAATCGTTTATGTCCTTATGTACCTGTACAACAGGAAATTGTTCTATTAGACACCAAATATCATATCTAACTCTTCTGGGTAGCATGGACAAGAGAAATTTTTTTTTCCTTGGTTAGCTTCACATTGGTAGCAACTGTGTTGTAGCATGGTGGGCTATCAGATGGCATTTCCCAAAGCCTGATTGTGTTCAGTAGTTTCGTTGAAATAGTTACACTCTGACACTGAAATAAGCACAAATTTGCAGTACAAGAAACTTGATCAAAGTTCACCTATTGAACTACTTGACTGTTTCTAAGGCTGTTTCTCATCTTAAATGTCTCTGCTATAAGCCTGCATCATTCTTTCTGCTTATCACTAGATGTAAAAATTGCAGATTCTGTATTTGGATTTCTGGACCCAGAACACAAGCAGATGAGTGTTTTCTGTGCTGAATAAATTCAGTGCATTCTGGTGTATAGAAGGCAGCCTCAAATGCTCAGGACTTCCATATCAGTACTTTTAGAGTGGTATATTCAAAGAGACTCTGGGTAATAAAATCTAAAAGTTCAGTGGCTGTGTGGATCAGCCATCCAATATTTTTTTCCCGTGTGTTGGGAGGTGGCAGCTGCAGAACTCTGCTGTATCCTGCCGAAGCTCCATTAGGGAGGTTAGTTTTCCTTCCTGCCTCCAGCTCCTTTCGTGGGAACTGAACTGCAAAGACCATCCTGAGGAACGGTATCAGTGTCTAGTGAGGTCAATGGGAAATTTAGGAGACTTTGGATGAGGCTCCTGATGGTGCAGAAATTCCTGGCCTGGGGGAGCTTTACAGTACAGAGCACTGAGAAGTCACTGAGACTCAGGGAGTCCCGTTCAGCTTAGGGCAAGCATCACTACCTGGGGACCAGGTATTCTGCTGCACCTGAGAAGCTTTTGTGCCCCTTGTTCAACAAAGATGAGGAGACGGATAATGTTTTGAATATATTCAAAATGTAGGAGAGCATGGAGATGCTTTCAGCATGTTTATGGAAAAAGAAAATCTGAGCTTTCTTGTGTCCTGTGTTGATAATACACTCTGCAGTAGCGGGTAGCAAGGCAATTTGGAGCAATTTGGAGTTGGGATAGTTTTCTTATTGCCTTTAAAGCTAATATAATATATTCCTGCATTCGCTGTGTTTTACATGCATATGCACCACAGATAATACTTTTCAGTTTTTATTTTGGCTACTGTCCCCTGCATGCCAGGCCACATGGGAAAAGCAGCCTAGAAGACGATGCAGTACTCACATGCCACTTAGATTTTATAATCTCTTCTTATTTTTGTGCTATTCTGCAAGAAACTGGACTCTTGATAAGAGTAAAGATGACTTAGCAAGGGGCATAAAGTAGGAGTTGCTTGGTCTCTGACCTTTGTGTGGTATTTTAGGAAAATATTGTCTGGGATGATCTATCAAAGAACTCTTTTTCAGGATATCTGTTCTGACTCTGGTCTTATAGTGTGAACACAAATATGCTTAAAAAGTTACCCAAATAAATCCAGCTTTGCATGTTTGAGTTTATCTTTTGCAAAGTCTCAAGCGCATTTAACTTTTTTTCTTTTTTCTGGTCAGGGAATTTTAGTGCCTGCAAAAAAGTCTTCCGCAACTGGCAGATTCACCCTCTTATTAAAAAAAAAAAAGGAGCTTCAGAGGTGTAACTCAAAACTTAGCCAGCACCACTGGTGACATATATTTTCTTCTTTTTTCTTTTTCTGGATAATGCTATGTTATTTCCAGTAACCCTCTTGCACTGCTAACCAGAATAGACTTAACTGATTCCTGACCTGAGCAAACCCTTTTCCGTCCCATAATGTTCCCCAGTTGCTCCCACCGTGCCAGGCTGTGGAGAGGAAGAGTGGCCGTGTGTGCTCCTAGTTTGGAAGGATTGCGGCCCTGCCTCCCGCCTCCATGGAGCGCAGAGATGTTCCTGCATCTGCCATTTGCCCGGAATTCTCATTTCTGTTTTTGCTGGGACGAGCAAATGCATTTTTGTTACCTAACTCCTCAAGTTACAAGGAGAAGCTGCTTTATGTCACAGTCAGAATATTTCCCAAGTTTAGTAACATTTCAAGGTAGCCCTGAAATAATAATTTGCTGTTAAGACTGTTAACACATAATGAATATTTCATACCAAGATGAACATGGATTCCCTATCTAAAAGATCGTGTAGTACCAAACTTTAAATTAGGAAGTGAATTGTATTTAAATTGCATTGAAGAAGACTCTGATTAACAACCATTAGCATTAAACGTGGCATTTTATTAAAACAGATGGCACATGCTGAATGCACAAGAAGTGCTATATCTTGTTACAAGCAATTCCATGCACTTGTCTTTTCCTTTTTTATGTGGGAATCTTCTAGTTTCAGAGAGCTGTGGAAGCTTCCACAGAGCTTCCCTACTGTCAAACCAGCAAACGTGTCTCCCCTAGCGTGTGTTTTGCCAGCTGCAGCCACAGCTTCTTTAGAGATGCTTGAGGGTTGTGATTCTCTGCGGAGCTTTGCGGCAAGGCTGAACATAATTTCTTATGCCCTCTCGGACTCTTACTCCTGTTTTATACAACCCAGTTTATACTTGCCTTGCTTTCAAAAACAGTATTTACGTTTCGGGGATGGACTGAGTGCCTCCATTTTGAAAGAGTTGCCCCTGTGGTTGTGTCTGCAGCTCCGTCAGGCGCACGGGGTGACCCAGCTCTGTTGCTCTGCGACACCAGCTCGCTCTGTGCTCCTGCGTCAGAAAGGTGGGGCAGGGAAACTGAGCCTGCAGCTTCACAAGAACCTTGTTGTTCCAGACTGAGTGCCCAGGAGGTAACGTGGGTGGGATCTAGTCCCCAACCACAATGTGGCACAGTTTGCACAACATGCCTTGTAAGGGATCTGCGTTGAAAAGCACAGGCGGTGCTGCGTTTGTGAAGGATGACAGGAAAAGCCCGCAGGAGGGAGAAAACATCAGAAACGTCTGGTCATTTAACAGAAATGCTCGTATTTGTTATATCAAGTTGATGTAGCAGATCTGCTAAATTTCTGACCAGAACATCTTGATCTTAAAAGAGGTTTTTGTGGCTTGGAAGTCCATCTGACAAGATAAGTTTTTGGGGGAGGATGGAACAGAGTGTAACACCGTTACTTATACCCTTAATCACATGTATTCCTAGGCTTGTGCATGTGGTCTGAATCTGTGTTTGCAAGTCTTGTTTCATCTTTCTTTGTTCTGTTCTTTCCCATCTCTTACAGGATGTACCTACATATAATAGCAAATATAAGTTGCTGTCCTAGAAGGAGAAAGAGTTTTATCAGCTATATTAGTCATGCCAACTTGTTTGCCTACATAGGTAAGTAGAAGCCAAAATTTTGGTTTTGTTTTTCTGCTTGCTCAAAGATAGTGCTGTGTTTAGTAGGTCTCTGCTTTTGAAAGTGTAGGTAATGGTTCAATTGCAAAAAGCCCTTGAAAGCCTGGAATTGTGTTTCACCTGTGTTCTAAAGCAGAGCTTTTTACTTTTAATAAACAAAATTTAATTAAAAACATAAACATATTTTTGAAAACAATTTTATCTGTAACTGTAAAAGGTGAAATGCCTTATTTGTGCTTGTGTGATTTTTTGAACAATGTCTCTGCAAGGAAAAATGTACTGTTTTGTCTGATCTAACATTTCAGTAGCCTTTAGCTCTCGAATTAGGAAAGTTCTGTAATGCTTGCATATTGCCAAAGTATGGCATAGTAACATTCACTTTTTAAAATTGTTATTATTGATACATATATTTGTATATTTAATATAATTTATATAATATAACTTACAAATTTAATAGAATTTATATGTCATTTATTATTTGTTATTTATACCATATATAAAGTATATTTGTTTGAGTAGTTCTGTCCTAGAACAACATCAATTTTTCATTTAGTTCTATTGCAAGGTTAAAAGAATATTATTTGAGAAATGATTTGGGTAGTGCTTTTTGAAAGGTGCAGTATTTTTCAGATATGTTTTACAAAATATATCCACTTTGGACAAAATGTCTCACCACCTCAGGTAGTTTCTAGAAAAGCTTTTGAACCCTAATTTTGGAGGATCTGCCCTTGTCACTAGAAGCTGAGGCAGCTGATAAAAGATACGGTGCTGTTTCTTCTTTTACCTTGTTTTTAAAATGAGCGGTTATCAGATTCTTTCACTGAAATGGTTTCTATTGCAGGAGCAGATACACAGTTACTAAATGTCCTTTTAAATATAAAATATTCAGGACTGGGAGCTAGGTGCCTCCTGGAAGTGCTATATATTCTCTGCTATCATTGAAGATTTTTAACACAAGTGCACTAGCACTTTGCAGGCTCATATCTTACTTTTATTTATTGGACTAGAGGGTTCTTCACTCCTTCCTCTGCAACCATGACTCAGACTCTGATATATTTAATTCTTATTAAGGCTTTTTCTAAATCCGACTAGTAAGCCTATATGTACCATACAGAAATGATGCTTATGCTAAAACACTAGCGCCATATTTAGATCCAATCCATCAGGAAATGACGGAGTGAAGTGGAATTTGCTCAGTGCTTCTGTGGTGACTGCATATCTTGTACCGAAACACATCGCTCTTTGCCATAAACTTCAAGTGGTAGAAATACTGATAACTGTGCACAGTCGTTTGCACAGTGAATGGAAAAGGTATTTTGCCAACCAAGAAAGCCTGAACTATTGGTAAAGCAGGTAGATCTACATTACTTGTTTTAGCATAGAATTTGTTTAATTGGACCCTGAAACATTTGGGATATTTGAGATACATTCTCTAGAGTGGGGAAGAAGCTGGCTCTCTTCATGATGAAAATTTTGGGATTTCAAAGGTTTTTATTTTGCATAAGAATAAATGTGGAAGTTTCAGGCTCAGATGGGAAAGAACAAGAGAAAGGAAAAGAGTGCCTAGAAGTAGCTTGAGCAGTCAGTCACTGAGTTTTATCTGTGGGATTTGGGAAATGCAGGTTCATCGCCATGATATGAATCAAATGACAGCAAATAGAACCTGAATTTGCTGAATTTCACGTGAATGCTCTTTTCTACAAGCTTTTGGCTGTTTCGGAGCTGGTGTTACATTTGTATAAACTTGGAGTCATTGGGATAGAGTAAAAATGACATCTTTGCACTTCAGAAATACAGGCCATGAGAAATACATGCCTTTGCACTTCAGAAATACAGGCCTTTCCTACACTTGTCAAAAAACAAGGTATGTGGCCTGTGTGCTTCTGAGAACAACTCCTGTCTACCCAAAACAAAAGCCTGATTTCCTCACCCACACAAGCAAGATGTGGAAAAATGACCTTAAGGAATATAAGCAGCTTTCTTAAAGACTAGCCAGATGTCTCCATCAACCAGAGCAATGGCAGGTCATTCAGGAGTGTTAGGTGCAGCAGAGGTTCCACATGAGCAAAGACAGACTCTGCAGATTTCTGTAGCAGTGACCAAATAAAATTATATCCTGTGTCCCAAAGCTATGACTATTCTGTTCTAGTGTGTTCTGTCTGTAGATGCATTAGGAAAGAAAGATTTTCTGTAGTTCAGAGGTATCAACTTCATTTTTTATCTTCATCATTCTAGTATTAGGCTGGCTTCTACTGTAAGTACTTGATCTAAAGTCGTATGCTCTTTGGAGAAAGTTCAGTGACCTCAGGGGACAGAACACAAGTCCAGGAGTATTATGCAGAACCTGATATACCATGTAAGAGAAATAAGGGAACCTAGATGCATCAACAAAAAAGCAAAAAGTCCTCTAATTAATTATTAGATTAATTCTAAATTAAAATAGAAGAAAATCCTCTTAAAGACAAGTAAGTTTTTTAATATGCAGGTGGAAAATTGCATCTGCAAGAAGGACTTCATTATTTTCTGATAGTCTGTAACAAGTTGCTGTTTTATGTGACCTTAGACTTCAATTCTATCAAATAAAGCCTTCCCTTTAATTTTTTTTTGGAGACATCTACTTTCATCTGTAAATATATACTATGTAAAGATATTTAAATGAGCGTGTTTTTATTTCATCAGGAATGATTCAAAGTCAATAAATAGAAAAGTGGTGCAGTCTTTTTATTGCAAGATTTATCTGCCTAATGATAGTATTGTATTGTGCTTTTGAGAAGCCAACAAATATACTCCTTAGATGAAGAAAAGTAATGAAACCCATTTCAGGAACACACACTGAAATGTTGATCGATATTGCTACTGCTGAGATTACTGGGGACTTTACCTGAAGTACTGTGTCCATTTCCAGGCTCCCCAGTACCAGAGGGATGTGGAGCTGCTGGAGAGAGTCCAACACAGGGCTACAAAGATGATTAGGGGGCTGGAACATCTGCCCTATGAGGAAAGACTGAGAGAGCTGGGCCTGTTCAGTCCGAAGAAGAGAAGGCTGAGGGGGGTCCTGATCAGTGTCTAGAAATACCTCAAGGGAGGCAGTTAGGAGGAGGGGGCTGGCCTGTTTTCAGTGGTGGACAGCGATAGGACTAGAGGAAACGGCCACAAATTGAAGCACCAAAAGTTCCCCAGGAACTTAAGGAAAAGTTTTTTGACAGTGAGGGTGACAGAGCCCTGGAACAGGCTGCCAAGAGAGGCTGTGGAGTCTCCTTCTCTGGAGATCTTCCCAACCTGCTTGGACACAACCTTCTACCACATGCTCTAGGGTGTGCAGGGGGGTTAGACTAGATGACCTGTACAGGTCCCTTCCAACCTTAGGCATTTTATGATTCTATGAACTAGGCAGAGTAAACGTTGCCCGGGCCGAAGGCGGCTTTGACTCAGCTTGGGCGGGCCCAGTGGGGAAGGCAGGAACCTAAAAGCCGCCCCCAGGGAGTGCAGCGAGCAGAGCGCGGTGACTGTTAGGGCTGGCAGTTAGGGCAGGCAGGGTGCAGGGAGCCTCGTCCTGGCTCAGGAAGGGAGCTCACTCCACCATCTCTCCTGTGGGTGGGAAATGGCGATGCCATGGTTTCTGCTCGTGAGAGAGCTTCCATCAGGAAGACTGTGGCGACGCAGACTGAACTTACATGCTGTAGGTGTGCTTGCTTGAGCAGGAAGGTTGGACTAGATGATCTGTAGAGGTCCCTTCCAACCTTAAATATTCTGTGAATTCTGTGAATTCTGTGAACTGCCACAGAAACACGCACCAGTCCAGGTCTCTAGATGTGAGGAGTGTCTGAACCTCTCCATGTTATCAGTAGCAGTGAAAATTACACCTGCCTTAGGTGTGAGCAGGTGAAAGACCTACTTAGCCTGGTGGTGGAGCTGAAGGAGGAGGTGGAAAGGCTGAGGGCCATCAGGGAATGTGAGAAAGAAATAGAGTGGTGGAGCAGTAGTTATCCCGGGAAAGGCACCTAGAGAACCCCCCAATTCTATCTGAGAATCCACTACCCTCTTGCCATAGAGTGGAGAGGACAGAATTAACAGTACCCTGATGAACAACCGTGGAAATTGGTCCCTATTTGAGGTGGCAGGAGAACCCTTCCCCAGCCCACCTCACCTCTGCAAGTGACCATGTTCAACAGGTACGAGGTCATGGAAGTTGAAGACCAAACAAATGAGGTCACAGACCAAGGTGCATGGAGGAGGTTGTCTACAGAGAGGCAGTCAAGTCTGTGCCTTAAGGTTGCTTCTCCTAAGGAGAAAAGCAGCGAGTGATCGTCATGGGTGACTTCCTGCTTCAAGGCACGGCGACACCAATCTGTTGACTGGACCCCTTATCCAGAGAGGTCTGTTGCCTTCCAGGGCCTCGAATATGGGATGTTGCAGAGAGGCTGCCAAGGCTTGTCTGGGAGTCTGACTATTATCCCCTGTTACTGTTTCATGTGGACACTAATGATGTCTTGGGGAAATTAAGCAACATAAAATGGGATTTCAGGGCCCTAGGGAGGACCATCAAAGGCCTGGGAGCCCAGGTGGTATTCTCCTCTATCCTGCCAATGAGGGCAATGGATTCAAGGAGCAGATGGTGAGTACTTCATGTTAACAACTGGTTGCGCTGCTGGTCTTGGGACCATAGTTTCAACTTCCATGACCAAGGACTCTGAGGACTACCAGCTAAGGGGAATGATGAGAGCCACCTCAGCAAGAGGGGCACATGTGTCTTTGCCAAAAGGCTGGCCAAACTCATTAAGAGGGCTTTAAACTAGGCAAGGGGAAAGATGAGTGTGACATAAACAGGGCAATCAATCTCATGTAGCCCAAGTCAGAAGGTACTCAGCGGCGGCAGTATGGTAGTAGCAAAGTGAGTCTAGAATATGATTATAGAAGATCCACTTTCACCCCTCCTGAGAAACCTGCAGGCTCAAATACTTCCCTTAAATGTCTACATACCAATGCATGAAGCATGGGGAACAAACAGGATGAAATGGAGATATGTGTGCAATCTCGGCATCATGATCTCTGTAATCGGAATTACAGAGATATGGTGGGATAGTTCTCACGACTGGAGTGCCGTCATGAAAGGCTATGTGCTCTCTAGGAAGGACAGGCTGGGAAGGCGAGGTGGTGGAGTCGCTCTGTATGTGAGAGAGCAACTGGAATGTATGGAACTTAACCTGGGAGTAGATGATGAATGAGTTGAGAGCTGGTGGGTGACGATTGAAGGGCAGACTAGCATGGGAGACAGTGGCTGCTACAGGCCACCTGACTGCTGTCTGCTACAGGCCACCTGACCAGGAGGAGGAGATTGACGAGGTCTTCTACAGACAGCTGCAAGTTGCCTCATGGTTACAGACCCTGATTCTCATGGGGGATTAAACTTCCCTAATATCAACTCAAAAGACAACACAAAAAAGGCACAAATGGTCCTGGAGGTTTCTGCAGTGCGTTGATGACAACTTTTTGGCACGGGTTGTGGAGGAGCCAACAAGGAGAGGTGGGCTAACTCAGTCTCACCTCCATCCCCGAGAAAGTGATGGAACAGCTCATCCTGGCTGTTGTCTCCAAGTGCATGGAGGACAAGAAGGTGCTCGGAAATAGTTAGCATGGATTCACCAAGGGGAAATCATGCTTGACTGACCTCATAGTCTTCTATGATGGAATGACTAGCTGGATAGATGTGGGGAGAGTGGTGAATGTCATCTATCTGGACTTCAGCAAAGCTTTTGACACTGCCCCTCACAGCATCCTCGTGGGCAAGCTCTGGAGGTGTGGGATAGATGACTGGACGGGGAGGTGGATTAGGAATTGGCTCAATGGCAGAGCGCAGAGAGTGGTGATCAGTGGCACTGAGTCCAGTTGGAGGCCTGTAGTTAACGGTGTCCCCCAGGGGTCAGTCCTCGGTCCGGTCTTGTTCAACTTATTCACTAACGACCTGCATGAAGGGGTGGAGTGCTCCCTCAGCAAGGTTGCTGATGATCCGAGGCTGGGAGCAACAGCTGATAGCCCTGAGGGCTGTGCTGCCATCTAGAGGGACCTGGACAGACTGGAGGACTGGGCGGTGAGAAACCTCATGAAGTTCAACAGGGGCAAGTGCAAGGTCCTGCACTTGGGGAGGAATCACCCTGGACACCAGTACAGATTAGGGGTGGACCTGCTAGAGAGCAGTGCCGGAGAGAGGGACCTTTGCGTCGTCGTGGATGACAAGATGACCATGAGACAGCAGTGTGCCTTGGTGGCCAAGAAGACCAATGGGATCCTGGGATGCATTGAGAAGAGCATCTCCAGCAGGTCGAGGGAGGTGATTGTCCACCTTTACACAGCCCTCATGAAGCCACATCTGGAATCCTGTGTCCAGTTCTGGGCTTCCCAGTACAAGAGGGATGTGGAGCTGCTGGAGAGAGTCCAGCGCAGGGCTACGAGGATGATCAGGGGCTTGCAACGTCTGCCCAATGAGCAAAGGCTGAGAGAGCTGGATCTGTTCAGCCTGGAGAAGAGAAGCCTGAAGAGAAGGGGGGACCTGATCAGTGTCTAGAAATACCTCAAGGTAGGCAGTGAGGAAGATGGGGTCGGCCTCTTTTCAGTGGTGGACACTGATAGAACTAGAGGAAACGGCCACAAACTGAAGCACCAGAAGTTTCCCAAAAGCTTAAGGAACAAATTCTTAGCAGTGCGGGTGACAGTGCACTGGAATAGGCTGCCCAGAGAGGTTGTGGAATCTCCTTCTCTGGAGATCTTCCAAACCCGCTTGGACACAGCCTTCTGCCACATGCTTTAGGTGACCCTGCATGTGCAGAGGGGTTGGACTAGAGGTCCCTTCCAACCTTAAGGATTCTATGATTCTATGATTTCATGTTCTGGGGTGTTATGTGTAAAGTAGATAAATGAAAATTCAAATTAAACATGTTAGCACTGCTTTAACTTGAAAATGTTCATATATTGGAAAGTTTTGCATTATTAACTTTTAATTCTGTATTAAAAATAGCAGATATTGGAGTTCAGCTTAATATTCATATGACTGGCATATAACTGGAACTATTAAATGGGAATAGGTCTACTGATTTTAGATAGGGAATGGCTGCACAAAGTTTCTCTTTAAGCAATTTTTTCCTGCACCAAAATAAAGACAGTCCAGTGTATTAACTAAAAAGATTTGTGTTATTTGAAAGTATTGCTGATCGTTCTTAACAAAAAAGTCTTTTTCATGACATTGTGAATACAATGTAGCTAAAAAACTAGGCTGAGTCCTTAAGCGGAAAACATATATTCTCTGTATAGCATATAAATATACTGCATTTGATTGAAAAAAAAATCATGAGAAAACTAAATCACATTAAACAGAATATCCCCCATAAAAAAAGAACCGACGGAAATGTTATTGCACAAAGATTTTTTTTGAAGATTACAATCACTTTTGTCTATTTTAAGTTTTATAGATACAGCATTTATATATAGATACCCTGTTCTGCAGAAAAAAAGCAAGCTTAATAGTTTTTTTTAGGAAGAGCAGTTTTGTGCATCTCTGTTTAGCAGGGAGGAGGACTCATCTGTTTCCATCACTTTCGAAACTTTGAGTTGCTTCTTATAAAACAGGGCTGGCAATGGAGGTGTAAGTTCATTGCTGCTGCTCATGTTGCTGCTCACTGATGGTAAGAGGTGGCTGGCAGCACATGGCAGCTGATAGGGCGAGGACACACCGCCTGTCAGGACCCTAATGTGAAGAACGGTAGCAAGTCATTGAAAGTAATGGCTTGCAAAAATTTCACTTGGTTCCTTTCAGTGTGGTTCATTTTCTGCCATCTGCTCTGAGACATCAAGACAATAAGATGAAACTTGAAATTATCTGCACAACTCATTTGCATAATGAGGATGTAGGTGCTGTTTTGCTGGCTCGACCTTTCAGTTCCATCCAAAACAGGTTGTTTAACTTGTCACTGGCCACTTCAGACATCGAATGAAGTACGAATCAAACCAATAGTCATAGCTAGGAACTCGGGGCCAAGAGGAAAACCTTGGCAGCAGGTACAGAGGGACAATTTGAAATATGTCATATTTACTCTCCTTTCATTTGCTCAAACAATGCACCGCACAACAACAGTTACAAGTCTGTATGTATACATATATATATATATTTATATATAAAAGTTCATTATGCAGCAAAAGTCTATTGTAGATCTGTGAAAATGAGTGAAAACAATTTATAAAAGTCTGTCCGAAGATTAGCAGAGATATCTTCAGAAATCCAATTCAATGTTGCTTAAAATTAAGATTCTGGAACAAACTGGAACTTATTCCTCAGCTTATCTGGCGCTGAAACTGTCAGGGCTTAGTCTTGACAGAGGAGAAAAGATTAGCTAATGTCAGTCAAGAAACATCCTTCTGCATGCCCTAAGGTTGTTTGGGGTGATGATCACAGTGCATTTTTGGTTTATTTTCTTGCTTAAAGAAGAAGAAAGAAAAAGATACAGGTGATTTTTTTTTTTTTTTTCCCATAGCGGCTCTCCAGAAGAAGGAGATTGGGGTAGAAGTTCTCTATCATTTCTCAATATTTCTTTAGAGCGTGTTTTTGCAGTTGTGGATCCAGACAGTCAAACAAATGTGTGTTAGCCTCTGGATAAACCTGTTAGGTCCTAGGGGATGCTGCTCATACAGAGATCTCTCTCTGCTGTGGGGTGTTCATTGGGCCACTTACTTCTGACTCCCGTAGTGTGAGGCTAAGCTTGAGATATAGCCAGTGGTTTAAAAACACAGCGCTTGGTTTTAAAACCCTAATTTTGCCTCCTCCGTGTCCGCAACGGGTGTTTTGTGAGGCAGGACAGGGCCTGCCTGTGGAGCCCGCACCACAAGGTGGCACTGCCAGTCTGCCAGGACGGCCTCTGCTGAGGGCCACTCTGCGGCCTGCTTCACAAACCCCATCACACTCCAAAGGCCTCAGCTAAATAACTCCCTTTGACCTCCCTGGGAATTACCTGTGTTGTGCAACAGGCGAATAGACTCTGGGGTGTGCATGTGCTGTCGTGTAATGTATGAAACTCCAGCATGAGAGATCCCAGGATATTCTCAGCTTGATGGTTGACTTCAGAAGCACAGAGACAGAGCCGAGGGGAATATCTGCAAAGCAGGAGATCCAGAGGTCACTTGTGTCCTGGTGGATTTCAGCTGTGCTTCTGCAGTAATGCTTTCCTCACTGAGGATGAGGCAGAAAGAAAGAAAAAAATATAGCAAGACTGGTGCCTCCTGAAAGCAGGACTTGCTGTATTTTCTTTTTCTTTCTTTTTCAAAATAATGGTCAAAACAGAATCAGAAGCTTTTTGCATTTGAATTAAGAGGCTACTGGATAGTGTATTTCTGCCCCGCCTTCAGTTAGTTTCTCCATGCAGGGCTGCCCAGGTAATTTCTCACCTTCAGGTGTTTTGGGCACAGTATAGGTGCATTGCTCTCCCTTGTAATTATACTTCATTTTATTGATTGGATTTCTCCTTACAAGTTCACATGAGAAAATACAAAATAGTCTTGTGTGCTTCCTTGGTTATCTGCTTCCTTGGTTATCTCCAGCATAATTCCTCCTTGTGTTAGGCTCAGCCTTGCTTTATGATGGAATCATCATAGGCCTTTAAAGGTCTTTATATAGGGAACCGCCACTGTCCTGGCATAGCCCTGGACTCGTTAGCATCTCAAACTCCTTGTGGTAGAATTCTCCCATGGAGGTGTTGTAGCCCCATCACATGCAAATCCGTGTGAAAAAGGCAGTCTTGCCGGAGTGTAGCAGCTCAATGGGATCTGCTTGGCATTTCACCCCTTTTTCTTTTCTGAACTATTCTTCAGAAGCTCCTGGGCATATATATATGCCTAGGATATATATTATATATATATTTATCAGGATATATATATCCATCTTTTGGATTTAGAACTTATTTGCTATAAACTTACAAAGGGTTGGAAAATACTTTTTGATAAGAAACAGGATGTTTATTATCTGTGAACTGAGCTCCTATACTTTGCAGCTAGTATAGACCGTTGCTTTCATGTGTCAGAGGAGGGAAATGTGAAGAATATTAGAATTCAGCTGAGATTGTTGAACTTCATAATTAACAGAAAAAATGCTAGACATTCATGTCCTAGAAATACTGCACCTGAGCATCTTATAAACAACATCAGCCTCAAAGCTGGTTGAGCCTTGTGTGCTGTTTTCTTTAGTGACAAGCAGATCTTCAGCCTTGCACAACAAAATGTATAAGACCTGTGTGATAAGAATTAATCTGAATTCTAAAGATTTAAAGCTTAATTATGATTCCGTTCCAAGGCAAAGGACTGTGTGAACTACTGTTACTAAACTCTGCTGTGTAAACACTGCATGCTGATGGAGTTTGCTTGTCAGCTCCAGTGGCATTTTTGTGCACTGAGCTTGTCTTGCTGTCAGCTGAGAGATCATGCATGAGAGCATCATGGGAAAAGATGAGTATCTCCAGGGAGTATGATCTGCATTTTCAAAAGGAAAGTCAAACTCCAAGGTGCCACAAAAAGGCCCTGGCACATTACTTTGCTGAACAGGTTTACCTGCTGTGAGTTTCACCTACTCTTTAGGTGGTGGCATGCATTTATGTGGCTGAAATGCTAACTGATTTTTATGTTTCATGTAATAATCAGTAAAAACTCCTGATGCACTACTATAGCACAAGAAGATAGATTATTTTAGCAGAAGAAATAGTCACTAAATCCATACGATTCTAAAAAGTTACGTTTCTATTTCAACATTTGATTTCATTGGTGCCCCTCAAACGTTACACTAGTGTGACATAACTCCTCCCAGATAAATAATAGCTTGACTTGTCACAAGCGTCTGAGTGCACAGCTAGTGCAACAGCAACTTGGGACTAAAATGGTCAGGTCAGACAGGCTGCATGCCAGGTTGCATGTTGAAACTCTCAGCAGCAATAAATTGTCTTTCTGTTGGTAGAAACATGCAATATGAGGTAGCACCAAGTTGTAGTAGATGACTGTTCCTTCACAGAAACACAGAGAAGCAGTTATTCTTATGTTTGCTATTCTTTCTCTTGATGCTAATGTATTGTCATTAACAGCTGCTATAGAATATTTTATTTCCCCTAATAATTATTCGATTGATACTCGAGGGAGATTTTATGCTAAGCATTGATTTCCGGAATGGACATTGTAGTTCCATCTACACAGTCCCAAATATTTCCATTTTCATGGGTTAATAAACTGCAGGTGACTGCCCAAACCAATAAAACTTGGTCACCTGTAGCACATTGCACAGAAGAAAAGCAGTCACAATCTCGTGCCTAGGAATAAGAACCATGTTAAACTGTGCCTGCGTAGCAGTGGAATATCTTAATCCAGTGTGTACTCTTACAGCCAACTAATACTCTGTTTAGATTTTCTAAATCATATCCATAACAAACCCATATTTTGACACCACCAATACCCTGCTGAGGCCTAATGAGTACCTCCATTTTCCTTCCTTTTCATAATTTATGGGAATGTGCATTTCTGCTAGTCAGAAGACAGTGCAGCTGATCTGCAATGGTTTGAATTATGTTACTCATATTTTAAAAATTCAATTAACAGGACATCCATTTCTAAATTTAGAGCTCCTAAATTCTAATGCTAATCAATAAAAAATTGTTATACTTGAAGGTGAATTTTAGCTGTTCCTTACAAGAAAAAAAAATGGGAGGGAAAACCGATGCAGCTGCACAGGAGTATCTATAAAGAAGCTGAGAGAATATTTTTTTAAACAGAAGAGAAGCCATGTTTTGTGTTTTGATTTGGAGAATGTTAGGTTTCATGCAGGTTTTATCTGAAGAATGCTGGTGCATCAAATAAGTACTCACTAAAATTGTGTTATATACAAATAAACACAAGTTTTTATATCCGACCACTTAGTATGAACTCACGTCAGAAATATTGATTTGGGTGTGATTAACTTTTTATTAGAGTAAATGAGAAGTCAAAGCATCAGTAAATGTGGGAGGACCTATGGCTTTCCATGTTTATAGGTTAGCTTTGTGGTGAATTATGGTGAACTTTGGAGCCTCCCCAGTACTACCTCAAGACTTTCTTCCATGATGCTTTTTTGTGCAACATTTGGTAACATTTCTACAAAAGGAAATAAGATGTTTTGCCTCTTAATTTTGTAGATGTCCAAAAGGGGTGATTAATTTGTCGATATTTATGTCACCAAGTTTTGTACCATCTCTGTATTAGATACAGTGATGTTTGATACTTGCTTTCACATCATCAAGAGTTTTGCATTTGATTTTGGTATTCAGAACAGAACTGGGCCAGGCATTTAGAGCTATAGATATCCTTGCTAATTTGAAAACAGAAGTAGTATTAGGCTGCAGTGTCAACAATGGATTATCCCACCTTAAAAAGGTTTTACTTAATTTTTGTTATGTGTAGGCTAGTCATTATAATTCCAGATTTCTGTGTATGTGGGAAGCCTAATATATACACTATTTTTTTACATAGTCCTGTATATGATAATGGAGTTGTGGAGCTCCCTTAATGCTCCAATAAATATGCCAAATGTCTGTAGAAATCTGCTGTTGACTGTGCCCAGATTGCTTCTGTGTAAGTAGGTATCAATCTTCACTACTTGCTGCTTTCAGCCATTCCTAGTCTGTGATCAGGATCCATCTGTTCAACTGTATTTGTTAGTATGTTTGGGGTTTTTTTTATGACATATAGGCTTCAAAATGTTAATCTCCAAGTGGTGCCTGGTACCTGCTGTGTTGTATTTGTCAGGAACAATGGTGACATAATAGTTTCAAACTGCAAAGAGGTTAAAAAATAAATGAAAAAATAGGCACTTCCAAATCACATACTGTTTTGTTTCTTGTTTTTTGTTTACATGGTTGGGCTGTACTGGTTGTTCATGGTAAAAGGGCTAAATTTTGTTGGTTGCAACTTCATGACCTTAAAAAAGGAAAGCAAATCCTTGTTATTCTTATCATTCACCCTTTTTTATATACAGGTATTGATTTTTAATTTTACAAAGTCATTATTGGATATTATAAAGCTAGATGAGCTGCATCATGAAAAAATAGAGTTTCTGAGTCTTGATATACCTTTTCCTATTTCTTATAATTATTTTTTAAACTTTTTTCCAGTGGTTGTGAACTGTATTTTTTAAATTCTGACAAGTATAGGAAATACAAAAAATATTAAGATATTAAAGATAGCATATTCATTTATAGCCCTACTGATTTTTTTTTTGCATATACAGTTCTGTATGTAATGCTTTGATGAAATGTCATTTCAAATTTAAATAACATATAAACCAAACAGTGGCTAAAATAATTGTTCTGCCAAAAAAAAAAGCTTTTACGTAAATATACAATAATGTTGTATCCTTGATCTAATGTGCTTATGAGAACAGAAGGCAGTGTTATCTTTGAATGGGCAAATGCTACATGTGATCATGAGTTTGGCATTCTCAGCATCTGTTGGACTGAGCCCTGGATCATATACATTAAAGCACATTAATCGAATAATTGCGCTGGAATGGCAAAACCACAGGTGGTTGGCAACTTGCAGTTGTATGCATTTCTCCATAAATGTGAAACTATTGGAGACATTAAAGAGGATATCTGATTTCTAGTTTGTTATTAAAATGGTTTTCAAGCTTTTTAATGAAAGTGGTATTAAAAGTTACTATTTTTCAAGTGCATATGAAAGATTTTAAAAATTGAGCAGGTATTCAAAACTATGGGTGTATGAGTGCCAGCTAAGATACATGCTAAAATACTGTAGGACTAGAATATACCATTTGGTCATTCAGATTAGCATTGAACTGTGTTTCATTTTTTGACTTGATTCTGAGTGGTCGAGTCTTCCAGGTGAATATAGGTAACAAGCTCGAGGTCAGATGTTAAATCTGTAGTTTTGCAAGAAACTAGAAATCTTTTTCTTTCACTGAATTATGCAAATCACCATAAAATTCAAATTCTAAATGGAATATTTGCTTAAATATTTTATATGTTTTGGAGTTAAAAATTAATATTTTATGTTCACATATTCCTTATTAATGACATCTAAGGTTTAGTTAATAGACTACAAAAAGAGATCCTAAATGTGCAGCACATGCCTGTCATAGCAATGAAATACGCTTACTGTAAATTGTCCTTTTTTTGCAATTGTACGGGGCTGTATGTCTGTAGAAGTCTGGTTTCTTTTGCCCTTCAGAACCTCAGTTAGGAAAGAGATGAAATGGAAAGAAATGAAAAGAAATGGAAAGAACTCCTGTAGACACAGGGACCAGAACTGGACTTTCTTGTGTATATTTGTCTCTCTGGGAGCTTATTCCATCATGACTGAACAGATTCCTGTTCAGTTTTCCCAGTTGGATGTTCCCATTTCAGGTCAGACCTTGCAAGTGCTTTGAGGGCTCTGGCTGCTTGTTCAGGTCACCAATGTCTCTTATTTCTGTTAGCTGATGCTCAGTTACAACATCATTCCGATTCCTATGTCTCCCTCATTATGAACTTTGGCCTCAGAAGCTTGTATCTTGGTCATAAGTGTTTTCACCACTCCAAGATTCGAAACAGCTGCTTCCACTGTTGGCTTCTCCTTCTAGGACAAGAGTTCTGTGGATAATTCCATCTTTTAAAAATTTACTTGTAGCCTTTAAATATTTATGGCTTTTTGATATCTACCAGAGCAGTAGCTTTTTATTTAAAGACAATTATAGATTATTTTTTAATATCAAAATGTTATTTTTTATTTCTAGGAGAACAGTGAAACCCACCATTTTTTATTTATTCCAGAAAGAAACTGTTCTGATGCGCATTTTTTAGGCTTCTACAAATTGTTAGTTACAATTAGAGAAAACAGTACAAGTAAGTGAAGTGAAATGGAAAAAAACGGAAAAGGAAAACTTAAAACAAAAAGGAAGCTCAACAGCAACAGAAAGCACTTTGAAAATATTATCAGCACAGCTTTTCACAAATCCCTACCTCATTTCACACAGAAAAATGTTTTAATATATATTTTTTAATCCAATTATCATGACTACACTTTTAGACTACTACAAGAAAATGACTACAAGGAAGGTTCTTTAATGCCCTTGCTGTGATGCAGATCAATCTATGGAGTGTGAATGAAGCTGGAATAGCGCTGAGTGGAGGAGAAGGTGGTCGCTCTGCCCACCCTGGCACTCTGAGTGTTGCTCACGCTGGATGTGCAACCTATCAGTAGCTGCTTTCATGGAGGATTGTTAAGTAGACCGTTGTTTAGGCCAATTTGTGCCAGGCTGTGTGAAATGAATACATAGGATTGGAAATAAGATTACATTATGAGATTGGATGTAAAATAGAGTTGTTTTCGGAATTGTTTACTATAAATGTTAGATTTTCATATTTCATAAAGGGTCAAAGAGTGATAAAGGGTTACATTTTGTTCATAGTTATACCTGAAAAAGGAATCCTTGCTTTTCATACACGATAAAGTAGATTTCATTTTCTATTTTATACTTTTACAGTGGATGAGTAATATCAAACACTGTCTTTTTATTGAAACGAAGCTGTCCCCCACATTCTATATTCAGCGGTTGTACAAGTCAGAGGTGAGGTTGCCGTTTAGCGTATCTGTGTCCTAGACGCTGGCAGATTTCTCTGCATTGTAGCTTATCTCCTGCTGAGCATTTCCCTTACAAGAGTGTTCTGCCTGGTAACCTTATTTGAATGTGACTCATTCAAGTCAAGAGAAAAAAAAATGGGCTTTAGTTAGGAGGAGGACAGAAAATAATTCCTTGCTGCTGAACTGTTTCCAGGCTATGCATTTTACCTTGAATTTGCCCAGCTATTTCAGAAGAGGATCTTGAAGTGCTTAAGAAAAGTGAATATAGTCCAGTCTTCTGAGGAATTAGATCTATAATATCACTGGCATATTGTATCTGAGTACGAAAAACCCATTAGGTTGTTACTGATATAACGCTTTGAAAATACTTTCTAGCTTTTATTGTCTTTTTTTTTTTTTTTTTTTTTTTTTAACTCTAAATTTTAGGGAATGATTGCTTGTCATGATGGCCTAATTTTGGAAACACAGAATCTCTCCTGCTGGTGCCAGATTACTCTTTCTGGTGCATCTGGTGAAAATTTCCTCTGCACAGATGTTTGGCCCCTGTCTGTTGCAGTAGCGTTTATGGTCCTTTCCTTTGAAGCATCTAGTGCTGGCTGGTGTGAGGAATAGGATCCTGCCACAGTATTGCAGCTCTTGGAAATATCTTTATCGTTAAATGGAAATAAGGTCAAACTTCACAAATAAATCAGAGAATTTTTTCTGTCTTAAAAGTGAATGTCTAATTGCCAGGCCATGTCAGGCTAGTATTTGGAAATTCATTGTATTTACTAGGTTTACTGCAAAAGTGGAATAGGATGATGACTTTTTTTTTTTAATCTGACAGCAAGTACTGATGTCAACCAAATTGTTTTGCATCATAGACTGTTGAATTATGATACTGAAAAACAAAATCATATGTGCATTTCTGTGCAACTGTTTTTAGGGGCATTTCTTCCAAAACAGCAGGATTACAGATGCCTTGTGTAGATTCTTGTAGAAAAAACAATCTAGTTTAGAGACCTATCAGGAAAAAAAAAAAAAAAGCTCAAAGGGAAGATGATAAAGAATACATTAAAGATTATGCCTGTCATTCTCATCAGCTTTTAAAAAAGATGTAAAAAAGCAAGCTTTTGTGTGGGCTGTGTGCTTAGGTAAACCCTGCCTGAAACTTGCTTCAGCTTCTCAGCAAGGAATTCTCCATCTGTTTGGGAAATTTCTAGCAATCTCATCTGGTGCAGTCATTGCCTATCCTGGGGGCTGCCTTTCCTTGCCTTGGCATAGGGGAGAACAGATCATACTGAGCAGCATGTGAAATTTAGCTCTGCTGTGCCTATTCTGTTGTAGGGCATTGCTAGGGCAATGTAGGGTGGTCCTGGGGCAGTGCTGTGAGGGCAATGTAGGGTGGTGCTAGGGCAGTGCTGCTGGGGCAGTGTAGAGTGGTAGGCATCCTATATCAGGCTTGTACTTGAGAAAATAAATTAGTCAAAATCAATTCTTTGTGACTAAATCTCCCCATTGTCTCTGTGTGACAAAAATGGAAATGAAGGCTTAAGTTAGAAAGCACATTATCCAGTTTGATCTGGGAAAGAATATTTTATATTTTGTTTTATTAATGGAATAGTCATATATTATTTTAAATTTCTGATTTTTTTGTTTAGCTTTCATTGATTATTACCGTGGTGTTATTCTCTTTGAAAATAAAATGCTGCTATGTCCCAGTACTTGCAGAGTTGGCATTCACTAATGCCAACAGGATTTAAGGGAGAACAGCGCAATACATCAATGAGAAACTCAGAACTATGAGCAACAGATTGTGCTAGGGACTGAAAATAAGCATATGTTCAGGTGCAGGAACATCTCTCTAATTTAGCAGGGCCTCAGAGATAGTTGCAATTTCTCTTCGTGAAAAAAATTGTTCATGTCACCAGAATGGGAGTAAGAAATCATAGATTTCTCTTACCCAAACTAATATTTAGTGGGTTCCTTACATGCTTTAGTAACTTAAAACTTGCTCATCAGTTTAACAGAGCTATAGAAATAAAAAAGTTGCCTGCAGAGGTAAAGGTTGGCTTAGCATCTCATTATTTAGATGACTGGAATCTGACCTTTTTTTGAATGTATTCTCCACATATGCACAAAAAAAAAAAGAATGTGGAAGCAATTGTACTCGTGTTTCAGAATATAAGTGAGTAAACAGCAGTGTGGCTTGAGATAAAAGATAAACTAGCCTGGAATTGTCATTTCACATATATCAGTGCTTTCAGAAAGAGTTAGTGGTTGCTGCTCAGTTTCATCTTGTTCAGTACCTCAGAGTCAGCTTTTTGGCATGCGAAAATATGCAAAATCAGTCTAAATAATTTTGAACTTGTCTGGGAATGAATAAGCACAGATCCAGTACAGTTGCTCTTTTTTTTTTTTTATTTGATGTTTCTTAACTTGATCCCAGTAAGTTCTTCTTTTTTATATGGACAATGTGTTCTTGCAAGACCGAGAAGTGAGAATTATATTTTTATGTAAATGAGGTTTGTTGGTGAGTTTGGAAAAAAACCTTCATTGCTGTCTCCCATTAAAAATATTTCCTTAACAGAAACTTTTTTGTTAATATCAGATTCCAATTTTAAAGAATATAATAATCTTGGATTTTATAAGTATTTTCTCTAATATTTTTCCCTAAATTTTCCTATATTTCCCTAAAAGGTTAAAGGACAGTATATACCGATAGTTTCTATCTAAGTCTGTGGAGCAGTTTTCAAGGACTATTTTTTCCTTTCTAATAGTTTTCTATTAGAAAACCTCTCTTAGAATAAGATAAACAAACAATTAACTTATATTAATCAACTTATATAACTAACTATGGTGCTCTTTGATGGAAATCTCTGCATGGGAAGCTACTGTTTTGCGTCTTCCAGCCTAAAGGTAAATAGATGAGGAAAGGCTGAATGCAAGTTGTGGAACTCTGACATAGCTCTTCTTGGGTTGTTCATGGATTTTCCAAATCACTTCTTCATTTGTTCTTCAGGATCCAGTCTCAGTTTCTTTTCTCTTTCACCTTACCCTTTTTGAGTTCAGGTTTTCTGCATTTGTCATCTCAGCTCTTCCGATTCTTCTGAGTTCTCTCCTGTATAAGGACGTGAGGTCATTTGCTGGGGACAATCCTGGGGATAACCAACCCTTTTTCTTTTGTGGAAATATAAGTTTCAGGCATCATAAACAGTTGCGGTGAGCAACGTGGTTATTGGCTGTGATGTTCTGGTCTGACTGAGTGAAAGCATACAGCTACTTTGTTAGCTTGTGAGATTTTCATTCCTTTAATTAAAAATGTCTATTTTCCTAACTCCTGCATTAACGGTTAATGATGTTTCTACAAGAAAAACTTCTTCTCCGTCTCCAAAACAACTTTCAGACAGCATGCTCATCAGTACTAAAATCTCAACGTGATTCACTTTACTTAAAAGATACTGAGACAGAGAAGTAAAAGCCATAAGCAGTGGAAATTAAAAGCTGTAGAAGTACACAACGTCTTTTTTAATAGTGCTGTGGGATGATGTGGTTATGTGGCAATGAAAAGTTACAGCTTCTCATTCTTTTTTTACATGAGACAGTGAAATAGCATCTGGAATTTCTGAGTGAGGAATGGGGCCCCTCTACATTTCGGAAGTACCATATTATGCCTCCTCTCTGCCACTCACTACCTTTCCTGTCATTTTGGTAGTTCATGAAAGATACTTTCAGATCTCTTTGAGAATTCATCTGTTTTTCAGAGAAGTTTAGGGGACTTTTAGGTACTCAAATTCCATTGCTGCTCTAAGTTCCTTTGAAACATTTGGTTAACTCATCACTCAACACTGAGGACTATGTTACATGCTTTCCAGGAAATGCTAATTTATTATGAGCTCCACATACCTCATGCTAGAGCTTTTCAGTCACATCATAGTAGCACTGAGTTTACTCCTTCCAAAACCACATTGTTATCTACCAGTTTAGTTACTGTTTTTGACTAAAAGTGAAGAAGTCATTTGCTCCCTAAAGGAAGAGGAGCAGAGAAGGAGCTTGAAGGAATGCAAGGAGTTTAGATGTGCTGCTAATGGGAACAATTTGAATGGTCTCACTGCATGTGCCAGTGTTGTCAGCTTCAACTGAGAGACCAGTGGGTTAATGGGGGAGAGACTGAGCCCTCTCTAAGCCAGACTTGTGGCCATCCCACATCAGGCAGCAGGGGCAGAACAACATGGGGAACCTGGAGTTGCCACAGCCTGTTGTGCAACACTTTGTACCCAGGACTGCTGAACCAGTAGCTTTTCTGAGCTCTAAATTCACTTCAGAATATAGAAAAAGCAAATAAGGACTGCAAAGCTAAGCTGTCTGTGCTCTGAGTTTTATATGCAACTTGAAGAGAGCAGCCATTGTGGAATATGCATATGCTTTATTTAAGCATCATGCAGTTTTGCTGACCTGTGCAGTGCTGGTATTTCCACCCTTGTTTCTCTTTGGTCCTCCGTGCAGTACCTGTTTTAGTGATATGAAAATGGCTAAAGTGCTGCTGAGTCAGTGCAACTGGAATAATGAGCTGACCTATTTTTCTCTCTCGCTGGGACATCCATGCATTTGTGGAAAAAATTAATTGCTAAAAATAATTATCCTATCTCCAGCTAAGTTGATGTGGAAAATCACTTCACCTATTGCTAGCTTTTCTTTTCCCTATGCACAGCACTTGCTCCTAACTCCAGCCATAAAGCAGTCTACCAGAATAGTATTAGGAACAGCAATAGCTGAAAAAAATATTAAAGCAGCTTTCATTTGTAACTGCTGAACAGTCTAGGATCATAAAACAAATCCAAAGAGCACTGGTGTCTGGACTGCTGCAAGCTGCATTTTGTAGGTTTTGTAATGGTGAACATGTGAACGCTGTTAATTCCTTCCAACGGTGCTATCTTTTAATATAAGCTGCTCACTTTGAAAATGGTCAATAGTCTCATGTCTCAGAGAAATGTGTATTTCACAAGGTAGGCATTCACTGCTAGGTAATATGAAGAATCAGAAGATGTTTTCTCATTGAGAATGTGTATCTGACACATCTGAATGTGTATCTGATTCATAAAAGAAGCGCTTAGAAAGCTCTTATTTTGTGCCATCTTTTGATTATATTGGCTTTAAGAATACTCCCTGTAATTACTGGGTTAGCTCTGATAGGCTGAATTGTCATCAGAATCCAGCTTGATTTAACTGGAGTTTGTATAATGGCCTAGTGTAAGCCCAGTTTTCATTTACGGTGTAAACTCTGTTGGTCAAGGATTTCCTAACCAAGAATAGGAGGCAGGGGGCCTAATTGGCACCAAGCAAAATCTGTGGCATCTGTGGCCCTTTTTTTTTTTTTTTTTTTTTTTTTTCACAGCAAACAAGGTAAAAGAAGAAATGGCTCTGCCCCGTGAGCAACCCCTCTCAAAAGTCATTTAATGAAAGAACAGACTTAGGAAGTGAAATGACAAGTACTTATAGAGGTGCCAAGAACAGCAATGAGTTCTCTATGGTTGCTTCTCAAGATCCACAAAATAAACATTTTCAGTATTTTGGTTTAGCAAGAGTTGATTGGAAGTCTGGTTATTATTCTGGTCACTTTCAGGACCACAATATTCATTCATGAAGTAAATTCAAGAATAGATCATAGAATCATAGAATGCTGAAGGTTGGAAGGGACTTCTAGAGGTCACCTAGTCCAACTCCCCTGTACACCCATGTGACACAGGGCTGCATCCAAGCGGGTTTGGAAGATCTCCAGAGAAGGAGACTCCACAACCTCTCTGGGCAACCTATTCCAGTGCACTGTCACCCCCACTGCTAAGAATTTGTTCCTTAAGCTTTTGGGGAACTTCTGGTGCTTCAGTTTGTGGCCGTTTCCTCTAGTTCTATCAGTGTCCACCACTGAAAAGCGGCCGACCCCATCTTCCTCACTGCCTACCTTGAGATATTTCTAGACACTGATCAGGTCCCCCCCTTCTCTTCACGCTTCTCTTCTTCAGGCTGAACAGATGCAGTACTCAGCCTTTCCCCATAGGGCAGATGTTCCAGGCCCCTGATCATCCTCTTAGCCCTGCGCTGGACTCTCTCCAGCAGCTCCACATCCCTCTGATACTGGAGGAGCCCAGAACTGGACACAGGACTTCAGATGTGGCCTCATGAGGGCTGAGTAGAGGGGGATGATCACCTCCTTCGACCTGCTGGAGATGCTCTTCTTAATGCACCCCAGGATCTTGTTGGCCTTCTTGGCCACAAGGACACTGTTGCCTCGTGGTCAACTTGTTGTCCACCATGACACTCAGGTCCCTCTCTGTGGGGCTACTCTCCAGAATGTTGGTCCCCAGCCTCTACTGGTGTGTAGCTATGATATCTGCCAGTTGACACAGCACTCCGGAGTGCATCCCATCAGGGCCCATGGATTTGTGGGTGTCGAGTTTCCTTAGGTGTTCTCTCGCCCAATCTTCCTCTATCTGGGGTGAATCTTCCTCTCTCAAGGTTTCTTCTCTTGTCCCTAGGGCCTGAGATTCTAGAGGGCTGCCCTTGGCAAACACCAAAGCAAAGAAGGCATTCTCTGCTTTCTCTGCGTTTTTTGTAACCAGGTCACCCACCCCGTTCACCAGTGGACCCACGTTTTCCCTGACCTTCCTTTTTGTTCTTAATATATTTGAAGAAGTTCTTGGTATTTTTAACATCCCTCGCCTGATTACATTCCAACCGTGCCTTTGCTTTCCTTGTCACATCCCTGCATTGCCTGACAATGTTCCTGTATTTCTTCCAAGGGGCCTGTCCTTTCTTCCACGTTCTATATACTGCTTTCTTCTGCTTGAGTTTTGCCAGGAGCTCCCTGCTCATCCACTCACACCTCCTGTCCCCGCTGCCTGACTTCTTACTCATAGGGATGCACCGTTGCTGAGCGTGAAGGAAGGGTTGCTTGAAAACTAAGCAGCTCTCTTGGGCCCCCCTTCCTTCTACGGACCTAGCAAATGGGATTCTTCCAAGGAGGTCCCTGAAGAGGCCAAAGTCAGCCCTCCTGAAGTCTGTGGTTGCAAGGCTACTTACAGCCCTGCTTCTTCCTTGTTGGATCCTGAACTCCTTCAACTCATAATTGCTGCAGTAAAGGCTACCTCTAACTTTACATCTCTAACAAGTCCCTCTGTATTTGTGAGTACAAGGTCCAGTAGCCGACCTCTCCTCATTGGCTCCTCCACAGTGTGTCCCTCATGGTCAACTCGTCATCTACCGTGAAGCCCATGTCCCTCTTGACAGACCTGCTCTCCAGAAGGTCAGTCCTCCAGCCTGTACTGGGGATGTCCGGAGTTATTCCTCCCCAAGTGCAGGACCTTGCACTTGCCCTTGTTCAGCTTCATGAGGTTTCTCACCGCCCAGTCGTCCAGACTGTCCAGGTCCCTCTGGATGGCAGCACAGCCCTCAGGGCTATCAGCTACTCCTCCCAGTTTGGTATCATCAGCAAACTTGCTGAGGGAGCACTCCATCCCTTCATGCAGGTCGTTAATGAATAAGTTGAACAAGACCAGACCGAGGACTGACCCCTGGGGGACACCGTTAACTACAGGCCTCCAACTGGACTCAGTGCCACTGATCACCACCCTCTGAGCTCTGCCATGCAGCCAGTTCTCAATCCACCTCAGCATCCACTTGTCTATCCCACACATCCATACCTTGCCCATGAGGATGCTGTGAGGGATGGTGTCAAAAGCTTTGCTGAAGTCCAGATAGATGACATTCACTGCTCTCCCCACATCTATCCAGCTAGTCACTCCATCATAGAAGGCGATCAGGTTAGTGAACCATTTCACCTTGGTGAATCCATGCTGACTTATTCCTGAGCACGTTCTTGTCCTCCATGCACTTGAAGACAACAGCCAGGATGAGCTGTTCCATCCTTCTCCCAGGAATGGAGGTGAGACTGACTGGTCTGTAGCTGCCCGGGTCCTCCTTCTTGCCCTTTTTGAAGACTGACTGGACTTTGGCTTTCTTCCAGTCCTCAGGCACCTCCCCTGTCCCCCATGACCTTTTGAAGATGATGGTGAGCAGCTTAGCTATAATGTCTGCCAGCTCACGGAGTACTCTGGGATGCATCCCTTCAGGGCCCATGGATTTGTAGGTATCAGTGAGATGGTCAGATACTGTGATTTTTCTTTTGGTTATTTTAAGCAAAAAATCACTGCCTCTTGGCCAGAAATCTCATGTGGATTCTGGTAAAAATAAAAGAATAAATAAATAAATAAATAAATAAATAAATAAACAAAGCACATATTATACCTCTTAAAAATATGAAGTCTGTAATTTACTTACTCAGATAGATATAAAATTAAAGAACATGGGCTTGGTTGTGTCTTGAAAGGCCATTCAGCCCATCCCTGTGCAGGAAAGAGCTAGGGGATAAGTGGTATGTAAATCATTCTTGATAGATATTTACTTAAGCTATTCTTAAAACTACCGTAGTAGAAGTTCAACGGTGACCGACCACTATATCGTGGTGATATATTAACCTTATTATTAGGAACATTTTTGTAATCTTTAATATAAATCTTGCATCATTTTAAATGCCTTTTTTTTTCTTTAAATGAAGTCCTAGGGAAAACAACTCACTTGCTCTTTGCAGTAAATTAATATATATAGCATCCTATTTTATTACAGCTGGCTGTAAATTGCTTTATTTCTTATTAAGTATTTCCTTGTAAGGTCATGTATTTTGTAGCGGTTTCTCTTTTGCTGTGTGTAGCAGTGTTGATTGATATTCAGCTGCCATTTGCTGTGGTCTCAAGAATGCTTGTTAGCTTGGTTCTAATTAGCAAACATTTCCAAGGAAATTCCAGGTTTGACTTTGTAGGGGTCTTCAGGTAAAGCTAGAGGTGGTTCAACTGCAGTGCAAGTGCAATTCCAACAAGAGAGCTCCTTTTCTCTGTAAAGACTCCCTATGTGAACTCAAAAACACCTCATCTCTATTTTGAGGAAAAAAATCAGTAATACAATCCAGATGCCGAGATGTGATGATTTATGGACCATACTGAACACGATAAGAAGCATATCACTTAAGATCTGCCTTTGGTATAGCTACCACAGACTGTTATCTGCCCTTTTAGAAAAAAAATAGGAGTAAAGACTCTTACTGCTGATAAGCCCAAAAATACAAGGGCAAAGGGCACTCTTGATTTGTGTTTCTGTTTTTAAGGCAGACACGGTTATAAGGAACTGTGAATTTCTTAGCTATGGAACAGTCATTTGTAACAAAAAGATCATTAAAAGAATCATGAAGAATGTGAGAAAAAAAATCAATTGCCAGAGAAGTTGTAAGGAGAAATGAACCACTATTTTACTCAAAATAATGAGCTAAAAAGCTAATGTTCTCTGCCAGAAATATTTATTTTTGTCTTTTATTGCATAATACATACTAGTCTTTAGAGTAATACTGTATATACCACAATTCTACAGTACACATAGATCCACACTGCAACAAATACAAATTATTTTAGTAAAATGTGCTGCCATCCAGAGGGACCTGGACAGACTGGAGGACTGGGCGGTGAGAAACCTCATGAGGTTCAATAGGGGCAAGTGCAGGGTCCTGCACTTGGGGAGGAATAACCCTGGACAGCAGTACAGATTAGGGGTTGACCTGCTGGAGAGCAGTCCCGCAGAGAGGGACCTGGGTGTCATGGTGGACGACAAGTTGACCATGAGGCAGCAGTGTGCCCTGGTGGCCAAGAAGGCCAACGGGATCCTGGGGTGCATTAAGAAAAGCATCTCCAGCAGGTCGAGGGAGGTGATCATCCCCCTCTACTCAGCCCTGGTGAGGCCACATCTGGAGACTGTGTCCAGTTCTGGGCTCCCCAGTACAAGAGGGATGTGGAGCTGCTGGAGAGAGTCCAGCGCAGGGCTACCAGGATGATCAGAGGCCTGGAACATCTGCCATATGAGGAAAGGCTGAGAGAGCTGGGTCTGTTCAGCCTGGAGAAGAGGAGGCTGAGGGGGGACCTGATGAACGTGTATAAATACCTCAAGGGAGGCAGTGAGGAGGAGGGGGGCGGCCTCTTTTCAGTGGTGGGCAGGGATAGGACTAGAGGAAATGGCTTCAAACTGAAGCATCGGAAGTTCCACAGGAACTTAAGGAAGCATTTCTTCACTGTGAGGGTGACAAAGCACTGGAACAGGCTGCCCAGAGAGGTTGTGGAGTCTCCTTCTTTGGAGATCTTTAAAACCCGCTTGGATGCAGCCCTGTGCCACGTGCTCTAGGTGACCCTGCGTGAGCAGGGGGGTTGGACTCGATGACCTCTGAGGTCCCTTCCAACCTTCGGCATTCTATGATTCTATGAAAATAACCCTCAAATCAGGGAGATACAGCCTCAGGCTTAGGTGAACTTGTCAGAATTCACCCCTTTCAGAGGACATCTCTGGTGCCTCGGACGGGTTAATTTCAAGAGTGATGTGCCACGGCTTGGTGCTGTGCATGGACCTGACGTCCATTTGGGATGACTGCACTGGATGCTGCTTGGATTCATCTGAAGCTCTGGGAGAGCTGCCAGTTCTGCATGGGTTTCTTGCAGAGATCCTGACTCCAGTGCTGTCAATACTGCATCCAGGCTACCCAGTTATCCTGGAGTTATCCCGGGGTTGTCCGGAACAGTGCTACCATGTGTGTCATGTGCCCTTCAGCTCCGGGATGAGGCTGAGTTTGAGCTGGCCCATCACAGCGAGGCGCGTCCTTGCGCAGTGTCCAGGTACCCTTTAACATGCAGCCCAGGTTGATGCTCTGCACTGCTGGATCCCTGTGTCCTGAGCAGGCTGCTCAGCAAAGGAGCACACTCACAAACCAGCAAGTAATTTAGCAGTGTGGGAGAGATGGCATCCACATGGAAAACATGATCAACCAAAGGGCAGCAGTTTTTGTGCTGATTTGGACAGGAAAACTGTATAGATAATAGCCTTTTCACAGGTTAAATTACCTGGGCACCCCATTTTCTTAGAGCTCATAAAAAACAATAAATTAATTGCCCCTTTCCTTGAGTGCAACATGTTTCTCATCTTTGCTTCCGTCACATGTATCTTTTCTGTCAGGTTCCACAATTGCTGATAACAGTGAGACAAGGCCTGTGCTCCGGCCAGGCCAGCACAGCACAGCATCTGCTCCTCTCCTACCCATAGTGCCTGGCAGTAAAACAGGACAAGTCTCCCTGCGAGTCTGGAGCCGTGTTGTCCCGTCCTGGGCTCTGGCCCGCTGGCAGCAGAGCAGCTGCAGCCAAGGTGAGCTCGTGCTCTTCAGCACCTTGAACCAGCTCTTAGGATGCTTCAATTTATGGTGGCCTCAGGATTGGTGTCAGGAGTGCTGAGATGAATCAACCAACCTTGCTGGCTCATGCTGTGCAGGTCTTTCTTTTGAATAGCTTTGTTTAGGCAAGGGGCCTTCAGGATTTCTGTTGTTGATTCAAGTTTTCGCAATGCATTCTGAGAACCTTCTCTGTAGCAAGACTGTTGCAGATAGGTGTTTATCTCTGTGGGCCATTTAGCTGATGTTACATTTTAAGGCTGAATAGTAAAGTCACAAAGATGGTTTGCGTAGTGAAACAATAAAGCGTTTGTAATCCTTCTCCCTTACAGGAAGAATGACATAACCATATATTTCAACAGAAAGCTCCAGCTAACTTGGGATGTATGTGGAGTTGCTCGTTTTTATTAGCTTTGCTCTTCCACAGTCTAGTCATTTTCTTCATTCTCCTCTGAGACTTCTGCCTGCAGTTTCTTTCTAAACTCTGCATTAGATATTCTGTTTCAGTGCTATTCTGGAAAATGTGCCTTTTTTTAAGTCTAAACTGCATGTTACAGTTGTAGTGACAACAAGCAGTTGGGCACTATTTCATTTGAAAAAATATTTAAGCATCTTATAAATAAGCCATCTTTCCATGCTTGTATTGGACAAGCTGTAGTTGGGAAGAAAGATACCTGTCATTCATATGATAGGTGTATTTCCAATTTAAATATATGCATACAATGAATTATGGGACTTCAGGATTTGTTCTCTGCTGGTTTTCCAGAATCAAATTTGCTCTTGTAAGCTTGGAGCCACAGAGTTGTTATATGTGGTAGAATTTGGAAAACAGACCTAGCATCTTTCTATGAATGCTGCTCAAAAATCATTTGAATGTGAGGTTCATCCTGCTTGTTCATGAAATGACTTTCCTAAATGAACATGTTAACAGGAATGTATGTGCAGAGCAGCGATGACAGGGTGCATGGAGGGTTCATTTTGACTTTCAACTAATTGGGTGCTTCACATTCTGTGAGCATGTTACTGAGCCTCCACAGACCTCGTGGAGGAAAGGCTGGCACGTGGGAAAACAAACCTGGCATTTTGTTGAGGCAGAGGAATTCTGAGGCCCAAGCGAAGGCAAAGTTGTGAGAGAGCAACTCTTACTGATCTTGGTCTTTATTTCTGTGATTTTTTTGTCCTGTTCGCAAGAATGTTAGGGCTGGAGTTATGTTTAAGAGAGAGGGAAACCTAGAGCCCCACAGGCAGTGGAGCCAGAAAGGACATGCCAAGGAAAAGGCCTCAGTTGTGCCAGGGGAGGCTCAGGGTAGATATTAGGAAGAATTTCTACATGTAAGGAGTAGTGAAGCCTTGTAAGAGGCTGCCCAGGGAAGTGGTGAAGTCCCTGTACCTGGCAGTGTTCAAGAAACATGTAGATGAGAGGGTCCTAGAGAGGGTCCAGCGGAGAGCAACTAAGATGATTAAGGGAATGGAACATTTCTCGTATGAGGAGAGATTGAGTGAACTGGGCCTGTTTTCTCTGGAGAAGAGAAGGCTGAGAGAGGATATGATTAACGTGTATAAGTGCATGAAGGGAGAATGCAGGGAAGAAGGGGACAAGCTCTTTTCATTGGTGGCCAGCGATAGGACAAGGGGAAATGGGCATAAGCTGAAACACAGAAAGTTCCATCTTCATATGAGGAGGAACCTCTTCACTGTGAGGGTGACAGAGCCTTGGCACAGGCTGCCCAGGGAGGTTGTGGAATCTGCTTCTCTGGAGGTCTTCAAAACCCACCTGGATGCCACCCTGTGCCACATGCTCTAGGTGTCCCTGCTGGAGCAGGAAAGCTGGACTAGATGATCCCTAGAGGTCTCTTCCAACCTTGAATATTCTGTGATTCTGTGATTCTGTGTGAGATGAGAAAGGACTTGGAGACATGGTTTAGCAGACAAGGGGTTGAAGGTTTTATGGTTAGACTCAATCTTGAAAGTCTTTTCCAACCATAAGGATTCTATGATTCTAAAATCTTTGTTCCATGTAACTTTGCATTTAGATGCATCTGTATTTTAGAAAGCAACTGCATTGCAGTCTACTTAATGCATTGCTATGGTTGGTATCCTAATTAAAAAGAAAAAAGAGAAGTATAACTACAAGATATACTTGTCGCACCTGGTCGCATCCAGGCAGGTTTGGAAGATCTCCAGAGAAGGAGACTCCACAGTCTCCCTGGGCAGCCTGTTCCAGGGCTCTGTCACCCTCACAGTGAAGAAGTTCTTCCTCATATGAAGATGGAACTTACTGTGTTTCAACTTATACCCATTTCCCGTTCCCCTGTCACTGGCCACCACTGAGAAGAGTTTGGCCTCTTCCTCCCCACATTCCCTCTTCATGTACTTATACATGTTAATCACATCCCCTCTCAACCGTCTCTTCTCCAGAGAAAACAGGCCCAACTCACTCAGTCTCCCCTCGTACGATAGATGTTCCATTCCCTTAATCATATATTTAGCTTATTTTTTCATCGTATATTTAATTTATTTTTTAATCAGAAGACTGGCAGTACAACCATGGTGAAGAGTAACTCTGAGGTGCTTTAATGGTGAGAATGTGTCATTATACACAGTGAGTATTTCTCAGTAATGCTGGATACAGCAGTTACCAAACAGCTAGAGACTAATTTGTAGTAGTGATCTCTGGTGCCATAAAAGTGCATTTTCTGCTAAATTTTATTACTTAGAAGGACACTAAGTGGAACATCAGACTTTTCTACGGCGTATTTTTACCTAACATTACTAAGAGTAACACACAGGATTACTGGTACTGAAGCAGCTCATCATAAAATGCTGCTTTTTTGCCACAGTTTGTTTGCTTTGTGTGTTGGGAAGTGCTTTATTTTGGTGCCTGAAGATTTGCCACGGATATACTCTTTCACTTTGTTTGGGACTATATACATGATGGAAGGGAAGGAAACCTCATAATGAAAGGAAATTTTGACAATATAACTGCAATCATGAACAGTTCAAGCAATTACAAGGTATTATGTGATTGTTCATTATGTGATCTCAAGCTGATGCTGCAGTACTGTCGGATGTATCTTAATAAAACTATTGGTCCCAAACCAGATATTAGGAAGTTTAATGCAAGGTGAACCACAAAGCTCATAAAAAGCCCAAGAGCCTCCTGGGTCTTTTACAGAACTATTTTATAGAAGTATTTTATAGAACTATTTTATAGAATGCCTATATACAATTCAAGACAAGATGATAGTCTATTTAGGAGCCTGGTCTTTAGAAGAAAGCAGGAGCATGAGGCATCTCCAAACTTCTATTTCCAGAGGTAAGTGTTTCAGTGTGTTAATGCACCTCCTTTTAACAGAAGGGTGAATTTTGCCTGCAGGCAGGATGTGCTTAGTTGGTCTCATCAGAGTGATGCTGCCATTGGTACCATGGCCCAGCAAGGACCTGCACTAGCCCTGCTACATTGGCCAATTTCTGTTTCAAGTTGTTGACTGTTACACTTAAACTCCTCTTTCAGATACTACTTAGGGAGAGGTTTTAATTCAGAGCGATTGCTGTTTTTCAAACAGCATATTTAAATGCGATTACCATGTTTGAATATTCTTTCTTGTGAGGAAGTTGATCAAAATCAACATTTATCCTGCTGACCTTTCCTAAATTGTCAGCAACAATTCAGAGGCTTTATAGACTAACAGGGCAAATTGAAAGTGTTGAAGGACTAAGAGAAGAGCAAGGATAACTCAACTGGCAGTCGCCAAGGAAATACAGAAAAAATGAATAGGAGAAGCCTATATAGATAGCAGGTTATACTGAGAGAGCATAATACTGTACTGAATTACATTCTGCAATAAATGACCCATATCTGCTTAATGGTGTTTGTAATCCGTGTGACCATAGCTGCATCTAGATGTTTAAAGTTGTGATATTATTTATAACTGGATAGAGCACTGAAATTGGATAAATGTGTAGGCAGATTGAATCTATCAGTTCTCTTTTCCAAGAAAGATTGTTTTGCATCTTGAATCTTTTTGAGCAGAGGTTGCACTTTTGTATGTACTGTGATTACATCATTAAAGATATTATTATGGCATTCAAAACTTTACAGCATCCTTTTGCTGTAAAGTTTATGTTCAAATCTGATTTGTATTTTTTCTGCTGGAGACTCAGTATGTCTAGAGTGTTACACTAGATAATTTCTATTTACACTTTTCTGAAACTTTCTGTCTGTCTGTCCAGTTGGGTCCTGCAGCTTGTTGTGCTTTATCACTTCTTTGTTTCTTCTTTTTTTCTTCTTCTTCTCTTGCTTAAATTGCTACTTCTGTCTAGAGCAACATGCACTGGGTACCAGCTCTCTCCTGCCTTTCAATATTTCTCCAAGCTCTCCTCTCTGCAAGCTACAAGCACAAGTAGTGCTTAAAGTAGTAACATTTAAGGATGGTCTTTTCAGGGTTCATAATTGTTGGTACCTTTGGCAGTTTCCTGAATGACAGCCTAGAAGCCTTAATATGCAGGAATATGAGATCCATTAAGTTTTGGTGAATCTTGAACACATATCTGACTTTTATGTGTTCTTAAATGCTCTCTTAAATAGAGGTGTTTGATCCTGATTTTAAGTTATCTTCAACAAAGAAAATGTTTTGCTGTTTCTAATTGCCTGGATTAAGTTGCCAGGAGAAGTTACCATGTTTTCTCAGATGGTTAGGAGAGGGTGCTGTAGTAGTTCACTTCTCTGTTTTCTCTATTCACTTACATACATGTCCTTCAGTGTTGGAAGAGAATACACAAAAAGAGGGATCAAGCCTGTAAAACTAGCTGATTTTATGATATTTTTCTTACACATTTTATTTTAGACTCAAGTGTTCATTTTACATACACTATCTATATACTGTTAATTAACCCCCCAAATTCCTGAGATGTTCTGCTTAACTTCACTGAAAATATTTGTGTATTGACTTCAGGAAAAGCAAAGTAGTTTGGTACTACTGTGATAGAATTCATGAAAAATATAAGATGCAGAATCTCCTCAGAATATTTCTGCTTGATTTGCTTTGAAAAACTTGCTTGGCTGAGTAGAATGACTGGAAAATGGTATTGTACAAAAAAAATCTTATGAATACCTAACATTTCTGAAGTTATTTTTGAATAGATTGATTCATATTCAGATTAGCTTCCTGCCAGATGGAGAGAATTTATGGTAAATCACTTTTTGGCAGGAGAGAAATCAAAAAAACCCAACATCTGCTTATTACAAGGTTTGTCCTATTCTTTCTGTATATTAGTGGAACATGCATTACCTATCCAAAGAAAGTTTCATTACAGTAAATTGTGGAATCTTAAAGCTTATAAAGATAAGAAGTTACTTTTGTTCAAGAAAGAAAGAGTTGACAGCAGAGCATGTAGCATAAGTGGTACATTTGCCTAATGCAGCCACTGTTGTGCACAGATCTATCAAATTTCTGTTCTAGCACTGGCTCTGTGCATGAAGAGCCCTAGAGTTGCCTGAAGTTTGTGCCCACATGCCTGCATGGGCAAACTCATCCAAGGCCAAAATTCCTCAGGCACAAAAGGAGAGGACTCTTCGGCATGCAAAATTCTAACAGCCTCCTTTGGACTCACACAAATCAAACTCTTCTGGAGTTCCATTGATGTTTCTGTCTCTATCTTTCTATGCATTGCTTTATGAAAGGGAGATAGAACTGCTCAGCTAGCAGGTCAACCTGCCCGGCTGCTGCTTTATGGCTTTATATATATATATATGTATGTGTATATGTATGTGTGTATATATATATATATATACACACATATATATATATACACACCAGCTCAGCAAGAAGGGTAGTCGAGTCTTTGCCAAAAGACTGGCCAACCTCATTAGGATGGCTTTAGACTAAGCAAGAAGGGTGAAGGGGAGTGTCACACAGACAGGGCAATCAATCTCACGCAACCAAAGTCAACGGGCATCCAACGGAATAGTGGGGAAGTGAGTATAGGACAGGATTATACATAGTCCTATTTCACCCCTCCTGGGAAACCTGCAGGTTTGATTACCTCCCTGAAATGCCTGTATACCAATGCGTGAAGCATGGGGAGTAAGCAGGACGAACTGGAGATCTGTGTCCTATGAGATCACAATCTCATAGGAATCACAGAAACGTGGTGGAAAAGCTCACATGACTGGAGTGCCATTATGGAAGGCTATGTGCTTTTTAGGAAGGACAGGCTGGGAAGGTGAGGTGGTAGAGGTAAAAGGCTAACTTTAGCCTCTTCAGGGACCTCCTTGGAAAGATCCCATGGGCTAGGGCTCTAGAAGAAAGAGGGGCCCATGAGAGCTGGTTAGTTTTCAAACGGCATTTCCTCCATGCCCAGAAACAGTGCATCCCTGTGCGCAAGAAGTCAGGCAGAGGGGGCAGGAGACCTGTGTGGATAAGCAGGGAGCTCCTGGCAAAACTCCAGCAGAAGAAAGCAGTATACAGAATGTGGAAGAAAGGACAGGCCACTTGGGATAAATACAGGAACGTTGTCAGGGAATGCAGGGATGCAACAAGAAAAGCTAAAGCACATTTGGAATTAAATCTGGTAAGGGATGTTAAGAGTAACAAGAAGAACTTCTTCAAATATATTAACAACAAAAGGAAGGTCAGGGAAAATGTGGGTCCACTAGTGAAGGGGGTTTGTGCTCTGGTTACAAAAAACACAGAGAAAACAGAGTTGCTGAAAGCCTTTTTTGTTTGGTATTTGCCGCGGGCAGCCCTCTAGTATCCCAGGCCCTAGGGACAAGAGAAGAAACCTGGAGAGAGGAAGAGTTGCCCCAGGTAGAGGAAGATTGGGTCAGAGAACACCTAAGGAAACTTGACACCCACAAATCCTTGGGCCCTGATGGGATGCACCCCAGGGTGTTGCAGAAACTGGTGGATGTCATAGCAAAGATGCTCGCCATCATCTTCAGAAGGTCCTAGAGAATGGGGGAGGTGCCGGAGGACTGGAAGAAAGCCAATTTCACCCTGGTCCTCGAAAAAGGCAAGAAGAAGGACCCAGGCAACTACAGGCCGGTGAGCCTCACCTCCATCCCGAGAAAAGTGATGGAACAGCTCATCCTGGCTGCTATCTCCAGACACGTGGAGGAGAAGGTGCTCAGGAGTAGCCARCATGGATTCACCAAGGGGAAATCATGCTTGACTAACCTGATCGCCTTCTATGATGGAATGACTGGCTGGATAGGTGAGGGCAGAGCAGTGGATATCATCTATCTGGACTTCAGCAAAGCTTTTGAGACCTAACAACATCCTCCTGAGCAAACTTCGGAAGTGTGGGATAGATGACTGGACGGGGAGGTGGATTAGGAATTGACTCAATGGTAGAGCTCAGAGGGTGGTGATCAGTGGCACAGTTTGAGGCCTATAGTTAGCGGTGTTCAATAGGGGCAAGTACAAGGTCCTGCACTGGGTGAGGAACTCCAGACACCAGGACAGGCTGGGGACTGATCTTCTGGAGAGCAGCCCTGCAGAGAGGGACCTGGGCATCAGGGTGGATGACAAGTTGACCATGAGGCAGCAGTGTGCCCTGGTGGCCAAGAAGGCCAATGAGATCCTGGGGTGCATTAAGAAGAGCGTCTCCAGCAGGTTGAGGGAGGTGACCGTCTCACTATACGCAACCCTGGTGAGGCCACATCTGGAGTACTGCGTCCAGTTCTGGGCTCCCCAGTATCAGAGGGATGTGGAGCTGCTGGAGAGAGTCCAGCGCAGGGCTACTAGGATGATCAGGGGCCTGGAACATCTGCCCTATGGGAAAAGGCTGATAACTCTGGGCCTGTTCAGCCTGGAGAAGAGAAGGCTGAGGGGGGACCTGATCAGTGTCTATAAATACCTCAAGGGAGGCAGTGAGGAGGATGGGGTGGCCTGTTTTCAGTGGTGGCCACTGATAGGACTAGAGGAAATGGCTTCAAACTGAAGCATCAAAAGTTCCCCAGGAACTTAAGAAAAAACTTCTTGCCAGTGAGGGTGACAGAGCCCTGGAACAGGCTGCCCAGAGAGGTTGCGCAGTCTCCTTCTCTGGACACCTTTAAAACCTGCTTGGATGCAGCCCTGTGCCACGTGCTCTAGGTGAGCTTGCGTGTAAATGGCGGTTAGACTAGATGACCTCTACAGGTCCCTTCCAACCTTCAGCATTCTATGATTCTATGATTCTAGGAAATATGTTTCATTTTCACATATAATCACTATCTTTAGGATTACTTTTAAGGACATAGATTAAGAGAGGATATCTAACATAGCACCAGCAGGTGAGTTCATGGCTATGCATATTAAATGACAACTCTGTCACACATTCACTTGCTTCTATGTTGTGGACAGTGTGATTATAGTAATGTGCCACACATAATTTTTACTAATTGACTCATTTTCCTAGTCTATTGTTTCTATTGCCTTTTTCTGTTATGTGTGGATGAGTTCGCTTTTGATTTTAAAATGTGCCAAGGAGTTTGAGTGAAAGATTTTCAGCCTTTTTTTTTTTAATGAGCAATTTGTTCATACTGTTTAGTCTTCTATTAGGTCTGTGCATTAAAAGAGAGGGTTCAGACTCTCTCAGTATGATTGAAGTCTAAAGTACCTGCTTAAAACTACTGAAGCCAAAGATTAGATCACTATTGCAGGGGTTAATGCATACTACTGGTATGAATTGCTCAGACCACAAACATCCAATAATTACAATTCCAGATTAACAGCAGCTGGAAGCTACAGGTAGTGAGAGTTTTACCTTGGGTTGCTTACCAAAAAAGCATGCTGTTATTATCTGCCTAAGTGTTTCTAGGTAGGAATTAGGGGTAAGACAGTGACTTTATGCTCCTTTATCAAGTTAGGAGATGAAACATAGTCGCAATGTTGGTAAGCATTTGCTAAAAGAGAAGGGTTTGGAGATAATTGTCGATTATTCCTACTATTTCCCAACCCCATTCCTAATGAGGGTTGAGGATGGATCTCTTTGCATCCCTTGTGTCAAGGTGAGTATTAGGCTTGATATGATGAAGCGTGAGTCAAATTCTCACAACATGCCCAGTCTTGCGAAAGGACCAGCCCAGTTTTATAGTCAGGTGAGTCAAACAGAAACGCTTTGGGGTAGACCAGGCTTCAGGTCTACCCCAGGCTTTTATTAATAAAATAATTTAACTAGCTTGGGAGCTGGCACCTGAAAACTCCATTCACCCAGAAGTTAGTGGGCTTAGGGTTCTCCTTCTGTATTCACATCCTCCCTTCTCTCTGTTGTCTCAAATAGCTTTAGAAGCCCCAGAGAAATCCCGCTTATCCCAAAGATGAAACTCTGCTTTCCTCCTTTTTCTTCCTGGATCTTTCCCTGCTATCTTAAAAGATATTTAGCCTCTGTATAGGAAAAGTCTGCACCCCTCAATTTTTGTGATTTGTGCAGTGGTTCAGGAGGTCGAATCACTCCCTCCCTGCCTTGGTTTTCACAACATTCACTATCTTCTTTTAGTTACGTCACACTCTTACAAATGGTCTTGACACTTCCTTTCACTTTACAGGCTGTTCAGAGAAAACTGCTACAACTTAATAAATTTAAACTTATGTATAGCATATACATTCTTATTCTATTCTGATTAGATTCCCAACTTTCATTTCTCTGTGAGATTTATGTAGAGTGTAAACATCACATTCGGTGTGGCAGGTTTAATGTGGAAGCTTTTCCTGTCCTCCTTTTATTTGGGATGTTCTATCATCATGATATATTGATATCCCACACCTAGAAACAGAATATATTGAGAGATATTTTATTGGCAAATCTACAGAAAGAGCTTTCTTCCTCTTTTTCGGACACCTGTAAAAGAAAGAGAGAATTAGGCCTTTTTTGTACTTAGCTAGAAGACTTCCTATGTAAAAATATCAGTGATGATACCCAGAAATGGCTGATGAAGTCTGAAGTGTTACATTCATTAAATTACACTTTTTCACTGCTGAATGTGTATGTGTAATAATTCAGTGCTTCTTAAATATTAAACAGAATGTGCTAATGTCATTTGAGAATGGCACTGTGGGAAAAATGCATATTTTCAAATAACTCCTACGTTGTATTAGTAGCTGATGTGCAAAAATTGTAGGTGTGTTATCAAATGACTCTATTTTGGAGACTAAATTTGAACTTGTAGGTGAATTAAAATGAGAAGATTAGGCTATGAATTAATATTTAACTTATTCTTTAAAATATGAAGCTGTTAAGAAAGGAGCATTATGCTATAATGGTTTATTATGAAATTCAGTGGATTTAAACAGGTAAAACATAATAGAGTTGCAGCAACAACAGACCGTGACTGTCAGAGATGAAGCACTAGGGTTCTGTAGTTGACTCCCAGGACTGAAGGAAAGAAATAAATATGGAGCAGATGAACTTCTTGTTGCTTTGTTCTTTTAATTTATACCCATTACCCCTTGTCCTGTCACTGTGCACCACCAAGAAGAGTTTGGCCCCCTCCTTTTTACCTTCTCCCGTCAGGTATTTGTACATGTTGATAAGTTCCACTCTCAGTGTTCCCTTCTCCAGGCTGAACCAGCCGAGCTTGCTTAGTCTTTCCTCATAAGACAGATACTCCAGTCCCTTCATCATCTTGGTTGCTCTGCATTTGGAACCTCTCTAGAAACTTCACACTGTTTTCCTGTTTGTAAACTTCTCTCCACAACTTTGTTAACAAAAATTAGTTGAAACAACACATTTGCATGAATATTACAAGCGATCATTTTCTCCTGTTTTGTGACAGAAGAGTTCTTCAAAAACTATGAGCAGGTAACTAATGCCGTGAGATTTGCAGTTTCATAATATGTATTTCTGATCAAAAAAGAAAGAATGAGGAGGAAAGCAAGGACCTGCCAGGTGACAGGAATAGCAATTATATGTGTTTCTGAACATTAGCTTTTGCTGAACAGTAAGGCACTCTGGGATGTGCAGTAATTAATATTCCATCAGAGATGGAGCATAAAACAACCCACTGACCTTGAATATTACCTAGTGACTGAAATTAGTTTATATAAATAATAAAAGCTAATAATTGGATAAAATATAATTTAATGCTTGGAAGAATTCTTAAAATTGATTTGAGGTTTTTAATGGCATAAATTGTCTATTACTTTCCATAAATGTGCACTTGTATGCATGTCATATTTAAGATATGTGATATATATGTTGCATATGGTCACATATAAATTCCCTTTATCATCGGCACTTTAATTGCGAGAAGCTTCACTGTCATTAACACAATTTTGCTTGCTTGAGGATAGATCCCAAACCAGTTAACTTGCTAAAATTGCGTGTCAGAGTGACATCCTCGACGCGGTAAAGTCCAGGGGAATCTTTGATAAAACCTTGATGTCATTAGCAAAGTGTGCAAGACATAAAAAAGAAAATGCACAGCACAACCATCACTGTGCTACACCTGGGTTGCTATATGAGTCCTTTACTCTGCCTGCTGGCAAAGCTTTCTGGTTCTGTGTACTCTCTTCCTACACTCACTGCATGTCTGTAGGAGGTAAATACAGCGTGGACACCAGCGGAACAGGAGGCTGCAGCAGCAAGACCGTGCGGCAGGTTCTGCACTGAAGTTTCCAGCCCCTTTGCATTTCAGATCTATTTTCAAACATTTTTATTTGCTTCTTCAGACTCTCTCAGCTCCTTGAAGGAGAAATCTTGAGTAAACGTGGCTAAGGAGCGCTTGAAGAATTCTTGGTATTGGAGTGAGCAAAGGATTTGTAAATTAAGTTATATTAGTTTTCTGTTCAAAGTATGACTAAAAATAAACTTGTGAATCTAGTAAATCTAGTCTTAGAATGATAATTCAGAACAACAGCATCAGCAAAAATCAGAATGTTTCATTTAAAAATATGGCGCAGAGTTCAACAGGACTGATTCAAGTAAAGACAAAAAAGCTCAATATTCCTTCTGAGTTTTATTTTAAGCCAGTGTGCATTTAGAGTGTCTGTGGCAAATTTGCTAGTGTTACAGTATAATTCTGAGAAAATACCTTGTTTATGTCTTATTTATTTAATGTATGGGCAAAGTTTTAGTACACTAAATGACCCTTTCTAATCTTACAAGTTTTTTTGATGTCATCCCTAAATGTTCGTAGAGAGAATAAGCACACTCAGAAATAGTTGCATAAATATATTTACGGGATGATTCCTAACAAGCACATTTCTTTTAATAGCATTGCTTTCTTAGCATGACCCAAGAACGAGAAGGTCTGAACAATGTGTAGTATAACACATAATTACATATAAAATGAAAACTAAATCAAGTGATGCTTAAAACTCATAGAAAATGACTGAGTGGTAGTAATAATAATAAGAAGAAGAAAGATGTTTTGGCCTTTCACAGACCCAAAGTTCCAAAGTATACAATTATTTATTAACATCAGTTGCTTAAGCTTTAATAATAAGAACTGTGTGCATAGTGCAAAATGCTTGCCATAAATATTCATGTGAATGTTAAGCAAACCAATTACATAGACTGTTATCTTGCATGCACTGCCTGGCCTTTCGGCAGAGGACATGTCCACGGGAAGAAGTGGCATTAGGCACTTATTTTAGCACATATTTTAGCACTTATAGAAACCTTATGTTAAATCTGTCTCCCTTGGGAAATTCGTATGGAAATCTAAATAACAGCCCCATGATTATGTCAGTAAGGAATGGGTAGCTGCTTAGGACAGTTCATGCCTATTCTGGAAAAAAAATGATATAACTTGTTAAGCTCACATAATTGCATGGATGTTGACATCTAAACCATCCTGTAGATGTAAGGACATCTGGGTTTCTTTAAATGATGAGGTGCTTTTTTTGTGATGGCTTTCCTAGTGATAACAACGAGGGACATGACCAAGGGAGAAATGCTAGTGGAAGCAGCAGAAATGCCTGTTATAACAGAAAATAATTCATTTGGGAATAATTCATGACTTAATTAAAATAAACTCTTTGCTGGTCTTTTGACTTTCTTGTAGTTCTGAAAGTTTAGATAACCATGACAAAGCTTCATTATGCTTTGTGCATTATTGTGAACGAAACAAGTTTTAGCTTCTTCATTATGTTTCCTTTTCAGAAGTATACAATAAAAGTATAAAAATCACAGAAGGGAGAAGTAGCATGCCATTCACACGATTTTGCTCAAGGAAGAAAAGATATCAATAATGTTTTTTTCTAGCAGAATGACATGCATTTAAATTTGAGAACGCTTCTGTAGAAACTGAATCACTGTTTTGTTTCTCTGTTCTTTTGCCATAAATATGGTATTGAGTCTTTGAATGGTGCTTTAATTTCATGTCATAGAATTATTTTAAGCCATTGCCATCCCGTCCACCATTAGTAGCCGTGTTATTTTCTCCTTTGAATATATATCATTTTTGTGATACTCTACAGAAAAGTATCTGAATTTAGGACAGATGTGGCCCTGCCTGTGCTCAGGAACTCCTACCTACATGGCCTTAGGAAGGAGAACTCATAGGCCTATTTGGAGTAGAGGCTGAGAAACTCACTATTTTTTTCTAGTTGACAAAAACATTTCCCACCATATATTCAATCCAATTATATATTTTTAAGATAAGTGATTATAAAACCCTCAGTTTATGATTCATGTGTTCTCCAAAACCTTGTGGAATGTAAGAGGAAGAAGCTGATTTTTGCCCTATCTCTCTCAGATAAACAAGCGAGTTGGGGATCTCCCCTCCATAGACATTTGGGGCCTCAGACAACTTTGTTTTGTGTATTATTGCTGTGTCACATGTGTATTGCAAAGCACATTGCCAGTAATGTTAAATGTGTGCTGAAATCATTAAATTCTGCATGCTTGCTTTTAGACTAAAAAAGTAGTGCTGTATGTTCCTCACTGACTGCTTTTGCAAATGTAAAAAATGCGCTCTACAGGCACAGTGCCGAAAGCAGCAAGCATGTTGAAAACGTGGTACTGATTGCAAAGAATCAGACTGGAAGAAAAATTTTCAGTTCGTTTACAGGTTCCAGCCTCAGCTACTCTGAGAAGTTTTCTTGATAATTTATGGAGTTGTTCACAGCAAATATTCTTATACCTATTACTTTTCATTTGATAGCAAACAGGAAGCAAACCCAATATGGTTCAAGTCTTGTGTGCAGATAAGCCAGCTTCCAAATGCGCTCTCAAAATATCTGCTTACCCTTGAATTTAAGAGCAGTTTATCAGTAATGTCACTTCCAGAATTAGATTTTTTTCCTTCAGATGCCTAGGCTGTAATGCTACCAGAGGATGCGTCTTTGGGAACTGGCAATTTTAACCAATTCAGTGAGGGCAGCACGGTTCCAGTGTCATCTGGGTAGGGCGATGAACAGTGAAATTTCTGCTCTGTTTCTCAACTGTCAATGCCTTACGTAGTCAGTGAATGCTGAAGTTGCACTGCTCATTTTCTGCCTTACAGGAGGAAAGTTAAAGTGTTTTTTGTTTCGTTGTTTTTTTACTTTTGTATACGCTAGTCCATATATTCTGTGCAGCAGGGAATTGAGGGCAGGATACTGTCTAGTTTAACTGAGCTAAAAGGTGATAAAAACTAATGTGTGAAGAAGCAGCATCTTTATTACCAAAACATTGTGAAAAAAGTGGTGGTGAGACAATCAAAACAACTATTTGTTCACCTTATCTATTAGCAAGAAAAAAAAAAGGCAGAAAAACAATGCTGAAGGCAGTTTATGGAAGCATTTCAAATAGATCTTGCCAGTTGTCAGGACATCATGTAATAATAGATCTGTAAAGGATCCTGTTGTGCCAAAAGTCTCACAGGGTATTTTGGGATCTGTACTTCTTTACTTGCATGGATATTTAAACTGAGCATCAGCCAATACCGGCATTAGTGCAGTTTAAAAGATGGGCATTTGCACAGGTTTGATTTTTCTGTTACTGCTGTGGTGCAGTCCATTAGCTTCTGTGTAGCACCTGTCCTTTTTGCTCGCTGTTGTTAGCTTTTGTTGTTCAATGTCAGTAAGGATTTAAAATTGAGAAGTTCTTTCATTTATCAGGCTGTGTGATTCAGTAGTGATCCGTGGTCCACAGATTGCTTTTCTGCATACCATTAAAGGCCCTATACTTAATGTTCTGCTCCTAACAGCTTCTATTTGTTACCGTGATATGTCTGTTAACCGGGACTGCATCTACAGACTGCTGCATCAAGCAATTGTGACTCTTCAGAGTTAGTTATTCCATTAAGTTTGTTTATTCACATTTTATGAAGTATTGCGATTTTATTAAAATAATTGATGTTGTTTTTGCAAGGGCACAACTCATCCTGCCCTTCACCAGAAAATATTTACTGAAAAATATTTTTATCATCACAGAAAAAGTAACTACTGAAAGATTGGGAGCATATTAGGGAAGAATAAGAAATAAACTGAAATGTTTGAAAGAGTTTTCAGTGATGGTTTCTGAACTGTGAAATAGAGCTGCCCGTGACAACCCATCCAGCTCTTGGTAGCATATGAATTGCTATATCAATATTCACTGCACTTGCAGCCTCAGGGTAAGACACAGACAAGATAGGGCTGATGCAGATCTGCTTTTATGCCAGCACATTGCCAGTGATGCCAGGATTTTTTTTTTTCAAATTTGATTTATTAGAAATTTGACCAGAATGAAGTCCCAAGTTATTGTAATACTCCTTTCCCATTGCAAAGAAGTAGCATTGGATCTCTTCTAATGTATTAAAGGGCATTTTGAATGGAATTAATAAAATGAAAGCACCGTTTGTAGAAAGGAATTCAGTCCCGCTCAGAGGAGTGTTTTGTTTTGAAGACAAAAGGAGTGAAGTGCTGCTTACTGGTGCTCACGGGACCCTTACATACATTGCTCCAGAGCGGAGTGTCTGATCTGCAGCATGGCCCTTATGTAATCAGTTAATTCCTGTTAGAGCAAACGGTCTGACTCACCTATGTCCCTTGCTGGACTGGAATCTCAGTACCTCATACCTAGCAAGATTAACCTTGGAATGGGAAACTTAAGAGGGCCTAAAAGTTCCTTTACAAGGAACAAATTATGCTGTGCAAAAGCATCCTTGGTCTTTTGCTTTACTTGTAAGTTCTTAAGAACTTACAGAAATATCCTGATATGTCCTGAAATAGGGATTTCTGCAAGGAGCTAGGCAGTTTGTAACTGCTTTCGGGTGGTGTTAGGTCTTTGGGGGAGACTCTAAATCTGCTTGCTTGCTTTTTTTTCAAAAAGTCCCAAGAAGAAATTCAGAGCCTGATATTTTTCTGTATTGTTTTGCATTCTTTTATTATGAACTTTTCCAGCTGAAGTTGAAATAGCGGAATTACATATTAATTACATATTAAATTTTCTGCTTGCGCTTTCTGTTTGTGCATCGTCCTGCAAACTGTGGGTCTGCCTCACAGCTGGGATCTACTCTAATGGCCCTACACAAAAAACAAGCAGCACTGTCAGATACTTAAATTACGTGGAAGTAGTTTTGGTATCAGGTGCTCAAAAACTTGCGGAGCCGGTGGGCATCTGTGCAGCGCAGCAGCCACCATGGAAGTTCAGGCCACCGGATGGGACTGAGGAGCCAGTGGCCCAGGGAACGGTGGCGCCTGCGCGTTGCAGCAGGGCTGGTTTCGGGATGCTTCTGCTTTGAGGCTTTCTGAGCTTAGAAGTCAATGCTTCTAAGAGGGCTGACATGGATCCGTAACACAGCTAAGGCATCGCAGGACAAATAGCTTATCATGAGTTGTGTGCTTGGCGTGGCAGAATGGCTGTAATGGCATCGCTTACGTTTTTAAAATACAGTCTAAAACAGTCTGGTAACAAACACAAAAGGTCTTGTTCACCTCGCTCACCTATTGAAGAGACTACGCCACTCCAATACATTCTTGTGACATAAGCCATATTTCTCCACTTAGATTTATTAGTGAGAAGAAAATTGCTCTTCTGAAAACCAAGTAATACAGGCACACGCTATTAGAGTAGCAAAGAGCATTATTAATCCACATATTGCATCCCCAGTTGCACGGATTCTGTTTATTATCTGTGAGAGGAACACGACCTCAGCTTTCTCTAAGCAGTGCTGCAAGGAGCTGTTTTGTGATGAGATGTCTCTTGCGCTTTCTTTCCTTTCAGGGAGCACTTTGATGTGCTGATGTGTTTTTAGAGGGAGTTCACTTAGTATACAGAAGAAGGGATGCATATTGATAGAGCTTCTATCAATATAGAAGTTTAGAAGTTTTCTCTTCTAAACATCCTTGGTAGGTTGAAAAGAAAACCAGACAAAACCAAACCAGAAAGTTGTGGTGTTACAGTGGGGGGGCGGCCTCGGAGAGGAAGGATGAAGGAGGGAACTGTGAGAGCAATGTCAAAAGCATCTTTGAAATCACAAGCTGGGGTTTGAAGAAATCAATGATTTCATGGCCCTAGGTAGAAACAGTGAGGAGAAAGAACCCAGGCAGTAGCTGGGCACGATGTGGCAGCTTCCTCAAATGCCAAGGCCAGCAGGATGTCATGGTGTGTGGACACGACACACATCCTGGAGCAACCATCCTGGCTGGACTGTAGTATTAAGGAATTTCAATCTTATACCACTTGTAATTCAGCATGAAAAATTATTATTACTCTTCTCAATCATGTCCGTTGTCAGGGCAAGACAAATATCCCTGCAGATCTCCCTCTTGGTGCCTCTCACCGTGCTGGCGGGACTGGCCTTTAAGTCACTGAGATCCAGGTCAGAAGAAATGAGACTCTTCTCTTTTGCTCAGTATCCCTGGGGTTTTGCCTAGGGAGTGGTTTGTTTTATACTGAAGCATATTCTCTTACTCTGAACCGACAGTAAAGCTCAGATCGGTGTAATTGTTAGGTTACTCCGCTATTAAATATGAGTCAGACTACATGTTAGAGAGCCCGAAAGAAGTAATGTGGTTATGAAATCAGTAGTCTTAGCAAAAAGACTCAGCAGGCAGGAGAGTTAAGCTCCAGATTGGGCCCATTCTGTTCACAGCTAAAGTTCACTGGTATTGCTTTGCCCAGGAAAACTTGCTTGTCTACATCCTCTAAGGTAAGGTAAGGTGTCTCTGTTGATAAATACACTGTTCTCATTCTTGCCAGTGTTTTGGCATCCTTTGTGAACAACACATTCCCTTGATGTAAAAATGAAATGAAAGCAAAATAGAAATAATCCCTAGTGTTGCAAATCTTGCTATTTTTCCAGTTTTCCTCTTTGTTAATGGACCTGCCCCTACCAAAAGAATTTTGCTTGCGTTCATATTTCATATTTAAATTTATTTTTCTGAACAAAATCTTGCAAAAATAGCACTGTTTACACATATGCATTGCATAACTTGTATTAGTTGTGTGTGTTCATGTCTGTCTTTGCTTTTCAGATTTATTATACACCTGTGATTACTTCTCATTTAAAATCTTTTAAGTGTTTTTACAATAAGAAATATTAGTGATTTTTTTTTTGTGATTTAGAGATGAGGAAAGCTGCTTATTAGAACATGTAATAATAAAAATACTAGTTTTCAAATTACAAACCCTCAAATCCAAGACCCTTGTAATCTTTTTCTCCATTAACCTGTTTCTTATATCAGATAACCAAATTAATTTGTATTCATTCTCCTTAATTTTTTTTAGAATGTGTAATTAATAGTCTGTAGGGGAGCAAGCTTGATTCACCCATGTGCTGTTGTTTCTGAAGCGTCATGTCAAGGTAAAAAAGAGCAGTAGAATACGTAGCCTGGTGAACAGAATCTGTAATACGTTATTCCAGATACGAGATCCAGCAGTTAATTCAGTCACACCTGTGGAAACTCATAAACCAGCAGTAGCTGTCATTGCTTATTATGATCAAAAAAGCCTGCTTGTGATATATCACAGAAAGAAGGGAGCAATTTTCGGCTTTTTTAAATACAAACCAGCACAGTTCTCCTTTTTATTTTTTGCTGAAAAAAATGCAGTTATTAGGCTCCCAGAGACAATATTCAGAAATAAATCTAATTTCAACTGTAGTCTGTTAGCTCATTAGATCAAGGAGTATGTATGTTTATTGTCATATATAAAAAGTAGAGTGTGCAACTTTTTTTTTTTGCTGAGTAGCTTCTCTTTGCTTGGGCATTCTCATCACAAGGTACATTACATGGTATATTAGCCATCGTGCCAGAATACAGCAGAGGAAGTCACCGTCAGCACAGACGAATTGCGTGTGGGCTCCGCGTGTGCTGGGGTGGAGGGGCTGGGCCCCGCTGAGGCGAGCGGCGCAGGCCGCGCGCGGTGCCACGCGCGAGGAGGCTCCCAAAGCTCGTCCGGTCACTCGGTGGCAGGTACGCTCCTTCGCAAGCTCTTCCGCCTGCTCGGTTACCGAGCTGTGAATAAAGCACTACCTTTCCAATTTCCCACGCACACTGTGGCTTTATATAAATGTCTCCCTTGGCACTTCCACTTAGAAATTTCATTGGCTGCAAACCACTTTCTCCCAAATCATTAGGAATTTGTCCATTGCTACAGAAACCTTTCTTACCCGCTGGCTGAGTTTTTAATTATAGACCTGCCAGTCGCCTTCCATTTATCCCAGAGGTCTGGAATATCCCTTCTTGTCATTGTTTTTATCTCTGATTAACTCTTCTGCCCCATGTCAGGTCTGGAGCATGCACACATGCACAGTGGGATGTTTCTGCTGGCTGCTTGACCCACACCTCCTAAAGCCTTTCTGATTTTCAGAATATTTGATTTATTTTTTTTTCTAAATTTGTTAGCCTAAGTTCCCATAATTTTATTACATGCAGAAAAGCATATTTTGATGAAAAGACAAGGAAGTATTTGTAGATCGTTATATATTTTCATTCTATTTGAAGATTTGGGCCTTATCTTGAAGCTGCTACTTTTAATATTTTGTTTTTAAATAACCTCTAAAATATTTGGCATAACAATTTCCCTTTTTATTTTAGCCATTTGTATAGAATTTGGGGGAAATTCTATACAGAGAAAGAAGGTTTAAAAACTGTAGAGAAAAGGTAATTTCTGCCAAAGGTAGGAGGACACAATTTGAGGTGCTCTAAAGAAATGCACAATTTGGATTTCTGTGGACCTAAAGTCATTGATATTAACTAAAGAATTGATTACTAAAGTACCCTAGAGGTACTTACTGGCTTCAGAAACATCCCATTCTCCTGTTCATTTTTGCTCGCATATGCACACACATAAACAGAGACATGGATTAGTAAAGAATTTGCTTTTTATTTGGTTAATTTTTCTTCTTTCTGAATCAAAAGGCTAAAATATCCTTGTCTACAGAGTCTACAGAGGAGGTTGCGTGCAGGATTTTTTCTGCCAACACTGTGCTCTTCCTTACAGTGCTGTTCATCTCCCTCCTTCAAAGATGTCCCAAGTAACAACCTCCACATATGGAGACTGATAATTTTTATTCCTTCCCTTACCATATGCATTATTTACAGACAGTAAAAATCCTAAAATATTTTCCTATTTTAAGATATAGAATAAGATGTGAAATAATTTTGTCTACAGCAGTTACCCTGTTTTTGCCCTGAGAGAGGATATTGGCTGTCATAATCATGCCAGAATATATCATGATGGCTTGTTTCATAGCTCACATAATGAACCTGAATCATAATGGAGAGTTGTGTTGGAGCACGATCATTAACCTGGAGTGGGTGAAATCTCAGTCTTTGAACGGCCGCAGGCTAAGGGAAATAGAAGCAGACTCTACTCTGCTTCCAGCACATGATTTTGGGAAGGATTTTTGCCTTAATTCACCTCATTTCTTGTACAATTCTTTCTTGTTTTTTACATTTGTTTTATTTCTTCCATTAAGGAAGAAGCAGACATCCTTGATCAAGTGAGTTGTGAGTTTGTTTTGTTTGTTTTGTCAAGTTGAGTGAGTGAGTTTGCTGGAACTCTGATGGCTGGAGAGCAGAACCTTGCGTTTACCAGGTGAAATCAAAGGCTTGAATTGATGCTGAGTAATGATTTGTTGAGATTTGGGCAGCTGGTTGCTGCTTCTCATTAAATCTAGTAATCTTGAGAGAAGATAATTTGCAGTTCTTGTGAAAATACCCCTTTATTGCAGTTTGCCTGCAGTTTTCCATAAGCATGTTACTGCCTCCTGCAAGGTCTTTCTCTAGGATGCTTGTAGCCCACATAGTCACCAAATCTTCCAGTATTTAAGAAAAATACAAGGTGAGACTGTGCTCACACTGCTGAGTGTTATTTACTGCAGTCCAGAGAAAAAAGTGCTGCACACATAAGATTTGCTGCATATAAAATATACAGGTCAAAATACCAGTAAACAACTCCGTGATGGATTTCTCTGAAATAAAACTGTCTGAGCTCTTCCTTTTTTTAAGTCTTCTGCAGCATAATTGGTTTAGAAGAGTAATGCCACATTTACTATCATAATTAAAATAAAGTAACATTTTTAATATGAATAAATGGCTTCCATATTAAGATGGCACATTGATCAAATTCGATACAAACTTCCTTCAGACTTCTTCCTGTTTGGTCACAGTGCATGACTATGATTGACTTTTGTTTGATCTAGGATTTTTCTAAATTAAAAAGAACAAGGAACATCAAATAAAAAGTAAACAGTATAGAAATGTTTACTTTCAAAATAAATCTAGTCTGTTCATTAAGATGAATGAAACCACAAACTGACAGCATGAGGTGGGCTCAAACAGAAACAAGATGGTTCTTTTGACTGCTGTGGATATAATCTTAACGTGCATGAGTGATGCAAGTAAGCAGCAAAAGGGAAAAATTAATAGCCACTTTGCTTGTCTCCTCCTCCAGAATACACATTTAGTTACATGCGATTGAGTTAAAGTAAATCAAGTAGTCTCTGTTGTCTTGCTTCGCTGCAGTTAAAGTCAATTTACTGTGGATTTTTATGGCATTAGATCTCTTCCTAGTTCAGAAAGTTTTTTAGAAAACTCAGTAATTGAATTTTGATGTGGTGAAGAGAGGTCACCTTATTCTCTGCCCTTAATGAAATGTGCTGTAGTCTGAAGAGCACTAATGTTGTGCTCTGGGACCGTGCACTGTTGGTCTGTGTATGGTGCTGAGGAAGAGCAGACAGGCCGGTCTCAGCTGCAGAAGCTTCTTCTTGAGCTTGTCGGAGGGTTTTGGAGCAACACATCCATTTGTATCTCCTGAGGGGCACACTGTCCCATCAGTGTGTGTCCTACAGTGGTACGTGAACATACACAGGAATGAAGTTTTGTCTGACACTCCAGGCCACATCTAAAAGCATCAGATTTTGAATTGCTATTTTGGGAAAAGAACCTGTGAGAATGAAAGTTGGTTGTAAAGGGAAGAAAAACTGTACAACAGATAGCTGAGACTGTTGTACATCTCCTAACCCAGGTGGACACATTTCCAATTCTAGCATACATGCCAAAGCAATATTTCAAAGTAGAAAGAAGACATTGCATGGAGTAAAACAGTGTTCTTCCATCCATACCTGTGTCTGCTTCTTGTCAGAATCACATCCAGAAGCTGTTGTAATACTTCAGCAGCAGAGCAAAAATGGGTAGCCGCAGGCTTTACCATGGTGCTTTGTATATCCAAATGCGTATTTTCTCTTGCTTTACTTCCCTGGAAGTGCCTCAGATGGCTCATTAGTTGCACTAGTTCTTATCCTCTGAAGCTTCCAGGGAAGTTTCTCAGCTTGCCTAGATTGCTGATTTTAACAGGGCAACCAAGCTGGCCAGCACCAGGCTCATGTGGTGTCTGTCTGCACCCCTGCCATGAAAGCAAGCACGGTTTGCTGCTTACACATGAAAAATACAGGCTCACTGCTACTGAAATTTCAGTCATGTCTTTTATCTGCACGTCATTCCTCTCTTTACAGCTACTATCTGATCACTGATGTTTTCTGAAAGTTTAGTTATGCTGTTTTCAATTGTCAGAAACTTGGCCCTTTTGTTCCTTTAGGAGCATCAATGCTATGTCCTTATGATGCTCTGATTTCATGGAAGCCTTGGTATGAAATTGGGGGTTATAATCTTGCCCATTTGTCAGTGCCTTCCCCTGAAAGTGCCATCTTTTCTAGAGGTTGGCAAATGGCAAAATACACACACATTTTTTTTAGCAGCTCAAACCCGCATTTGTTTCTCATTCTGCAGCTTCATGTTGATTAGATGGTAGATTTTCTAGATTACTTCCTAACTACTGCAGCACTCTTGGTTCCTTCCATGCTGCCGGGAGGTTTATTGATTTAATTGAAAGTTTTCAGTGGAGTTTTTCAGCTGTAGTTTTCACTTCCTCCTTAAAGTTTACTCATTTTTATCACATCCTAATTTATGGTTGTTTTTCCCAGAGGTTATGGGTTAAAACAAAGACCCCAATATTCCTTGAAAATCTTCTTCTGATAAACTTCTCTTTAACATACATTTAACAGTGGAACAATTTCATCTCTGTCTGTTCTGCATAGGGAACTTCCTGGAGTGTGTGTACACAATCATCTCAAGAATATGATGGTAATTTCCATTTGAAGGAAACAGATTTTTTTTTCTTCTTAAATGATGCTATAGCAGCTCAGTGTCATATCTGCTTGGGAGCTCTGGATGAACAGAAGATTTCTTTGCCTGTCAGCAGTTTCTCCAAATACTAATAAAGTATAAGCTAAAAGTAATGAAACATAGTGATGATACAGAATTCCGTACCCTTGCTCTTTTCTCTCCTTGTTAGGATCAGCAGTGGCCCAGTGAACAAGGTTGTTCTGTGTTAGGCCAGACATGGAATTGTTGAACTGTTGAGTTAGGAATTCCTCAAGGTGATATTGTAGGGTAGGGAAAGGTGTTGAAATGGGATCCTAGGATCTCCAGCAGCAGTGAAGAATTTGCAGAAAACTACAGATACTGTTTGCTAACGATACTGTGCAACATTTGAAATCATAATAGGTAATTCCAGGAGAACACGTTTCTGTTCTTATAATGGTGATCTTTAGCATCTTGTAGCTAAGCAAAATTACTCATTGCCATGGTAAATAATAGCATATGGCTGCATGTGTATACAGAAACACCCATGCGCTGCATATGCACTATAATACCATGCCTTTTATTTCCTTTAAATTAGCATTGCAGAGTTACAGAAACTTACTATGCTGCCAAGAGAGTTTACACAGTTTTGTTTAATTAACAGAGACTATACATCTGAAGTTTTGAGAAATCCTTGAATTTTTCTGCCTCAAATGTGTCCATTGTTTCTTCTTCACGTTCCAAACAAATCAAAGGAAGACAAATTAATTTGTCTTCAAATTTCAAGACAAGACCATTACTGGAGAACCTTCTTTTCTTGTAAGTGTGTGTTCAGTACCTCTGTCCAGTTTCATTTCAGGCTCGCCTCCCATCTCGCCTCCTTTTTGCCCAGCCCAAAGAACAGCTCTGACAGGCCCATCGAGCAAATCAAAATTCATATTCTTAGCTAGTATTTTGATTATTTAAAAAATAGAAGAATATGTTCACTTTCACAGATATGTGTTATTGATAAGCTTTATTAAAGAATAACTGTGATTGAACAGCAAATACGTGTTCTATTGGAAACATATCAAAGGAAATTTCAGGTAGAGAAATACATTGAAGTAGCTAGGCAATACAGCAGTGAATTTGGACAGTATTGACTTCTAATGCTCTGTCGGATGAGCTCTGGTGAATCCCTGCGATGGTGGATTAAGGTCCTTCTATGCCCCTCTCATGCCCCTGCCAGGAGCTGCTGCCTGGGATGCGCAGCCACACTCACATGTAGGCAGAGGCCTCCACTTACAACAGCAGTGAGGACAAGCGTGGCCGGAGACGCTCACCTGAGTGTCTGTTGGGCAGGAATCCTAACCCCTTTTTCCAACTGGAGCGAGAGGGCTGGGAATACAAGTGAGGAGGGAACGATCTTACCAATTGCTAAGATTTGCTGAATTTTATGTTACAGAGTTCACAGTGTTGAATTCTTTCACTGTGACGTGGAACAGGCAAAAGATAGAGGGTGTTATGCTCTTGTATGAATTCAGATTCTTCTGAATCCTTCTGTATTTTTCCTCTTCATGTCCTCATCAATGAATTTGGAAAAAAAATATTGAAAAATATTAAATATTAACTCTACCATAGATTTTCTTGTGCTAAAGTGCTGTCTATTAAGAAAATTCTAGTACAAGAAAATAAGGATCACTTCAATAAGTCAGAAGAAAAGACCATGTAGCTCAGGATTGTCATTTACAGTGCCAGCCCTCTGAAACTTAGGCAAAGGCACCAAAACAGCCTAATCATGTATTGACACTTTCCCACACTAGTTTCTCAGCCCCTCTGTGTGTCTCAGGGTCCCACTGAGCCAGAAATGATGTGTTTTATAACTATGGATTTCTCCTCAGTGAATTTGTTCAATTAGTTCCCCAAGCTGTGTGAACATTTAGTATCTTAGAATTCTGCAGCAGAGCATTTCAAGGTTTAACTGCATTTGATAGGAAGAGATACTTCCTTTTTCTCTTTACCTTTCTCTCTATGGCATTTCTTAAGGGCTACATCAATTAGCCAGCCTCCAGTCCTCGGGGCAGAGAAAGATTTAAGTGAGAGGTTGTCCACTGTAGTTATAGCTTATTTATTTTCTATCAAGCTACTTTTAGTTGTTGGATAAGTACCATCTGGTCATGGCAATTTGCTGCTGTTCATTTGTTCCATAAGTTCTTCCAATTAATATTTATTTTTGAGGCACATCCATCACTGTGTTACCTTCAGATAACATTCCCAGCATGACTACCGTTCCAGGTCCTCCATGGAGAACATGGCCGTATCTTTTATGGGCGTTTCTTCTTACCACTTGATCATCAGATGACTCTGTAGAGTCCATATCAGGTTACCCGCTGTTAGTGTATTTTTTAAAATAAGTTTTATGTTTAGGTTTCCTGCCTTCTCCAAATTCTTGGCTTATCTTCCTGTGATTTTACATTTAACATCATTCCAAGTGCTTTATTGCTTCTGAAAATTTTATGTATCCTGCTGGTTAATTGTGCCAGATATTTTGGCCTCCCTATAGTGTTTTTAATAAGCTATATGCATATATTCTGAGCCTCTAAACCTGCAGTGTTTAAATCAAGTCTCCTGATAGACCCCTGCTACTTACAAACAAGATTCTTACTACCAAGATTGTGAATACCAATATTCACGTTGATGTTACACATATCACAAGCCTCTCGAGCCACATTTGGTCGCTTCAGGAATTTAAAATTCATCATCTACTTTCATGATATAATTCTGTCCAATAAAGTCACTTTGCAACTTAGACATAAAAAATGAATATTAAAAACGTGTCATTTTCAAGCAAACCATGAAGAACAACATGCACCATCATTCCAAATGTATTTGATTATCACTGTTCTAAAGTAAGACGCTCATCAGAGTGCACAAGAGACTTGGAGAAGCGGTGGGATTTCCCTATTCACTTCCTAGTGTAAATGAAGAAAATGCACAGAACAGCATATAACAACTGTTAAAATGACAGGCAACTTCCTTGCACCTAAACTTAAATGACTGTCAGAAGAGTTGCATAGAGTAGTCTGCATCTATTCCTCTCATCAAATCAATCAGCAATTTCCTGTCTTTATAAAGGTTATGCCACTATATATCTTGCAGTTATTAAATTCTATTTTATTTGCATTTTCAATTTGCTATACTAATCATACTTTTATTTCAAATCTACATGTAGTAATTTCTTTATCGTTTTACTGTAATGAGCTATGTAATCACCAGAATTTTGTGTCTTTAAGATGTCCTTTACCTTGGCTTACCTTCCTACTCATTTATTTATTGGTTTTCTTGTCTCATCATGTGCATCTCTTGCTAACATTTTTACTTTTCTTCATCCTCTTGTGATTTGTCATGTTTGAGATAGACATCCAGAATAGGAAAGTTTTTAAAGAAATCCTTTAAAGAGAAGATGATTCTAATTTTGCAAGGCTATTTTACTTTTCTTCTTGGACCTAAATCTCTTTATTCAAGGCATTTGTTCTTCATGATGAGGATACTTCAAATTATTACTGTTTCAGAGCTCTGAACAGGAACAGTTTCACAGTGCCAATCCATATACATAAGCAATTGCATTGAAATACCTGCTAATGTAGATGGGTTTGGAAGATGCTAGGAAGAATCTTTATTGAACAACATTTTAGATAATGCAGAAATTTATTAAAAAGTACTGTTTTCAGTGACATTTGGTGTGACATTTTGTGTTTTGTGACAGTGTAATCTCCTTTCTGCTGGAATGCCAAAGCTTCCATCTTTCCTTGGAAGGAAAGGAGAACATAAACAGCAAAATGTGTACAGTTGGATTGGATGTCTTTCAGTTCAACTGCAATTGCAACACTGAATCTAAATCACCTCCAAGTGATGTTTTGCCTCTGTGTTAAGTGTAAGTACTAGGTAATCTGTGCATGTGTATGTTACCTGCTAAAGTTAGCCTGATGAAATCTGTCGTATAAATTTACCTTTTTTCAGTTCATTTAATGTGGAGGCTATACCCTGTAATTCATCAAATAACCATTATTAAGTACACTATGTCTCTTCTGTTCCCCACTGTTGAAATATTACTATTTTCAGTACCTGTAAAATGTTCGCAGCTGGCTTTTCAGACTATGATTGGAGTATGTTAAAATTCCATAATACTAACATTATAAACAAAATATACTTCATCACAAGATACTCTCCCCAATTCATCTATCAAGCATGTTTAATTGTGCAAAACTATCTGTTTTATTGAGTTCCATAACTTCAAGGAATGCTTCTAAGTAAGGAATACTTTTTAAATGTAGCAATATGGCTATATATTGCAAACGCTGTTAACATTTGTAAGTGCTTTGATCCATCGAGGCCAGTGTTTCTTCACTGCAGTTCAACTACTCTTAATCACATCCTGCAGCACAAGTTAAAATTTTTCCTCCCCATATGTGCATTCCTTCCTCCGGCTTTAAACTGAGGCTGGAAACCTGGGGCTGAAGCTGCAACGTGACCGCTGAGGGAGGCGCGCGCAGAGGGGCAAGGGGAGCAGGTTGGCGAGGCCCTGGTGCCACCGCTGCGGCCTGCGCGGCTGCTGCTCCTCCTGGGCTGCCTCGCGCCGCCCGAGGTGCGGGCCGAGCCCCGTGGGGACACGGCTGAGGGCTTCTTGGTGCGGGCCCGAGCCCCACGGGGACACGGCCGAGGGCTTCTTGTTGGCTCCTCGCGATCACGGGGAGCAGGGGTAGCCTGGTAGGCTGCAGGAAGCCAATTACCTTGGATCTTCAGGACATGTTGCCTGTAGTTAAGGCTAAGGAGCACTTCCTGTAAGGTTTTGCTGCCTTTTTGCTCTTCTTTAGCAATTGAGAAATTTAGGGATATTTTAAATATGTCTAGATAGTGAAATGGATCAGAGCGATTAAGCGAATGTATTAATTCTAAAACGTATCACTGGCGTCTCTCCTTCCTTTCTCCCCAAAACTTCTTGTTTATTGTGGTGTATGTTTTTTCCCATTTTCTTAAATTTCAGACAAGTCTTCCCTACTTGTCTGAAAATCCCTATTTCTCTACTTTCAGACAAGTCTTCCCCAATAAGAAAATCTCTTATTAACTGAATGCCATACATAAATGTTTGATGTATGCCCTATGTTGTCCACTATGAATTTTAAAATCATGTGTGTATCTGAGTTTGCAATCTGTCAGACATTTGCACTTGCAAATAAAGTTATTCCCTGCTGCCTGACACTGATGCCAGATGTGTCTGTATTGGATACGTCATGCTCAAGACGTCAGTGCCCACCACTGCTTGTCCCCATTCTACCCATTAGTCCTGTAGGCAGAAATATATGTATAATTACAACCTCAATCCAGTTCTGTGGACAGGATCAGGTCTATTTAAAGACCTGTGTTTATTTTTGGTTTGCCTGTTTTTTACTCAGGTAAGTTTGTGAGGGATCACACTTGGCTAGGCTGGGGGTGCCCCTCATGGAGGGGAACGGGAGATGTTTGTAACAGCTGAGGTAGTAGCTGCCTACACAAGGGTATCACGTGTGGCCCCAGATTTGGGACTGTGAGCAGAATTAGATGATTTAATGCTTGGTGCTTCAGAGGAGACCTCCATAGACACTTGTATCATTCTGTGCCATTTTGTTGTCCATAGAATGTCCACAGAATGAAGTAAACTGATAAAATAAAGTCCCTGTTTCCACAGTGAACTGTAAAGACCAGTAACTAGCTTTTGGGTGGTGAGTTTGTCAAGCGATTATTGCTGTGTACTTTTAACAGCTTGCTTGAAGACATACCTGACAGCAAAAAAATTTCACAGTCATAGCAGAAAAAAAGAGCCTTTGTTGATTTACTGTCAAGGACAGCATCCTACATATTTCTGAAGGTGTCAGCAAGAATCGGAGTGCAGCTTTCCAAAAGGCTGCTGTATTCCACACAGAGCTTGAAGGGACTGCTAACTGATGGCATGGCTCCCTCTGCTCCTGCGCAAAAGGCAGTGACAGCTCTAGTGAGCAGGAGAAGTTGGGGAAAATATTAGCTTGAAGAAGGTGTTTCTCAGTGGCCGTTAGTGGTACACTGAAAGTGGTTTTTGATTTGCTTTTGTGTAGGGAGTGAAGCATCCAGTTGTCCAGATTCACTGACTCTTTGCTAAGAGGCACTTTGTCTCAAAGACAGGAACAAGATTTTGGAGAATATCCCGGAAATACTTGCCAAAACTGTAAATTGGACTGCGGTCTGAGTGCTGAACTACTGCCAGTTCCAGACACTCCTTGATGAAGAGCAGTCATAGTGCTTAACTTTGCTATTATACAATGTCATATGGCTTAAGTGGGAACAAGAATTTGATCGGTTTGTAGCATGCCTTGATGAGATAAGACCTTTCTTTAGTGTAAAAGTTGGAAGTCATCATTGGCTGAAAGAAATGGCAAGTTTTTGCCAGCCCCTGTTTTACCATAATAATCTCCCAATGTGTAAAGTCATCAAAAATATGAACTTTAGGAACGTGTCCAGGAATATATTTCAATGATACTGTAGCCGACATTCACTAAAACCTTGAGAGCTGGTAATGAAACAGTCTCTAACCTTGCAGTACTGGGTCGTTTCTGTCAGAAACTGTTGGGAATGGAAAAACCTGTCTGAAGGCATATTTACAAGATTATACCTTTTGTGATTTCCCACCAAAGACTTAACATTCTTTTATTAACAGTTCTGTTTTATTCAGACCATATGACTTCCCTTTTGAGAAAGAAAGAGCTATATTTCTAGAAAGTGGAGAGAAATTTGCTGCCCTAGATGTGAAACTAGGTCAGAATCGGTGTGAAAGATGGAACCATACAGCTTTTCAGTACGGAAAAATGTTTTTTTGCTTCCTAATTAGGTGTTGTGAGGTGTCTTATGACATTCAGCATGCACATCTTGTGTTACTTTTGCTTCTTACTCATTTGTAAACAGCTCTTTCCCCATACTTAACTGCATCAAACGGAGTTCTCAGTAGCATGCCAATAGCAGGCAGAGTACTAGGTGCAGCTATCAAAAAAGCAGAGATTTTTCTAGCAAAGATCTCAGTGAAATTTGACCAGGGTGGAGGGCTCGGCTTCCGGGTCCCCCATTGCCTTTTTAACAGAGTTATCCCCCTGTGCCCAGAAGAAAGTTGTTGGCTAGACAGCCTGTATCCATACTGCCAAAAGTTACGTGCTCCATTGGGCAGGGTTCAGATCCTGTTTTTCAGAGGGCTGCTTCGTTGTTAACTTCGTACTCAACCTCTCATTGCTGTAACTGAACTTGAATTCAAATTGGTGCCCTCATCTGTACCTACAAAATGAAAATTCTTTTCAGGTGCAGTCAAGTCTGATGGAATCATTTATGAAACCCAGTGCAGAAGAAAATCGGACATTTATGGCATATATTCCATAAATACAACTTCCTTATATTACTCTAAGTATCAATGATTTATAACAAACAGCACTCACCTTCTAGATTTTTCCCAATATTTTAATTCATCAGATATAAATCAGGAAAGAGTAGGAATATCTATTAACAATATCAGCACAATGATCATTCAGCAGCTTTGGAGTTATTGCTCAACAGGAATGTCCTGAGGGACTCGATTAATAGTAACAGTTTTATTGACATCATCTTTATTTATTTATTTTACTATCATTTTTTTTTTTTTTTTTTTTTTTAATGATACTTGTATGACACTGATAACCACTAGGGAATTTTCTATGTCTTTAATTTACTAGGATGATTCAGGGATCTGAGAAGCAGCAATTAGACTGCAAACAGATTACACAGAGGCAATGGTATCTAGCAGGTTTTGTTGTACCCTCTGGCACACACTATTTTTTTTTTTCTGGAGTGGACAGGCTTTATTTCAGCATGGAAGTTTGCCAAGATTGCTCCCACTTCTAAAGAAGATGCGCTAGGGTTGGCAGCTCCCAGGCTTTTCCTGACCAGCTTTTTCTGCTATGTAATATTATTGAGCAGCTGGTAAATACACGTCGTTGTTGTTTCTACTGGGATTTACTAGGTAATACATTTCTACCATTCCTGGCTGTGGCCAGGGAGCTAAATTGCATCCCAAGCTGCCTGCAGGAAAGGCTGTTGCCACTGCATTTAGTTTGGTGGAGGGGTTGAAGTTAAAGTAGGACTCGTCATAAAGTCAACTCTGCTACTGACTTCCTATGCACAAGTGATTTTATCTCTTCCTATTTCCTACAGCCTTTACCTGTCTTGGCACAATAGCTATATCTTACTTAACTTTTACATTTGGTGATATATTTGGACATACCTAATATGGCACGGTATCCATCTAAGAAAGGGCTATTGAACTGATCGGAGTTAAAATATTCCCACTTGCACAGAAGTGGCTTTTTGCTAAACAGGATTTCAGTTTCAATTGTCTTATTAATCATTCACTTATTTTATCATATTGATTGCTTGATGTCTAGAATCCTCAACGGATGAAACCATTTCAGGATTTTTTTTTTTTTTTTGCTTAACTACCTGCAGTGGTGCAGCCTTCCTGCTGATGAGTTCGCAGCACTTCTGCCTTCTCTCCATGCAGCGCAGAAGAGTGTTCTGCTGGACTAGATGGATTGAAAGAAGAGAGTTGAGAGGTACCTAGTTTCTCAAATGCTTTATTTCTTCTATGCAGTGCAGGAATTGTTGCTACCAAGTTGCATATTTGAATAACTGTTTTCACGTGGTAACAATGTCAAACACTGAAAGTCTCTGAAAGCGTAAACTGAGGTTATAGTTCTATAAAGTCACTGCTTTTTCAGATCATGTGTTTGTGCTTAAAAAAAAGTTGTAGTTTAAGTGTTCCAGTAAGAAAATGGATGATGTATTGAGCTATTGCTTCCTTACGCAATTCATTTATTGTCCAGGTGATACAAATGAATTTGCTATTTGATTAGCACAAATGTAAGCAAGAAACCAAAAAAAGAGAAGAATTTTGTAATTATTATCACACTAAACTACATTATGTCAGATTACGTTCAGCAAACAGGCTATCTGCTCTCTGTTCCCTTGAAAATAAATATCAGATATATCTGAAACATCTGAACAAATCTGAAAACTAATATGGAGCTAATCCAGAGGCTACTGAAGCACACGGAAGGATTCCTGCTGATGCAATGACTTTTGGCTACCTGCCAATGTAAGTACCATTCAGGTTACCAAAGGGCAAAGCTGCTGAAATGCAGTAGCAAATTTTTCTTGCCATTTGCTTAGCTGCTATTTGGATTCTTGCAACAAAAAGAATATTTTGAGGGTGTCCATCTGCTACTGCTTGGATTATTTATAAGTGCAGAGAAGTGGCCACCTATAACACACTCAGGAAGGCTGGAGCTGATACTTGCAGCTCAACAGGATTTTGTGGAATGCCAAGATTGATCATTGCTGTAAGTGAAACTGAATAGATGTCAAAGTAATAGAGAACTACACTTATTGACAGATCTTCATAAATGAACCCCATCTATATGGAGGATGCATCTGTTTCTGTTTTTTTTTTTTTTTTTTAATTATTTTCATTAGACTGTTCAGGGGCTTTTTATCAGTACCATAAAACATCTCTGCTGTTGTTCTGAAAATTACATTAGTTGAAATTTATTGAGAACTTTTCTGTCTCCGTATGCTGTTTCCATGTCAATGAATGTGGCCCATGATATGGCACAGACATGCACACCTTGCTGCTGTGATTTGCAGCCAGTTATTGCCTCATCGTGTCTATTTTAGACATCAGATGGAAAAGTTCCCCATTTCATCACCAGCTGTACTTCCTACCTGGCTGGTTGCCCATCTTTGTTAGTGTTGGCTTGCATGAAAACACTAGCTATGTGCTTTATGCAAGGCAGTACCAGAAGTGGTGGTTGGTTTCTCCTAACTCCTGAGCTGAAAGTCTTTATTGAGTGTTCAGCACTGGCAGTCCTAAACAAGACTAAACATTTGGTGGTGCCAAAATAAACTCTTTCTTTACAGGTTAGATGGTAAGTTTTAGTGAGCAGTGAAGCACTATGTTAAACTGGGTACACTGAAGTATAATATTGTGCCTGTTAACAACACTACACACAGAACTAAACCAAAAAGCAGTTATTTAACACTAACCAAATTTGATTCAGTTTGGGAGCAGGTTTTTCATACGTTTTTGCAAAATCCCATCTCCTGGAGGGCACCTCAGAATGAAAACATATATTTATTTCAGAATAGGCGTCATATAAAGCACTCTTGTACTGTGTCTAGGGAGAGATGAAAGCGTAGGTTTGGGGACTGCAGTGGAAGAAGATAGAGTTTAAGTGTGCTAAACTAACTAACAAAATTATTTAATTACATCCCTTTGGAATTGTACTGTTGAAATTCTAGGGGGATTTTATAAAGTTTCAAGACTTTTTTTTTTTTTCTGGAGAGTTACTTGTCACACTGTCAAGTGAAGGGCCTTTTCCTATGTTCCTCAGGTAAGTAAACTGCAGATTTTCTTCTGAATATGCTCCTGTTTCCAAAACTGTGGACAGCCTGGAGTTGGCTTGCTCTTGGGCCTGCAGTCTTGTCTTGTTTTCTTCCTTCCAGTTCAGCTGGGAAAGAAAATGTTTCAGTTCTTCCTCCTGAGTTCTGTCAGCAGGGCCGTGTTGGCCCTCTTGGTGTGCTGAGAAAGCAAATCCAAATAAAATGCCAAGTGCAGGAGCTTGTGTGGAATATTGTTATCCGAATATTGTTATCTGTTAACAGATCCTGACTCTTCATGTATATGTGGTGTTATGAAATACGAAATAGTCACTTTAGAAGTATTTACAAAGATATTCTAAATAAAGTTTGCATTTTTGTGGCTTAAGATTGATTTGTGTTGACAAATCTCTAAAGCAGTCAGCAGCAAACAGGGTTTTTTTCTGCATGGGATTTGAGAGATCACTAATTAGGGCTGATGCTCATCAAGAATGTTGCAGTGATAGCGCAGCGAGTTGGACGTTGCTATACAACCTGCAAATGTTATTAATGGGAATGGGTAAATAAAGGTGAGAACACCAGGAACTGGCTGTTTTGGTAAACTAGCTCCATTCAACCAAATGCAAAAATATGTCCCAGGAGTAGGGGATTCCAGGCAACTGTGAGTAGGGAATTCACAGTCCGGACTGTGAGGAGCTGTGGCTCTGCAGAGGAGAGGAGGTCAGTAGCACTTACCCTCTCGTAAGGAAGGGCTACCTGCACAAAAGGATGGTGTGCACAGTACAAAAGTGATAGGGAATTTCTCTCAATTTGTATTTCTTGCAAATCTGCGTATTTCTCCCTCAGGGTCTCTGTAACAGTCACAGGAAATAATGAAGGATAAGCTTCAGAAATCTTGAATATTTTGCAGCTACATGGAATTTTAGTGTGCAGGAGAAATTGTCACTCTAGGAAGGAAGAAGACAGTTTTTTATTTGAATTTCAGTTCTTTAGAAACTCAGCTTTTCCAGAATGGAGCCAAACAGATTGAGTTTGGTTGCATTTTTCATTTTAAAGTCAGATGTCTGTGTCCAAAGAATATTTGGTAAATGATAGACGAAGCCTTTTTAAGTTCTGGGTCACATCTGAGCATTTACATAATGGCATGTTATGTAATACTGAGCCTAGCCCAGATAACATGTCTGTTAAACACCTTCTTACTCCTCCTGCTCTGAGATATCTAATTACTGTTCCAGCCTACAGCAAATTCAGTTTTGGCTGTAACTTCTGACCATTACGTAAGGATTTAGTTACTGAAGTTCAACTTATTAATCTAATCCTATTTATTATCTTTTCATTTCCCAGCATTTTCTGTGAAATACTTTTCATGGTAGCCATTTCTATTTAAAATGTTGCAACTGCCCATTTTCTTTTCAGAGTGCTTTTATTCCTAATATTCTTCAAGAACAGCAGACAGCATAATACACTGTAACAGAAATAGATATTAAAAGTGCCCTTGTTGGCTAACACTGCAATCCAGGTGGATAATCACTAGCTGGGCCTAGCAAAGACACTCTACCTGAGCAGGGGCAGACACTGTGTGCTTAGAAACCAAATCAAGGTTTTAGCAATATCCCTGTTTGCCCTCCAGCTTACACTCCCCTGTGTGTGTGCTTAGTCTATGTTATAGCTTTTAATCCCTTACTAGATTTTGCTGGCCAGTTTCTTCTTTCACCTTTATTTTAGATTTTAAGAAGGCGTCGTGAAAAATTCAGGTAGAAAAAGAGGATTCTGGACTCTGTACTGTCTGCGTATGAATTGCTTGTACACTTGTGCTTAAATCTTTGCTATCTCTGGGGCAGCTGCTGGTGACAGTTGCTCAGCTGTAGCCACCAAGCACCATATGCTGACGAAGCAGGATACTTCTGTAGTTCTACTACATACTTCTACCATTAGGCTTTTGTGCTGATGGAGTGCATAGTTCAATACTGATGATGCAAAGTTTAGCATTTTCTGCATATCATATTTTTGAAAAGTGTACCTTCTTGACCCACTTTAATATTTTATAGATCAAACTACATAGCTTGCTGATTAAATTGCAAAGCCTATTACCAGCACTGAATAGGTAAATATGTATTTAATCATGGGGGTGTGCACTTTCCTAAATTCCTTTCCGAGCAATGCCAATGTTTTCTATAAATATAATGCTTTTTAAAATTCACTTTTAGTACCGAATATCCTTTTATGGCATCTGTCAAGTTTGGAAGATTGCTCAGAAACAAATCATGCAATTTAAAAACATGCATTACTCCTATCCTAGGTTAGAATAAAGCCAGCCAATTCCTTGCTTATACATGTATTGTACATATTTGATTATGTACAATACATGTGTGCAAATAGGTCTCCAATAGAAATAAATCAGTAAAGATGGAAATAACTATCCTAGATCTGTGGTCAGACGTTATGGACTTGACTAGATTTCTAACCAGACTGTATTTTGACATTCAGACTATATTATCTGTTTCTAATATATATTAAACCTATAAATCACCTCCAGATTTTGACCTAATAGAAAAATACAAATTTCTTTTTCCTTCTGGAAAGCTTAGATTTAAATATAAAAAAAAAAACGAAACAAGATTGTTAAAAGAATTAAACGTGTACTAGGAGGTTGTTCTTTTACAAATAAGGTATATGTGGTCACATCCAGAGGCCTTTTATCTCAAGTGAACTCTTTCTCCAATTAGTCATTTGGTGTCTGAGTTATGTCTGGATCAGGAATGAACCTGCTTTCATGCATCTCTCCTTGTTATCATATTTTATCCTTACCCGAGGATGAGAGTTTCATTTCCTTCTGAATTTTCACACCCTGCCAAAGGGACACATTGCCAGGTGAGGAGAAATGGAAGGACATTTGTTCTTATATTTTAGCAATGCTGAAACCTCTTGGCAGTACCAGGAATCGACTTTAACTGCGGTGTGCCGAACCACTTGCAGTGCAGGAATATTGACAGCCTTATTAGTTAAAAATAACTCAAATATGAGATGGATCTTGGGCTAGGTATTGTGAACACAGATGTCAGCATGTCCTCAATAGAAAGACTGCACTGTTATAGCACTCTCATCTTTGGGATGTTAAAAAGACAGCAAATAGCAATATATGGGGAACACATGAATAAGTTGGTAAGGATGCCGCTGAGCACAGCTTTTTGTAAATTAGCTTCCTCTTTCGCTGTCTTTTTTTGCAGTCCTATAATAATTTTTGAGTGTGCACTATAAGGAATTTGACATTTGTATTATGGCCACTGTCAACATGTTCCTTCTTCTCCCTGGCAGTGGAACTACAGCTTCAAAAAATAGTTATGGTGAAGTAAAGAAGTTAGATCAAGTAGCCCTTGCTGTGATTTCAGCTAAAGGTTCTGCTATTTTCAGGCCAGCTCATCTGCTCTGATGTAGACATTACTTGAAAAAACACATAGTCTGTAAAGAGGAGAAAACAAATACGCCAAGGTTGCATTGCAGATCTTTAGAGTTACTTTATGTGTTGTATCATTGCTAAAGCAAATCTAAAATCAGCTACCAGATAAAAACAATTTCTTGACATATCAACAAAAAAGGATGTTCTAGAGCTGTAATTCACCTTAATATCTGCACAAATAATTTCTACCCCATGCTTGAAGCCCAGCATAGGGTTTAATGAGGCAGATGTTTTACTGACATCTGCTCATTTGAAGCTGACATAGGCAGAAGACATGAGATATTGTTTGCCTCAGATTATATAAGTACAACATTTGTCATTTTTGTATTTGATTTATTGCCAGCGGATCTGCAATTACCACACTGTAAAATACTTAAAACATTCTAGTCGATTCTATTGTGTAAAAATATGTCATCTTTTATGTCAAGTGCGAAGACTGAAGTTGACACTTGAGCAATTGAAAAACATTTCTGCTAATTGCACCTTTAAAGCAAAAGAAATATTTGAATTATTTCACTCAGATTTAGGGAAAAAATATGATTTTGATTCATATAACAACTGCCTGAGTTTGGCTTTAATGCTTGATTTGACTAATATGTAAACCTACAGTAAGAAATAATTGCATACCAAAGAACTGGTGGTTAGGAAGATAAATAGCTCAACACAGTTTTTTTTCACTTACAGATCATCCCTAGAATCTGGATGACCTTGTAAAAGGCTGGAAGTTATTCCCATTTCCTGGCTGTCTTGTAACAAAACGGAGATGACACTTATACTGTCTCAGGCCTGAATCCTGTAACTAATTTTGTCAGTTATCCATTTCAAGAAGACCATTGATTTCTACCATTCAGTGAATTATCTTCTTGATTGGAGCTAATTATAAAATGTTTGATTTTTGATTATTAAGTGAATGCATTGAGACATTATAGTTACACAACCACATTTTGCTCAATAGATAAATTCAGACAGGACAATAGTTAGGGGCAGGCTTTAATTCCCTGACTTGCTCTCAGGGAATGCTCTTCTGTTGCTTTCAGATGGATTTGAGTCAGATCTTGAACGCAGGATGAAATGGAAGTTTAAGTTTCATCTTTGCAGTTGTCTGGATATAATTAGATCTAATGGAGGTTTGGTCCTGGAGATGGTGTCTGGAGAAGTCTTTTGCTGGTTGAGGTGATTTAATGAGTCCTGTAACTGCAAGTTCTCATGCAGCCGTATTTCTGTGGATCCAGCACACAAGAAACTGAGCATTTGCCCAGTTTTTTAAAAAGTAAATCACCAATATTTTCAGAAATACATCAAGAAATATTTGAAAGAGTCTAAGTGTTTCTCATGTCTACAGAGGCGGCACAGAGTCTATATAATACAAAATAAGATCACTGTCTGAGTGCATGCATCAAAGTGCTCAACTGGGAGAGTGTTTGTGTCCTTCTGTAGAAGAAAATCGTGCTTCACCAAACTGCCTCAGGACTGAAGGAAGGTCTCATAGATTGAAAGGGGATTAAAGGACAGGAAACAAAAGGTCACTTTTCCAGCTGGAAAAGAGCCATGCTTGAGCTCTCCCAGGTATCATTGCTTTGACCAGTAATGTTCAGCCTTCATCAGTAATCCACAAAAGTGAATGAAGTGAGGTCAGCAAAAGGCACCGTGCCCTTTTCAGGGTACCATGAGAATTCCAGAAGGAACCTGAAAAACTCCATGGGCAAGAAAAATTGTCAGTCATCTTCAGTGTGGACAAATGTAAGGTGGAGTACCTAGGGAAGGATGCCTAAACCATGCCTACATGATGCTGAGCTCAAACTCTGCAGTTACAGTTCAGTAAAGAGATCTTGGAGTCATGATTGAAAGCTATGTGAAATCAATGTTTAATGTAGCAGCAGCAGCAGGAAGAAAAAAGGTTTTGTAGTTAAAGTTTGTATTTATATTTACTTTATTTTCTCTAAATTTAAAATTCACTGGATTTATTCTTCATTCTTCTAAGGAGGTAAAATTCTATCAGCATCACACAGGTGAGCAACTTTCCCTCTAAACAGAATTTGATATCAGAAGAGATCCTCCTAATAAGACCTTACCTCAAAAATTAATATCAGTACCTTTATTCTTAGCTAAGAATTCACAAGATGAAATGTGCTACTGAGGCCAACAGAATTGTCGTTGCCTGCGATGCGGCAAGGACAGTTAATTTGCCATGACTAATTGGAAAACACACTGAATATTAATATCCAAAAGGAAAGTGCAAGCTGTGGCTATGACAAGTAGTGGAGCCATGCAAGACAGTGATGTTCATGGTAGTGTGTTCTACTTCTGAAATAATTTGTACACCTTGTTCTATCAAAACAGAAGGAAGATGTTGAAGGGGATGAGGGATGCTTAAAAGTAGCAGCTTTGAAAGGGAAAAGATGATTGAAGAAAGGGAGATGATAGATTTGCAAGTAAATATGTGTTTGTAAAACTTACACAATTGTGTATTCCAACACACTCCAATTTAATAGGAAATGAAATAGAAAGAAGTCTCCCCACATATCTGGACGACCTGGCTTGTTTCAGTGTCTTCACCCCAAATGGTGGATTTGTTGAGTGTGCCTTTGCGGAAATTCTCTCGTGACAATTCTGTGAGCAGTGATAGACACCTCAATTTGAAGATTTTACTAGAACTTACCCAACTGAGAGGCGAGACCTAGTCCAGTGCCAGTGTCTGGGCAATGCTGCCTTTCCCCATGGATCTGGGGACTCACTGTTACGATTTGGGAATGGTATCCTGGATGGGTAGCCACTTGGATAAACCCGTGTATACCTGCCCAGAAGGTTTTGCTTTTTTGAGTGAATTTATTTGTGTTCTGAAGTAAAACATGAGCTATTACAGGGAAATGGGAATAGAATCGAGATAACCAGATTGAGAGGACTCTGTTAGAGTGAACAGAGCATGTAGGACTCCAGCCTTGTGACCCACCTAATCCTATGCAGTAGCAGATCTGTTGGCAAGAAGGCTACAAGAAGTAGAAAGCAGATTTGAGAAGAGAAATGTGAAGGTGCAAATATGTGAGAGCTTCAGCTGAGATGGGCACAGTTAATGAAATGGGTTTATGAAGCTGAAGAGCACTGTAACTTGCAGTTTTCTTTAGCTCTTTTTTTTTTTTTTCAGGAGAGACTAAAGGAAGGTCCACTGGAGTTCCCACCTACAACATCAGGATTGCTTAGTTGCCTAAACACTGCTCTTGTTGCAAAGCGGGAATGCTGGTACATACACCCAGGTAATCTTTAACAATATTTCACTTACAAAAGTTTCTGCCAATGTAGGCTATACCAGTATCTGATGCACCCAATGCCTATGTGACATTGTGCTGTTTCTCGCTTGGCAGATGCTGGTGTGTTTTAGCAGGAAAAGGTGTCCTCCAGTGAGGCACCTGTGGATGCCAAGCCTCTCCCTGACAAACTCTGTGTCTGACTTCTGCTTTGCACCCAGCTTAGGTTAGTTCCCTGCCCTGCTTGCAGCTTGTGATACCTTGGACTGTATCTGCTCTTTCCTGTACAGACCTTCATCTCAGCTGCCTGCTTAACAGTAACATGGATTCGGAGCCATTTCTCCTTTAATAGTTGTCCATACCAGTGACAGACTGTGTTTCATGTCATAGAGAAGAGAGAAAGGCAGAATATTCCACTCCTTCCTTCCTTCCTTCCTTCCTTCCTTCCTTCCTTCCTTCCTTCCTTCCTTCCTTCCTTCCTTCCTTCCTTCCTTCCTTCCTTCCTTCCTTCCNTTCCTTCCTTCCTTCCTTCCTTCCTTCCTTCCTTCCTTCCTTCCTTCCTTCCTTCCTTCCTTCCTTCCTTCCTTCCTTCCTTCCTTCCTTCCCCAGGCACTTGTCAATGTTAACTGGCAGCTCTAGGGTCTTCCTTTTGCCTCTTATTCTGCCCACACCTCTGAGGGACAGTTCTGTCTTAGCTGTCCCAGCTAGTCTCACTCTCCACTGAGCTAATAACTATCCTGGTCAAATAGAGAAGGAAAGAAAATACATCAGATTCACAACTACTGATATTTCCTGTTTTCCTGGTACTGTCTGCAGTGTAAGTAATGGCAACAGGGTAATAGGACAGTATTGCCCTTGCAAGAGCTGGAATATTTGATGCCACATCTGTATTCCCACCACACATCTGGACTTAGTATCTGTGGTATGATTTCTCCCCTGCTATCAGTAGCAAGTGCATCTTTACTCACTCAGGTACCGTATGAGAGGAAGAGCTGTTAATAGAAAAATATTCAAAAAAAAGAACAGTGATACCTTAAAATACCAGAATATAAATGATAGAAGAAAATAACTCTTCTGTTTTCTTTGATTTAGAATCTTGCTCTTATTTGCTGGTTGGGGAGATCTAGTTATGCAAGTCTCACCTTATAGTTATGTATTTCATAGTTATGAATCAGACAAGTGATAGCAGTTGCTTTCTGCAACTTTATGCATTTTGCTTGCTTTGAGTTATCTTAAGCATTTTTGTAAACCAATGGAAAGTCTCAAACACCTCCATCAAACATACAATATATTTTAAAATTTATTTCCATTCTAACATCTATCCTTCAATGTTTACATAATCCATAAATTTTGGTTTCACCTAAAAGGCAAGCTAGCTATATTAAATTATTTGATATCACTAAAAATGCTGAGAAACAAAAAATGGTTCAGGCTATATCTTTTTTCTTCTATGTTTCTTAATACATATTTGAGACACAAGCTGTTACGCATTTCTTGTATGTAGGCTTGGATTTTATATATTTTTATATAGGCATATACTGGGCTTGATTGAAGGCCACCAGAAGAGGATTTGTCAAAGACCTTGGACATAATCCAAAGAAAGTTTTTCAACGCTAACCAGGCTAGAATATGCAGTCAGTATTCCTGCAGTCAGTAGATGCCTCTATCCCTTAATCCATTTTCTTTTTTATTAGCCTGCTAGAAATGGTTCAGCTTATACAAGATTATTTCTGCTCAGATTCTAATGCTTTTTTATGTCTATGAAAACTTGTAATTTCCCTTGTTTTGATCAATGTGAGCATTCTGCACCAAACCTTGCTGAAGTACTCTTTGCTGAATAGCCTACAAGCTGAAAATTATTTTACTTTGAAAAACATCCAATATATTATTAAAAACGTTTTTTTTTTTTTGTCATATCTCTTCCCTGTTACTCACTGTTCTCTTCACAGATGCTAATTAAACTTTATGCTGCTAATCAGTGTTGATAGATACAAAGTACTGTAATGTCTTCTGGCTTTATGGATTATGCTAATGGCCATCTGCCTATTATTGATAATTTGTTCTTCAGTTACTGGAAGGGGAGGAAGAAGCTGTTTGTTTAACTATGAAAGGGAGCTATTTGGTTTATGATGCATTCAGCTGTATGACCAGTTGTCTTCAGCTATTAAAGTAACTGTAACTGCAAAGAATACAATTTCATCGAGGTCTGAATTTTCCCCAGTAATTCTGCATGAAATTAATAAGTTCAGACTTTCAGAACACACCATGAGTGGTAAGAGCTGGATGACAGTGTGCTTACAAATTACTCAATGTGGTAAGCCAAAGGTAAACACACAGATTAGATTTTATAGTAAAATGGTCTAAAATACTATTAACTATGAAGAGTAAACGTCCATGAAAAAAATCTAATTCTGTAACACAGAAATATTTACCAAAATCTTTTTGTATAGGGACACCCTCCAGTGACTCCAAATCACAGCATATGACATTGGTAGGAGGACAATGTCAATCAAAATTCAGACACCCTGGTCAGAGAGGTAGCGTGCACTCCTGTGTACTGTGATGGGCTGTATCAGGTTTATTCTAGTATGAGACATACAGGGTAACAGTCCTTTATCAGTCCATTAAATTTTTCAAAGCCTTTTTGGGGTTGTACTGCAGATTCCAGCTTTACTTAGCTATTTGGACTATCTTACATGCTGCTCAACCAGAACAGACAGCTCTGAGGCAGACAGTGAGAACAGATGAGTGCCAGATGTTGTCTGCTCTGGAGTTGGATGAAAAATACCCACAATTATATCCAAAAGTGAAAATACAGCTCAGTTTGCTGTAACATTCTTAGCTTCCTGATGAGCTACTGCAATGTAAGAAGAAGCTGAAATTAGAAATGCTAATATATCTTGCTAGGAATTGGGAGCCAAAGGGAATAGAGTTTTCATTAAAATTTTCCCTAACATTTTTGGTTATCATGTTAACAGTTGAAAATAAAGGTTCTAAGCAGTAATCACATTGAACAGTTAATGCATTTGCCTTATTTTTCCCAGTAGAAAAAGTTATATTGACTCAGAATGCAAATGTAAGGCTATTTTTGCAGATGAACCTTAGTCTTCTTCCAATACTTGAAAATCATATTAACCTGGGAATATTCAGCAATGAGAATAGGAAGTCTTACTTCCAAAGAGACCTACCTCAGTAACCACTTTTTTTCCCATAGGATAGGAATGGATCATGAAACTTGCGGAAATTGTAATTCATAGTAAACATGCTGAACTGGTGATCGTTGTGGGTTTTATAGCTATTGCTTTTCATTGCACTGCTTTGTAGCTAGAGTGTATGTATAGTAAATGTCAGTAATGAGTCTTGGTTCCATTAAACCAAGAATTTGTATCATGCAGACTGTTAATCATAGACAGCATTGAAAGTTCCCTCAGTTAACCTAGAGAAATTCTGTTTGACTTGTGGAAGTGCTTTGAAACCACCCTGAAATGCTGGATTTTTCATCTGCTATAGCGAATTGAGGAGGTCTCTCTGTATCAGAACAAGCACTATTCTTTTATGGATGTATACTAATATACAATAGCAGAGTATGATTAGCTAGATTTAGGACAAAATGCAATTATTTCCCTTCCATATAAGCACATTAGCTCTCCAAAAATGCAATGTTTTTTTTCTAATATGTAAGGGTAATGTGGCTTTTCTTTCTCTTTTCTAATGCTTACACTATCCTTGATGAATCAACCTCCCTACAGTTGTGTGACACATTGCCAGGCCCAGAGGGCACTAACGCATCTAATGAGCCCCACCTGGGGCCTCCTGCAGGCCCTGTCCAAAGCTCAGGAGCTCTATTTAAGCCCAGCTCAGGAAACCTCTCTTTAGCTTTGCTTTCTTGTGATGCCGCTGGCTACTGAGCTGGGCCTGTGGGTGACCCAGCTCTGGGTTAGGCTGGCCCAGGAGGTTCCCTGGCCTGGAGGGAACTGCCGGTCTTGGTGCAGCTTCTCCTGGGAAAGGCTGAAAAGGAAGGAAAATGTTCTCTTATAACCTCCTGTTTCTTCCTGTAGAGTTTCCAGTCTTGTTTAATGCTGAAATCCTGCATTAGGCAGAATGTCCCTGTGCCATATACTTATTTCCTCCTCTGGTCTTCCATGTCACACATATTTTAGAAACTGGAAGTACTTGAAGGCAAAGCACTGTCATCTTTGGTTATAGCTTGTGTTTGTCTAGGGTGGATAAAGGCAAAAGAAGTCAGTGATCGGGATTCCCCTGACTGATAAGGGGTTTACACCTAACAACACTTGTGTTTGCTCCCCTCAGGTCACTCTTGAACAGCATGTTGTTAGCTCATCTACTGAGGGAAAACAAGCAGCTCTTCTCTGGGGAAATAAAACGCGAGTGCTGTGTTATATAAAATTGCACACTTAAGACTTCACTGAAAATATTATCTGCTTCTGAAAATAGAAAAAAGCAAGAGGTATCATTTTGTCTGTTTGAGTAAGGCTGATTACTTTAGGAAGAGCTGAGATGTGACACAACAATTTTTGGCTTTGAGGTACTTGTTTGAAGTCATTTTTGTTCTACTTAAGGAATTTTTTTTAAGATGATATTTATTATAGATGACCTGCTCTAGGTAATGGTGAAAGTGCTGGTAGTGTTCTGGGAGAGTCACTGTGACTCCATAGTGCTGGCACCTTTTTCTTACTTTAGCTGTTTCAAAAAATCTACCTCTGAAATTGCCTGAAGGCAGGTATGCTTGGTGCCACTCAAGTTTACATCTTAATCACAAAACTGCAGGTAATTTTGGACACAATTCTGTGAAGACTTCAGGATAGCTGTGGTTTTAATGCTTCCCTAAAGATGGAAGGAACATAATTATCATTTTGCTAGTGATCATAGCTTCTAGATTTTTCCTGGTATGAACTGAGGCACAAGGTTGTCAGTTCTTCCATAGAGGTGCAGAAAAAGAATTAAACATTTCTTAATTGGAAAACTGCTGTACTTTCTTAGGAAAACTTGCAAATGTGTAATTAGTGGGCATCTGCCACTTTCTGAAAGTGGTGGCTGTTCAAAATTCTAGGTAATTGCTGCATGTAAAATTAATTGCTCTTTGCTGCATATAATTTTGTTATTTCAAAGTATTGCTTGTGTGAAATACTCTGAAAACTATGTTTTTCTTTTGTTGTCCCCACGAAAATTACTTTTGTCTCTTTGAAAAGAACCAAATATGAAGGAGGAAGGCAGTTGCCTTCCTTGCATCTGTTCTTCTGGAAGCTTCCTGTGTTGGGAATGTAGTGGTACTTTTCTTGACTTTCCTTCATTTCATAGAAGACTTTGCTTTAATAATGTTTCAATTTCTCCATTCCTTAACTGCCTTTGCAGTATTCTGTTTATCACAATCATCCAGTCTCATTGGAAATGCCTTGCTTAGGCTTGTTGTGAGGATTACACTGTCCTGCTTCTTATGAGCTTGTCAGGTAGCAAGGAATTTACTGGGAGGAAAAAAAAAAAAACAAAAATAAACAAAAAACTCATGCAATATTTAAAGCCCAAATGCATAAGTCTCAGTGAACAAATTTTGCTGTCTCAAGTACTTTCTGTAAATTAAGAAGATTCCTCGGAGTGAGATGCCTGCTGTTCTGTTTCAGTTTGCTGGAAGAATTGAGGGGTAAAATATTAAAGAAATGAAACCACAAAGATGTAGGCAAGTTGAAAAGTGACCACCCATCCCCATGGTACTTGAACTCCTGCAGGACACATTTGTGGTGGAAACTCCTTTATGGACACATGAAAATATTTGCAAGAGGGATTGAAAGGGCTTAGACATGTAGTCCTGAGTGAAAGAGAGTGACTCATCATCTGTGTGTTACCTGTGGGGGAGGATAGAATTGTTCTTTGAGTTTCACAGTGATCTATTAAAGGAATTTGCCAACTAGCGAATGCTCTATGTTTGATTCCTTCAGTTCTTAAATGGAGAACCTGGTTTATAACTTGTCTGGTAGGATGAAGACAGTAGGCATTTGACACTGCTTTGGTAATTACCTTGGATAATTACCAAAGAAATGAGTCCCATCCTTGTGGAAAGGAGTCTTAGCAAACTATGCTAAGATGGATGTTGTAGCTATGCTTGCTAAGATGGATGCAAGTCATCCCATTTTCTTATGGAGAAGTAGCAGCAGATCAGAGTAGGAGTTGTCAGAGCAGCCCCAATCTTGTGCAGTGCTTAGGGTCAGTCTCTTCCGGTGTTAGTCCACTGAAAATAAGCCAAATTGAAAAATGTGTTTGTGAAGACAGATTTTTGAGCAGCTGCAACACATCTGTATGTGCTCTCATGGGGGAAATCAAAAGATGCATTATGCCCAGATGAATATTTTTGAATGACTCATGAGTTAAGTGGGCTGCCAGTAGTCTTCTATAACTCTTTAAAGAATTTGAAAGGCAAGACTAGAAATTTTGTAGTACCTTGTGCAACTGAGCATCCCAGGGGATCAGTTAAGGCAGCTGAGAGAGTCAGTGCCTGAACTAGAAAAAATTCAGTGGAGAGTAGAGGCAAAAGCACTGCAGAAGGAAAATTGATCTTGACATGTAAAATTTTTTGTCCCAAAACAATCCATTTCTTTGGATGCTCATGAAAAGCAATAAATGCTGAGTAATTGACTTGAAAGCAGTCTGTGCTGGGAATGATTCTTATGAAGAGTATCCTTGAAAAGGCCTCACAACTTGTCAAGGAGCAAATAAGGCTTTGGTTGAGCTGCGAGTATTAGAGGATAAAAACAGTCAAACAAGATGAAGCTTTTTTCCTTCAAACATGTCAGAGTATTAACCTCATGACTTGAGTCTTTAGTGCAGAAATCAAGTTGTTGGCTCTTAAACGGTACAATACTTGATATGACAGAAGAATGCCTTCCGTGTGGCTAATGGTAGGTTCAACCATCAGGGGGTTGCTTAAATCTAATGAAAATATTTTGCCCCCCTGACCTTGCAGGCATGCTGCTGTCATGCCCTGTCTCCATGCAGCAGTGTTGCTGAGCAGCTCTCTGGAAGCAGAGTGCTGGGATTCATAGCTCTGTATTTATCTTGCACTTCTGCGAATGCCAACTTGTCTGCCCAATCTAGGGGTAATGGTGGGAATCCTCCTGGAAGCTGTTTTGGACCATGGCTTCATGCGGCAGCCTGCTGAAGACTGGCAGTCTCTGCTCACACAGCTCCTTAGAAATAACTGTGTTCAGCATAAGCCAGGCTGTCATGTATTAAAAATCCTTCCCTGGTGTGGCTAAATGTCAACTTAGTGCTTTTTGCTCTTTCTGCAGTGATCCATGGAGAGCCTTTGACTTGTCAGCTTTGATCCATGAGTGGGTGCTGAGCTTTGTGGTCTCAGGGGTCTAGCATAGACCTGAGGGAGCTTCTGCTTAAAGATGCTCCTCCAAGAAAAGCAAAGCTGCTAACAGTGCAGGCACCATTGTTTTGAGATACGGAATGACGTGTTGGGAGAAAGACAACTTCTGTTGAAGACTGGAGCACCAACATTAATGCAGTTTGCAGGAAGACTACCATGAATATTTATTGCTCTTGCGTTACTCTTAAGCACAGTACTTGACTATGCCTTGCTGCATAGCAAGATTTGAGGAAAGATGTGTGTAAAAACATGCTTGACAGAAACATGACAGAATAAACATGACAGAAAAACAAGAGCTGAATCTATGGTCTGCTGTGAAGACTATGCCAAGGTGCCCTACCTCTCCAGCAAGGAAACCTGCCAGTCCTGGTGGGACACCACAGCTTCCTACTGTCAGCGTAACAGTCCTGTATTCCCAGGTTCTTTGAAACCCCATGTAGGAGTAAACTGCATGTAGTGTAAATCTACACTACAAGGGCACAGTGCTCTAGCATGAGACAGCTCATTGAGTGATCAAGAGAAACTGCTGTATTAACTAGTGGCTACAGAGATGGAAATATGTGATCTAAATGTGTTCTAAATAAGGGATGACAACAGACATGCAAGTTCCTTGCAGGTAGAAAAAAATCTCAATGGGTAGTTAGAAGCCTTCTCTCTCTTACCTTGTAGCCTCCTTCACTTCCATGAGAATTTTAAGTGTGGGGTGACCTTTTTACTTTTTTTTATTTTTTTTGCATTAGCTTAAGCATTTTTATATGGGCTTAACTCTGAGCATCATATAAATGTAAGTGCATGTGTTTTACTGAGTAAGTATGGCCTTAACGAAAGGCCTCACTCACCTGATGAAGCTGCTAAATAGAAAAGTAGTTGTGGTTATACCTGCAGTGTTGATAAAACTGGAACAGAAGGTACAGAGAGCAGCAGAGCAGAGATATGGGAACAAGTTGTGTGAGCCTTGGAGGGTGGAAGGACCCTCCAGGGAGCTCTGAGACATGTGGCTGTGGAAACCTCTCCAAGGCAAGGCTGGGATCTGCAAGAGGTTCTGAACCCTTTTTTGATACTAACATAAACAGAGGGTCTTAAATCACTGCGTTAAACTGTTTAAGTTTAAATTTCAAGTAGCTCTGGCTTGGGGCTACGCTAGCAACATCAGTTCATCAGGGACAACTTGACAGTGGTGTGTGATAGTTTAATAACAGAGTATGGACAAAATTCAGTTTGTTGTTCTCCCTTATTGGAGCTTCTGCCTAGGCATTGCAACTGAAGGCTCCACCAGAAAGTCTGTCCTTTTCAGTTGCTCAAAATCTTTATGATCGGGAAATTGCATCACTTAAAGAGTGTCTTAAAGAGAAACTGCATTAAATACCTTTGGACCCAAATAGAAAGTATGATGGCTTCATTTCTGAATCTCCACAGGAGAGATGACTGCAGTGAGTTTGACCCATGGTGAACTTACCCTTTTAAAACCTTCAATATATCAGAAGCTGTTGTGTGCAAGATCGCCACATAAATCTTTGTGCAGGGAAGTGAAGAATAACCTATTCAGATTAAAGCTACGGGGGATGTGTTAGGTAGACTGAAGATAATTAGCTAAAATGGCATTTGGCTAGGACATTGGAGTTAATTAAAAAATATTACAGAATCTTAAATGAGCAGAAGTAGCCGGGATCCTGGCAGATGTCACACCTGAAGGGTGGCAGGTTGTGATCTGTGCTCTGTGCTGGGACACTGGCTCCAACCTGCCTCGGACGGGGCCTCATTTAGGGCAAGAGTGCGGGGCCTGCCAGGAGGTGCTTTACGGGCCTGTGTGAGAATGATGTTTTTTGTAGCCTTGCCCAATGCTGGACAAAGGGTGCGGCCTCACGTGAAATGGGAGGCTTTTTCCTTTTGCTTCTGCTTGCTTAAACATGAGCTTTGGGGAAGGCTAAAACATCAGGCTGTCCCAGTGAGCTTTTTCTGGCTTAAGCCAGGGAAGAGAAATCTTTGCATCTTTGATCTGTTTCCTGTAGATAGTATATCATGATTTAGCAAAAAATGCATGTTTTGTTTCCTTGCAGGGTCTATCAGATAGGTGGTTATGGACCCGCTGTTCAGTCAAAGCTGTACAGCAAAGTTGATTGATTAAAAGCTAACAGTAATGAAAACTTGAATTTTACCTCTGAGTCATCCATTCAATTTTCCCTGCTAACCTGGAGACCTATTCCTGCTAGTTTGTTATTTATTGTGGTCTGATGTTGCTTTCCCCGGACTGCTGATAATGATTTCCGAAAGAATGTTTCATCTTATCCGCTTGCAGTCATTTTCTTTTGTTTGTAATGGGCTTGTCAGAATATCTCAAAGATATTCTTTCTCCTCCCACACCATTGTATAAGTCTGATATATCTTTATTTGTGGACAATTAGTATTTATTGAATTGCTCTTGTACTTTATTTAATTGTAGTGTGAAATTGGTAGAGTTCTATTTCTTCCTTGGAGGGCCTTGATAAATTTTGTCTTACAGAATGAGATGTCCTTGGCTCCATTTTTCACCTCAAACTATGAGTTTTCAAATGACAGAAGTTCAAGATGGTTTAAAAGAACTTCTTTCATAAAGAGGAAAGTGTAGCTGAGAAGATGAACTTAGCATTAAGAATATGGGCCCAAGTCCAGCCAGGCATTAGCAATGAATGAAGTATTTGTTCCCACCCCTCCTTCCCCCACTCTTCTCCTGGAAAAGATGAATTGTAATGAAAATGTGAAAATTACTGTGGTAGAACAAATCATCAGGTACAAATGAGATGTGAAAAGGTCATGCAAGTCACTCAGCTGAGGCAGAGCTTTCAGGAGAAGTCAGTCACTTGTGTGCAGGTGTCAAATGGCTGAAAGGATTGGAGAAGTCCAGGGCCTTCAGAGAGGATCTAGAGGAGTATTGCAGACTGGACAGTGCAAGTGTGCAAGGTGGGGAACTGGCAGCCAGTCTGCAGTTGGGCTGTTAAGTGCCATTGAGTGACTTGAAGCAATATGGAAGAAAAAAATATCACCACAAAGTAAGGTCTGGAGAAGCAGACTATTGATGACAGAGCCCCCAAAGTATTTCAAACCAGTTAGTATAGTTTTTGGAAACTGAGTCTTTGAAATTCAACAAATGGGGCAGCTGCTGAGAATATTGGAAGATGAAGACATGGCTTAGAACGCACAAAAGTACTAAAGGCACTTGCCTCTGCACATACCAAATCTAACACATCCTGGACAGAAGTGCTGTGGAGGGGAACTTCAGATTACCCATAGGGAGTTAACAGCACCCACAACGTAGACAGATTGATACAGCTGGGTACACCTTTGCAAGCAGCTCAGTTGTTCATGAACCTGTAAGGAAGCTCCAAGGAATGGCTTTCTCCAGTCCTGACCTTCTTGCAGTTGTCATCTTTAACTTAACAAGGCTTCAGCAGGAAGATTTTTTTTTAAGTTTTTTTTTTAAGCTTTTAATGCAAGGATGATCCAGTAAGACCTTGTATTATGAACATGAGAGCAATCATGTATGCTTGTGCCACAAGCTCAGAGCTCCAGATCTGACTAGTCCCAGATGTGGTAACTTGAATTCAACTTGTTTGTTATTAGCAGATGATGAGGAATGATGTTGGTTTGTCAGAAAGTTACTTGGGACCTGAGGACTTGAGATAAAGATGTGCTTGAAGAAACTGGACTTTCATTACATAAGTATGTGCAGCTATTTATTTTAGTGTGAATGACTTGATTTGTCCTTTTAAGGATGTTTGAGACTACTGAAGAACTTGAAAGCAAAGGATGTTTTGAATGTAAAGGTTATAGTCCTGATTATTCAGCACAAGTCACTGGAAAACACAACAAATAAATGCATGGTATTTACTGTTAGTATCAGGATTTGCTGCCTTTAGGGTTTATAATGGAAAAGCCCTAACTCATATTAACTTTTGAAGACTGAAGTGCCATAGAACATGTGTTCAGCTGAGTTTAAAAAAACATCACCAATAAGGCTTCATGCTTCTATTGGTGTAGATATTGAGGAGAGTACCTGCCTCTTGGAAGCTGAGCATTAATATACAGGAGAGTTGCTCTTGGCTGAAAGAAACTGTAGGCAGTCTTTGGGGAAATCTATTTTTGGTATACTTAATCATTTAAGAGATTTAATGAACAAGAACGTCCAGGATGTAGTCTCTCTGAAAGAGCACCTCCAGTAATACATGTGTTACTGATGTATGCATTGGTAGACTTTGTGGAGCTACTTGATTGGCACTATTTATTTTGTATTTTCTGCACGTGTCCTTGGTATGTGATGGTGGTAACAAGTTCTTTGCACATCCCTAGCCTGTTGATGCATAACTCCATTTAGGTGCAGGAGCTGCTGCCTCACGGACATCAGGACCCTGCAAGTGAAGTTGAAACTGGGCAGAGGCTGTGTGGAGGCCCTGCCAGGCAGCTCCTTCCCTAGCATATATGCTAGGAAGTCAATCCTGGGAGTACACCCTAGATCAGCTGTGCCTCCAGTTGGATATATAGGTATTGGATATGGATATTGGATGTATTCAAAAGGGTGAGAACTCAAATCTTCTATAGTTCAAGCAAGTCGATTCACTGACAAGCATGTATTTGGCATGGTGAATGCTATTTTTTATCTTCAGTCTTTCTGCAAGTACTGAAAATAGTGTCCTCGTCTCCTCAGTCCCGAAGTTTCTGAAGCACTTCAGGGTTCATCTTTTGGAGTTGGAAATGTTCATTCCCCGATGAGCTCTTCTTCAGCAGGGCTGGCTTTTCTCACATATCTTCTACTCAGAATCTCAAAGCTCTTTTGAAAATGCCTAGGGCATTACTTGCCATGTGTAATTTAAATGGGTGCCTCTTCAGTTGCTGTCTGCTGTCATTTCAAAAGGCAGGCAAGGAGGGTCGTATATTAAAGTCTGTGCCTACCAGATTAGCCAGATTTGTCTCTTATCCTTAAAGAGACAATGTGGAGTCTGTAACAACATCAGACTTTGAAATCAAGAAGTTGAGTTACCTTAAAGTGTTCTGAAATGAACAGGTTGAAGTATTTTTTTCTTTTGTTCTTTTCATTAAATTCACCTGTCTCAATTACCAAATATAATGTGCCATAAATTAAATTCTTAAATCAACAACAGGTTGCCCATTGCTGCTTTGATCTGCTGTGATTTATCACACCAAGTAGTGGATTTGTCAGATTAGGAACCTATCAAGGGATTTCACCATTTCAAAAGAAAGATTGGCAGAAAAAGAATGAGTCGCAGCATACCTTATTTCTGTCTCTCAATGGTTTAAATTTCATAAAAAGTAAAATCCTAAATAGTGTAGTCATGGTCTTTTTAAAAATTAATAGGTAATTGTGGTGAATGTACACTATTTAATAAGATCTAGGATAAGAGGAAGTCCCAAGAATGTGATGCTTTTGAGAGCGGGGGAGGGGACATTAGAAAAGCTGCTACCTCCTCCTACATGAAGCAGGACAGGATGTCTCCCCTTGTCTCGGTCACTATTCAGAAAGCAGCATGTTCACTTCTGTTACCGCGGCAGCAGAGCCCTTCCCCTTGGGCAGGGGGAAGGACGTTGAGGTTAGGGTGTGTGGAGGGCTGTATGAGAGCTTTGTTTTAGAGTTGTTGCAGGATCTTCTCCCTGTTTGGGTGCTTTTGGGTTTGACCAGTTCCTTTTACTGAATAGTGTATCAGTTCTTGCACAAAGAGCAGACAGTCCTTGTCCCTTTAGATGCTATCCATGTTTCCCAGAATTTCAATTTCTCTTGTGACAGAGACTTCCATGATAATTCCCATTAGAGCCGTATAAGGACAGGGGGAAAGAGGATTCTACATCCATGTGAACTCATCTCTAGGCTGTCCCATGGTGGTGGGCCCTGCTGTAATGGCTGCTTCTAGGAGCTCCTCTGAGAACTGCAGGACAAATAAATGCATCCTTGTCACTATAGGAATGATTGTCAGGCAGAGAAAAAGGAGATGTGTGAAAATACTGGGTTTAATCATATTCCTTTTATGATTTTTCTGGAATCAGGTAGAAGAGTGTAGAATGGAAGCGTGCTTGGAAAAGAGGCAAGAATCTCAATGATATTTGAATTTAAGTTATTCTGTGGTTTTGGCCAAGTTTTTTTCCTACTTTAAACTGTTAAGTTCTTGCATGTGATCAGGCTCCAATTATTTTTTCATTGCTTTCTACTCACAGATTTGTGAAACAGCTTAGGAGGAGCTTCTAGAAATCCATCCCTCACATAAATCAGTTAACTTCACATTTGTCAACTTACTCAGGGCTTTGTCTGTGCTTGAATATCTACAAGTAGAGACTTAACCACCTCTCTGGGCGGCATGTTCTCTGCTAGATTTATTATGGAGAATTTTTCCCTCTATTGATAGAGTGGAAGATGTCAGTTAACATCACTGCCTTTTACTGTGTGCCTCAAAGTTTGACTGTTGTTGCAGAAATACCTGGTTTGATGCATGCAAGTTTTGAGCTGGCAATAAATATTACTGGGGACTCAGGAGAAATACAAGACAATAGTCTCTCTTTGCAGTAGTTTCTCAAGAAAACAATAAATGTCTGTCATGTCACTTGCTCTCCATTTGGCTGTGCTCTTGCGTTTTTCTTTAATAGACATATTTTTCTTTTCCTTTAGCTTCTGTTGATGCCTTCCTAGACTTAGCGTGGATGAGCTGCAGTCTCAGATCTGTTCTGCATTCTTTTACCTGGAATCTTTAACAGCAAAAACAAATGCTCAAGCCTTAAGTCTGTCTGTTCTTCATGTATAGTGTAGTTACCTGGTTCGAGTTAGGAGAAGGGAAAGGCTTCAACTGAGGTATAAATGATATATGTGCCAGAATATCCTATGACACTACACAAACAGTTGGAGTGTCTGTGTTATTCAGGGTAAGAACATATGCATCCATGCTTGAGCCTCTTACCAAATGGGCATGCTTTTAGGAGCAGGAATCTCCGGATTGAACTGACTTTACAGTGTCTTTGAAGGGGCAAACAAAAATTCAGTGCCTCTGCAGCACAATTGCCTGGCAATGCACATGTAAAGTGTTCTAGAAAGAAATCAAAGCCACATGCATAGTGGAATGCTTTATATTTGTATGTAATTGGCTTTTTATGCTGGGAAATGTGGTTATAGATACAAGGAGTTTATGTTTGCTGAAGTTGCACCTTGAATTACTTGGAAATATTAAAACATTGGTGTCTTAGCATATATTCTTATATGCATAATTCTTCAAGTTAACTTATTCTGTTTAGCAGGTGGCTTGTATTAGTTGAACATGTGGTCATGTGGAGGCCAGGTTAAAGGATAATATTACAGATTATATCTCTCCAATATAACTTGGAGAGATAACAGGTAAGTATGATGGCTGGTTTGCTGGATTACTGAAGTAAAGTGATATTTGGTCCAATTAAATCCCTAGACGGGAAAAGCTCTCAGACCTTATGTTAACAGTGATCTTCAAGAATTACTGCCTATATATTCATGTACTAAATTAAGCATATACTAACATTGTTTCCAGTAGGATTAAGATGTTTTCATTTAAGATGTTTTTCATTTCAAGTTCAGGAAGGGAGAATGCAGGGAGGAAGGGCACAAGCTGTTTTCATTGGTGGCCAGCGATAGGACGAGAGGTAATGGGCATAAGCTGAAACACAGGAAGTTCCGTCTCCAGGTGAGGAGGAACTTCTTCACTGTTAGGGTGACAGAGCAGTGGAACAGGCTGCCCAGGGCGGTTGTGGAATCTCCTTCTCTGGAGGTCTTTAACACCCGCCTGGACACCACCCTGTGCCACATGCTCTAGGTGTGCCTGCTTGAGCAGGAAGGTTGGACTAGATGATCTCTAGAGGTCCCTTCCAACCTTGAATATTCTGTGATTCTGTGATTTAGCAGTAAGTTTCTGACATTCACATTGCTACAAATAACACAAGGTCTCAGAGTTCAGGGATTCCATGGTGTTTAAATTAACTTTCAGGCAGCCAGAAGAGACCCTTGGTGTCATGATGGACTTCTGAGACTTGCCTACTTTAGTGATGTTTATTGTTTGCTGAGGGTTCAAATTTTGGGGTAGTTAAATATCAGTTTCAGTACTGATATTCTGGAATAAACCAGTTAGCCATGATCCTGCACATGCTCCCCAAGAAATGCTTCCCCATTCCCCAAACCCAGCATAACTAAATGTTGTTCTTGAGAGTGGAATCAAACTTTGTTTTTAAAATTCCGCTTTCGGATTGCTCTGTTCGGAGGTTATGTTGGCTTGGTTTTGCTGGTCTGCATGGAAAAAAAATACAGGAAACAGCAAATTACAATTCATGGGACTGTATAGTTAAAATACTAAGATTCTAGGCAATCTGGAGAGTTGGTAGAAGCTTTAGGAATTGTTGTGGGCATCTCCTTTGTGTTTAGTCCACAACTTTATTTTGAATAAGAGCTACATTAATAGCATCTGATGCTTTGTGATAGCTAGGTTTACCTGAGAGCAGAAAAAATGACAGATGATGCCATTGGGTTGGGGCCTACAAAATGAAGTAATGCTACCTCTAGGGAGAACTTAAAGCTATTTCATATCAGTTTTATGCTCTTGCTGCTTGCAGACACTTTTGCATCTGTTACAATTAAAACAAGTTTTCATATCATTCCTGTGTCTTATCTATAATACAATAAAACCTTATTTCTTAGAAGCATCTGGACAGTCACAGTTATATCCATCTTTGAAGACATAAATGAAAATAGCTGTGTTGGAGTCCACTACTTTTCCTGTTTCCCTGTGTACTTTGTACTGTGTTTTTGAATAGCTCTAGTCATAGAAATATTTATCTGAATTTTTGTTTTCTTTGATATTAATGTTGGCTTTGTTGCACACTTTGATTTGCCTTTAATGTGCTAGTTAGTGACAACTTGTTGAAACTTAAAGCTTTAACTGAAATCAAGAGAGCATGCGTTCACTTGGATTACGTACAATTCACCTACTAAGCAAAGATGTGTTCCCAAATTAGCCTTAAGCATTTATTTTAGTGATTTGCCACTTCACATTAAGCTGATGGCTAACTGCAAAAGCCAAGTAAAGTTCAGTCCTATCTAAATGAGTCCTCTTCTGACAGCATGTCTAGTTGGCTTCCTTCTGAAAAACTTATCTAGACATGTTGAACTGAGAATTTGAGGTTCAATCTCACATGAAGGAAGTCTTTCAGGAGCTTGATAATGTCCCTTCTCTCGCACTTCAGCCCTGCCAGCTCTGTAGAAAAGCAGAAGAAAATAAGTTAGTTTGAGAATTGTTTTCAGTCTTGATTTATTTATTAGCAGAAGTTGCAACACAATTGCAACTGGACTGCAATAGGATTATTCATTTTTATTGAATGTATTTGTCCATCTCTGCTTTGACTATTGTTTCAAGTCTGTATATATAAACACATCTGCAGGTGGTCAGTGCACAGAGCAGGACTTGCGTATAGACTATACCGTAATACAAAAAAAAGCATTTGGCCTTGCTAATAGTACAGTGTTGCATATTTAAGTGTAGTGAGATCATGTTACAGTTTCATACTTGCACAACATAAATGTGAGATGTAGCAGGATAGAAGTTGTAATATTTGTTATGACTATTGGAAAGTGCTTTTATATTTTGGCTGTGTATTGTTTGTAGTTTAGCCTTTTTTTTTTTTTTTTTTTTTTGAAAAGTTCATATTGGTAAAAGTCAACCAGCTGCATATCTATAGTTAATGCATTTCTAAATAGTAGCTGCTTTAATTCTTGTCAAAGTACTACGCATGGACAATATTGGATTTTTTTAGTGCTCTTGCAGCTCTTTTGCAAGACTAAGATACCCTGTGGTCTGTCTTGGAATATAATTGTGTTTTTTTTTCTTCATTTTGTGGTGGTCCATGCATTTCACTTGTGTCCCTTGTAAGGTTCAGAAACACTAGCTTGTCACATGCTTCAGGTAGCAGTTGGCATTGATGTGTTTTCCCAAATGTGTCCAGCGGGGATATAGCTGAAAGGTGATAGTGCTATGCTCTACTTGCTTTGCTTTTATTAAAATAACCCCAGTATGCTAAGCTTAGGTACCTTCAAATAACTTTTCTTCAGTAGTTAAATGATAGAGGAAAAACACATTAGCATTTCAGTAAATCACTCTGATTCTTTTTCTTTAAATGTAATTTCCATATATCATCTCATTCTTTTTTGCTAAAATTAAAATTGTAATGAGATTGGAAGTCATATTTCAGACTCATAATATATTTATACATTCTGTATTACATGCTTGGGGTTTTTCTGCTGCTTGGTATAATGAATTGTTTACCAGTTCTGCTTTGTAGATGCTGACTTTAAACTCTTTAAGTGTCCAAATTTATTTGAATTTTGTGACAAAGACCTTGGAGACCTCTAATTTATTGTACAACAGATTACTTGACTTCTGAAAGTGAGTCTGTATCTCTACTTCTGAAATAAGTCCATATCTCCACTTCTGAAACCAAGCATCTGTGTTGCTTTTGGGACTTGGATATCTTGTACATGTGGGGAATGTAAAAATTTTGGTGTGACAGCCTTTCAAAGAAAGGATAATAGGTTTAGACATTAAACATCTAGGCCCTCCTGAGCTCACCTTTGCATCCATAGGTTTCAGGAGAGCTTGTTTTCAACTAGGGCTAGTGTAGCTTAGGTCTGTAAGTAGATCAGAGGTTAGTGTTTCTTCTGTCTTAATTCAGAGAGGAAAATATCATGCTTTTGTAATACACATTCAGGGGAAAAAAAAAAACCAAACAAAAACCAAAAACCTCCCATATCTTGCATGTTCCTTCTCCCAATTTCCAGAGTTCTTTTCCTAAGCCCTTCCCATTTGAGTGGGTTATGCTAAGCGGTGTTTATCAACCTGGAATGTTAGGAGCTTCTGAGTTTGGTGTCCCTCCAGGGTCACTGAGTGTTCCAGAAACGCTTCATGGGGAGGGAAGCAGCTGGGGAGCTTAGCACCCTTGGAAGAAGTGGCCCTGTGCTAATCTCATCTGTTTGATCAACAGACTTTTTATGTCCCGATTGCACTGATATCAACTGGTAATCAACTGCTATTACCAGTTGATAATATAATTAAATAAAAGTGGAATTAAAGTTGGCTTTAAATAAATAATAGTATAATTAAAATTGGCTATTTTATCACAGAATGGTTAAGGTTGGAAGGGTCCTCTAGAGATCATCTAGTCCAACCCCCCTGCTCCAGCAGGGACACCTAGAGCGTGTGGCACAGGGTGGCATCCAGGCGGGTTCTGAAGACCTCCAGAGAAGGAGACTCCACAGCCTCCCTGGACAGCCTGTTCCAGGGCTCTGTCACCCTCACAGTGAAGAAGTTCCTCCTCACCTGGAGATGGAACTGCCTGGGTTTCAACTTACACCCATTGCCCCTTGTCCTATCACTGGCCACCAGTGAGAAGAGTTTGGCCCCTTCCTCCCTACATTCCCCCTTCCTGAACTTATACATATTAATCAGATTCCCCGTCAGCCTTCTCTCCAGAGAAAACAGGCCTAACTCACTGAGCCTCTCCTCATATGAGAGATGTTCCACTCTCTTAATCATCTTGGTTGCCCTCTGCTGGACCCTCTCTAGAAACTCCACATCCTTCTTGTACTGGGCAGCTGAGAACTGCACACAATACTCCAGGTGCAGCCTCACCAGAGCTGAGTAGAGAGGGAGGATCCCCTTCCTTCACCTGCTGGCAGCACTCCTCCTGATGCAGGCCAGGATCCCATCTTAGTCTTTCCTGTCTTTTGTCTTCTGTGCTTTCTCTGTGGATCAAACTCTCCACTTAGAGATCAGGAGAGCTAAAAGCTGAGCTAGCTGAATGAACATACTGTGGAGATTAGGATTTGATTATGATTCATAGGACCTGCCAAAATTAAAAACAAATAAATGAGCATCTGCAGAAATGCTGCTCCCTAGAGCAACATCTCACCATTCAGAGATGGTGTAGAGATAAAGGAGAACTTGAGTTAAACATTATTTGAATCTTAGGTAAAAATGTACTTCTGCTACACCTTCTTTACCAAGATGCAACTGAGACTTTTAGGGAGATCTGTTCCTTTATACAACAAGGAAGCCCATAGTGGAGAACAAAATCACTTAATATAGAATTGCCAGCAGCTTGGTTTGCTTTCTTGCTCAGCCACTTAGGAACCTATCCTGATTGGCCTCTAGCTTGAGAGAGTTGTCCTTGAGTTATAGTAGGCATGGATGTGCACACCTCCTAAAACTCCAGTTCAAGTCTATTTTCATAAGATGCTACCATTTCTTGCTCTTCAGAGACAGAATATTACTTGGGCTGAGTCAATCTTGGATTGGCAATTTAAGGAGGGGCAAGACCTATGGCTGCCTTCCTCTTGTTTCTTTGGTCTCACTGAAACAAATACATGGTGCTGTTGCAGGAGATGGTTTTACCTGCCTGATTGGGCAAGAGGGAGGAGTGCTAATGTCAAAGGCCCTGGGAAAACCAACCAGCTCCCTGTGGGGGTCTCCCATGTGCTGCATAGGCAAGTTCCCTTCCACCGTCTCCTCCTGGCCGAGTTGTAGGGGGAGGCCCCAGCTGCCCTGTGCTGAAGTCTGCTGCGCTTGCCCCAGCACTGTGGGTGCCCTTCAGCCTCTGCCCTTGCCTGGTCTTGGTCTTTATCAGCACCGTGAGTCCCTATGAGAGCTGGAGCCGGCTTGGGTGGCCGTGACGGGTGGGGATACGTGAGGCTTGCGGGGTTCTGCGCTGAGGCCTGAGCAGGCTTCAGTCTGACAGTGTTACTCATGGACAATGTGCTGAAAATAGGTAAATGTTAGGGTAAAGGTTTTCCACCTCATTGCCACAGGTGAATCTGAGAGACGAAGAACGAGTGGTGAAAACGACAGTAGCCTGAGGCAAAGGCTGTGCAGAAGGGATCGTACAGGGAAAATGGAGTGCCTGAAAACCGGAGCGCAGCCTCTTGGCCATGAGCCTGGTAGGCCTCGCCACACTGTTGGTGACAAGCTCTTGTCTTCTCCACAAGCCTTTGGTCACGTCGGCTGAAGATTGGGCTTCAGTAGTTAAATAAGCAGGTGGGGCAGCTGAATGTGCTTTTTATTCTGTTTATGTGCCTGTATCTCTGCAAGGATTGCTTGCCTGTGCCGTATCATAGCACTGGGCAGGTTCTGCTGAGCTGTTAAGCAGAGACCGCGTGGGAGTTGATATTAGCCACCCACCAGATAGTTTTCTCTTTAAAGAGGCCTTACATGCAAGCAAGCCTGAGGGTGAGCTATGAAAGAATTAGAAGGGACTGAAGAAGAAGTATTTCAAAGTAACATTATTCTAGTAAAATTCTGTCTGGTATGGGGTGACTTAGACTGCTGACATAAATGCTGCTACTGCAGAATGCTCTGATGCAGGGGACACCAAACAGTGCTGCTCTGAGGCAAACCTCAGAGCCTCTTGGCTGTTCTTCCTGGGGTGTTATTCCCATACCAACTGGTGTGAAGTAATGGGAGCACTGTAAGGTGCAACCTTAACTGCAGTAAAGGTTGTGGCTTAGGCTTATTCTAAGCAAACAGGTCAGATATTAAGGTAAGATTTATTATTGTGCAAGTAAAAACGATCCCAATCCAGTTTCTCTCTGATAGAGATGGGACAAAAGCATCCTGAACAAATTTGAAAGAATTCTCAGGTACTGTCTGTACATTACATGTTGCTAGACTTTTGAGGTAGCCTTATAAATACATGGCAATAACTTAAATATACTACTAAAAAGAGCACTATACTATTACTATACTAAAGAGCAGCAACTTAAATATACTAAAGAACAACTACTAGCTGGGAGATAATGCTGTGTAACTGGCTTATAGACTATCTAGACAGGCTAGGGAGTTTCCTGTTTATTATTTCTGTTTGACTTGCATGCCCATCCATAGAATAGGGGGAAACTTGTGTTTTACACAGAGATAATGTCATTTGGCAGGATCCCAAAGGCAATACATGTGCAAATCTGGAGTGAAGTGCCTGGAGTAATTTGAGACACTTTTGAACTTGCGTCAGGGAGAACAATTTAAAGGAACTTGCCCAAAGTCATTGCACTTATTAGGGAATGTTTTAGACTTGCCAGTGGAATGGAAATGAGATTGATGAGTACAGGAGGTGCCACCGAACTGCCCCTGTAGGATCATCTGCTTTCTGCTTGGCATGCCACTGTGATGTCCCTCTCCTAAGTTTGCTCATAAATTCACAAATTGCAAATCTACTGCATGTTATGAATTTGTGAGTTGAAACTATGTTCTTAACTACAAAGAAGCAGAAAACTGCAAGCAGAAGTGAACAGTTATCAGGCTAGGAATTGATGGGCGACATATTGGCAAAAGCATGCATGACGTTTTTCCTTCACAGAGTTAAAAAAAAAGAGGTGTTGTCAGTAAATATTCTGTATTAGTAAATCTCTAAGTAAATCTCTAATTATCTTAGAGCCATCTTTTAAGTCAGAAAAAATCTGAAATGCTGCATGAGCCTGTCAGTAATGCCTGTAGCTTCATGGTAGACTCAAAATATTAACATGGTACTTATTTGACTCAATCCTTTTTATTCCTTAGCAGGGAGAAGCAGTAGCTTTTCTCTGCTTATCAAGATTTGTCAGCTGCTGGAGATGGAGAGCTCCTTAGTTGAAAAGCATTTTGTGAAGCAACTGTGAGGTTTTCCCTCTTAGTTACACTTGGAATTAGTGCACATCATGGATTTGCAGAATTGGTGTGCTTTGCTACTTTAGTATCTGTATGCAAAGGAAGAGTAGAAAGGGATTTTTTTTGTAGTATAGGACCAGATTCCCAATCCTATTGCAGATACCTACAGGAAGAAATAACGAGGTTGAAATTTTCTGTGTGTTTGTAGCAATTATTTGGCAGTTGAAATCAGTACTGTTGAAGTCATTTTTGCTAAAGCAAAAGTACCATCATCTTTATGTAGTGATCAGGGGTTGTTTATGTAAATCATGCACTAGAAGGTAAGGAAATGCAAGATCATATTAAAACATGCTTTGGGCCAGGGACTTGAACTTAACACAGGCAAAACAGACCATTGTTGGCCTTACCAGTGTTCAAATTCAGGTCCCCTGTGTTTAGGAAGCTTTAGTGAGGTTACCTTTTTCCAAGTGTTTGGAAAAGCTTCTGTCACTTTTCTGAATTTTCTGGAACATTTACTCAAATTGTAAAGAGAGTGAGGCTGAGAGTGGAGAGATGAAGTTTTAATAAGATTGTGCTAAAGATATCAAGAGGGAAAGGAAGGAGAAAGTGGCCAAAGAAGGGAAAACCATAGACTGGCCTTATCCTAATAAGTACTGCTCTGCAATAAGTACCCATAAGTTGAAATGGAAGCAATTAAGCAAAATAGAAATGATGTCTGACTGCAAGAATTTGGCTGCTTTTGTAACATCTGACACTGTCCCTCCCAGTAGTGGAGAAGGTGCCATATTTTAACTGTAGGGAAAAGGATATGGTGAAGTTTATATTGGTTTTAAAGTTATTTCAGTTGGAATTCAGTAGTCTTGACTATTAATGAGTTCATTTAAAGTTGCTGTGGATATAAAGTCTAATCAAATGGATTATCCATTTTAATTTTATATTTGTTAAATATGCTGTTTGGAAGCTTTTCATGCTGCTGTTCTGAGCATTGTCGTGGGTGACAAATAGTATCCCTAAAATCCTGGGAGAAATGAAATGAACTGTGTGTTTTCATTAAAGGAAACCAACAATTGTGAATCAATGCAAGTTAGCAGTAAGGGGTGAATATTGCATGCTCAGAACTTAACTGTGCCCTCTATTAGAGCACAATAAAGGTGCAATATGTTCGATTGTGGTATTCAATATATTTTTTTCTCATTCTCATAAAATCAGTGGTAGTGCGCTGTCTTGATTAAAGTGCCTATGAATATTTCAGGCGATGGGCATTTTGGAAATAGCTAGTGATGCCAAGTGTCTTCTGGTGGAAAAGAGTTCTCAATAGATTTTTCATAGAAGATAAAAGTAAGTTCAAGAAGCTTTAAATGCACTAGGTTTTCATTTGAAAATGTTATTTTATTGCAAGATGTCAGAGTAAGTTTTTTCCTTCCACCCTCAAAAGGATTAACCCTGAGCTCTAAGTTCAGCCTGACTTTTGTCCCTTAGCAGGGATGCAGAATTTTTCCTATTTCCTAATGGCTATTATCTAACTTTAAGAGGTGTCCTGGAATTAAAGGGCAGTTAAACACACACAATATACTTCAGGGTATGAGTTTAGATCTTTCTACAGCCTTATCTTCAGAAGTATCTTAAGTTTTAACAGATTTTAAATGTCCACAGGCAGAAAGCGCTTAGTTCATAGGCTACATGGTCTGTTAGACCAAGCAATCTGTACTGCTGTCCCTAATTCCCTTTGATTTACTAAGGACTCCTAGTTGAATGATCCTAGTTGAAGTGATGGGTTACCTGATATGGATGTTTGTGTTGGACACTGCAGGGCTGCAGTGTTTTCTGCAAGGTGTTTTCCAGGACAGTGAGTTTTTGCTTTTACTGCATGCTGTAGTAGGGTGTTATGCACTGCTCATGGCGAGTAATCAGCTCTCCTTCGCGTGGTTTCTCAGACCATCCTGCTCATTGCTTCTTGGTTAATTTTCTACTCTTCTCCTTTCGTTGAGTGTTAACCAGTGTTTAAGTGCCAATTTTCCTGGCCTTTTGAGTTTCTCCTTGAAGCAAGACTACCTGTTGCCAACATTCCAATCTCCCATGATACTCCTAGTTCAGTTACATGGATTATAAGGAATAGCTTGGAAATGTGAGTTCCATGTGTTCAAAAGTTAGCGGGTTAATCAGGAAGCCTAAGAAGGCTTTGAGACTGAGCCAACATGAGTATGTGTATTACAAATTTTTAAAGTATGCGTGTGCGAACGAGCTAATTATCATTCTTATCATAGAATCCTTAAGGATGGAAGGGACCTTTCGAGATCATCCAGTCCAACATTTCATTTGATTTTTTTATTTCTAAAACATCATATGAGTTTGGCTCATTTATGTTACACAAGGCAACATTAAAGGGAAAAATATGGAATCCTGAAAAAAGGAGAAGTAATGTATAATGTGGGAAGATGCTTTCTCTTGAATCTCCTTCCCTCATTACTGCAAGAGCAGACAAACCAGAAAGCTTTATTTTAAGTGAACACACACTGTAAATTCCTCTTGACAGGAATACTGTGCTTCCTGTAATATATTATGCACAGCAGTGAGCCTCTACTATGTAAATAGCAGTAGATCCAGCAGAAGCAGCTAGAAAGCCCTCTTGTCTTGGGTAAGAATCTGTCAGGAGAATATAATGAAAATGAGAAGAAAATGACATCTGGGTGAGTTGAGAGGCTTTGATGTATTGCTGCTAATGGGAGACCTGCCAAGCGGTTGCAAACAGTGTGAGAGGGGAATGAGGAGTGCTTTGAGAGACAGCCCCCTTAAGAAGGGTAGGAGCAGTGACATCAGGGGCTGGAACTGCTGCGTGACTGCAGAGCGTTTGACATCTGCCTCCTGCATGCAGGCAGGGAGGGAGCTTTCTACCAAGGAGTTCTGGAGCTGCTGTGTGGGAGAAGAACCATGGCAGATAGGGAGCAGCTCCATCCCTGCAATTGGGAGACATGTAGATCTGAACAAGCCATCTGGGCTTGCAGTATCCAACAGGGAGCATGGAACCATGTTACTTGTGTTGTGCAGTACTGTACTATCAAAACAAATGTCTGCTGTGGGAAAGCAGAAAAGTACAAGGAGCCTAATGCCTTTGACCTGTGAAAGCCGGAGTTCAGCCCCAGTTCTCACTTTCCTTGAGCTTCCTTTGATAAAAAATATAGAGGAATTACCAGTAAGACAGAATGACAGGTAAGAGAGGTCGACATTCTCCTTGCTAGCTGAGGAACCTTGTGAAATCCAGACTAGCACTGAAAGCTTCCCCTAAACTGCCTAGTATGGGAGGAATCTTCCACGAGGCAGTAAGCATAGGTTTGTGCTAGCAGAATGGTGTGGATTTCTGTGTGGGATTTTACTAACAGACACAATGAGACAACACAGATGTTGTCTCTGTGTTGTCACAGATGAGACAACACAGAGGAGCCTTGTCGTATCCATCCCACAGGAGTTCTCCATGGAGTCGGCATCTTCTTGAAGAACTAGGAACTAGCATCCTCCTGCTGGTCTAGCACTTGTAAGAGCAATTGTAACTTTCTTAGAAGCTTCTAAAAATCAAAATATACTAGTTCTTGATCAATTAAAGGTTGCTATGCATTTTTGTGACAAATTCAAGCTCAGAAAGGCCAGCTAAAAATATTTGCCTGTATTTTGGATTAACATTTACAAGTATTAGTTAATTCATACCTCAGTTCTTTAAAATATGGCTCTAATAATAAATAACAGCCTTCTGGTAGGGCACTTGTATCCCACATGATGGATGTAATTGTGAATGATTTAATCATGTATTTCTGTTATGGTATCAATTGTCTTGTGTCTTTGAAAAGATTAGAGCTCTACTGTTAAGGTGCAAGAAGGGCCATGTAGAAGAGAAGCAGTGATGGGGAATCTCTGGAGATGATAGAGAATAAGATGGCTACTAAAAATGTCAGTAGAAAAACAATTGTGCCCATGATAGTAACCTGTTCTTGCCTGTAGCAGTGTGAAAATAATTTGTGCTTCTGGACTAAAAGATTTTGAATAACTGGAGAGAAAAAAAAAAAAAAAACCCTCAAGGTGATGGGCCTTGGTAATTCTTTTTGAATGACTTCTCAATGTAGCTTTTCCAGGAAGGTGGAGTAAATTTATTCAAACTTTGCGAAGTTGCAAATACATAAAGTTTGCAAATACATAAAGTATGCAGAGTTTGCATAATACATAAAAGGAATTAACCAAACTGGATAAGTGTTTTGGAAAACTCAAGTGTTGAACTCTATTTGCATCAGAAGGTAATAGCAGAATAAAATTGCAGTATAAGACACTTGATTTTAGCCATAATCATTGCATAACTAACAGGAATAACACTTTTGGAGACCATCTCTCCTTTCCTGCATGTCATTCCCCTCCAAGTAGTGTGATAATTTTTGGAAGAAGAGAAAAGCTTACAACATCTGGTTTAGATATGACTTACTGTTGCACTCAGTTTCACTCAGTTTTCTTAATATAGGTGAAAAGGTATGATTTTTTCTCATTATGCCTGACTATCTTTAGGGAAGTGTAGTGTATTTAGATGCTGACAAGTAGGCTCTGAATAGCTGTAGATGAGGTGCAAGGATAGCAGCAAATGGACTCAGGAAATTATATAACATATTCTAAACAGTTTATCTATCTGTAAGGACCATGGAGAAGTATGTAATTATGAAGGTAAAAATAGCAGTAGTCTAATCCTTCTGTTGGAAATAATTTATTTTGAACAGATTTTGAGGAGTATTTTAACTCCGATACATATAAACCACGCTGACTTGAAGCATTGCTTACCAAAGCCAGCATGTCGTTATGCTAAGCATTACATAATGTTGGTTGGTAGTTGGTGCCTACACATCTAATGCACTTGATGGAAGTAATACAAGTAGCAGCATACCAAAGCAAATAACTGTCGAATGAGCGGTCAAACATTTTTGTCATATTGTAATGTCAGCATGTATAACCGTGTAAGTGCCAAGCAGTTGAAATGCCAGTGCTTGTCCCCAGCTGCATCCACCCAACAAGAGGCCAGGTTGGCCTGTCTTCATAGACCCTTGCATGCAGCTCCAGTGCAGTTTAGAAATGAAATACTCCTGTTTCACCATGGCATTCCCATTGCAATGCAGTTCTTGCTGTATGCTTTATGCCACTGCAGCCTCACAAATTAGTGTAAGGGATTCTTAGTCTGTGTGGGTTTGAGCCTTGGGAGACAGGTTCAGACTTTAGTGGCTTTTAGGCTTAAACCCTCACCTTGTTACCTGTATGCTCTTATATTGGTTGGGGAGAACCAAAAAATGGGGGAAAAAAATCAAATCATATAGATGGGAAGTAATTCCCAGGACACAGGTTTCTGAGATACTGCTTCTTCATCTTTCTCATGCCTCTTTTCAGTGCATTCTTACTTGCTGCCAGCTTTTGTTTATCTGATTTCCTATCTTGGAAATGCCGATCATTTTAATCTAATACTTAGAAAATATAAAATTGCAGGAAAAAAGCAAAGGGCTTTTGAAGTTTTTTCTTACCTTTTTATGTGTTCCCACTGCACATAAGATAAAAGCAGCCAAAAATATTTCCACGGCCAGTGGCTTTGTAGCGTTTGCGTGATTCTCAAGAGGAAAAAAATAATTTGAAGTTTCTGTATGAGTTCTCACTAGCATGCTAGGAAATAAGAGTATTTTTCTTCAGGAGAATCAGAAAATGGACAGTGTCTAAAACAGTGATGCTTAGAAGCATGTTTTAAGAATATAGGCCAAAACTTAAGTATATGTGAGTTGTACTGAGTCTTATTTTCATGCTACCTACATGCTTTTCATGCTTCCTACAACTAGGAAGTTGTTCTTTTGGACATCATAGGCTTGTCCTAACTGATCCTCTCCTGCATGTAGGGAAGTCTGGTGGGAGAAGGCTTGGAGCAGACTGTCCCTTTCTGTTTTTAGTGTGTATTTGTGCTCACTGGGCTCTGTCAGATAAGCTTTGGGACCTGGCTTCTAGAGCAAACAGTGGCATAGCAAGCTCCTTCTGAGTTTTGGTTATTTTTTCCTAATAACTGATGATTGCAATCACTAGGATTTCCAAAGACTTCCCATTAAGACTGCTAGTTATGCTGATTTGTGAAGACATTTCTGTAAATAGACATTTTACCTAATACTAACATGAGGCTATATTGGTACCTTAATACCCTTACTGTCATTCTGAGAGTAGATTGTATAAAAACAGAAGATGCTGGAAGATTTTCATAAATGTGAAATGCCTGTCAAAAATATTATTACTGTATTAATAGTACAGTACTAGTACTGTATTAATACTGTATTAATTAATGTAACTGATTAATATCAGTTACCAATATTGGTAGCATTTGAATGCAGTAAAGCAACAAACCTAAATCAAGGCATGGCAGTTAATGAGAGCTTCCCTTGAGGGACTTGGGATTTAGATAGCAACATGTCAGCGTTTCAAGGTTCACGTGGACAAGTGTTGATGTGAGAGTCCTGAAATTTCACCGTAGAAAATTTATGTGCTAGAATTGGAGATTACCCTCTTGTGATAAGCCTATATATTTTTTTCAATTGGAAATGTAGATGCAAATGGTTCATGCAGTCTTGCCCATTATGTCAATATGAATTTCATTACAACTTAATGGACAGAAATTTAATTTCCATTTAATTAAAGTTCTGTGGTACTCGAGTCACTTGTTTTCTCTCATAACATGTAACAAGCTCTCTAAATTGTCACTCTTTGTCTAAGTTTTACTATTTACAATGGCTAAGTGCTGAGGAAACTTGCTTTGATGTAACACTTAACAGTTCTTTGATTCTTTCCTTTACATTTGCAGTCATTATTTCATTGTCCCTTAAAATAAAAGCCAAGCTTATGAATTGTAATTTTTCTACTTGAAAGAAAATTGAAATGAAAGCACATATAAGGAGGATCTAATTACAGTGTGCAAAAATAGATCAGCATAAATCCTTCAGGTTTCAAGAATTTTGTTTTCAATAGAGGTAGAATCAAATTGCTCTTTAAGTGCTTGAGTTCAAAGAAGAGATAGGGAAGTCTGGCTGTTATCCTCAATCTTGCCAGCCCTTCTCCTGCGACACGTCCTTCACCTGAGTGCCCTCCCTGATCAGCAGCTGGATCTCCATCTGCCTCATTGTATAATGCAGCTTGCAGAGAAACTAGGCACTTCAGAGGCTTTACCTGTGTCCAGCCTTGCAGCCTCTCTGCAGAACACGGGGAAGAGTTTGGTGGATGGAGTGCTGGCCATGGATGGCTGGGAGCATTGGACAACATTGAGTGCTGGCAGTGTTGGGTTGACCATGCATGTATTTGCAGCTCATCTTGTGTGCTTCTGCAGATTGCTGGGTATTTCCAGGTTGAGAACAGATGCTGGCACATAGTCAACCAGGATATAGGAATAGATAGTGATTTGGGGGATTGTATGTAGCGGGGAGTTTCCTCATGAAGAACAGTGCCCTGGAATATACCATATCCAACTTGGAATTATCCCAAACAAAATTGTTGGGTTGAAAAAGGACACAACTTGGAAAAGCAAATGTATGACAGTAATAGTCATAAAGGACAAATACCATTAGGGACAGATCTGTTAAAAAGCAGTTATTGATTCTTGTGCCTTTTGCTTCTGCTTAGCTCAATGCTTTCTATTCCCTCTTCCCACACACAATGAGTTTTTCTTCGTAGAGCGTTATTCCCATTTTGTTTTGTACATAAAGCATGACTCCTTGGACTTCAACAAGGCTTCCTCTTCCTCTCCTCTAGCCTTGGCTTCCTCTGCAGCACTGCCAAATAATTAACTGACTAAAATGAAGCCATGTGTGGGAGTGCTTGCTGGAAGTGAGAAAATACTAAATATGAATTGTATATTTATTCTGACAGTTTACTCTTCATGTTACCTGTATTCCTGTCTGCATATTCCTTGTGGATCCTCTACACTAGGAGTGGCAATTTAGATTTAAAAATCTCGTCTGGGACTCTGCTGGGGTATCTGGAACAAAAGAGCGGGGAATAAAAGGTTGTGATAGAAATTCTGCAAGTGGTTTTGATGTAATTTCTTGTTCTTGTGTGTTGTCTTCTGGTAAATACAAGTTTAAGTCTGAGACTCTTTGTTCTTCATGTGAAGTATGCATGTTTGGCTTGCTTTGAGGAGGACTAAAAAGGGGATAGACACATCTCTGTTTTTCTGATATACTAAAGTTCAATCTGAATATTTCAGAAATATCCTTCTCCATATCCTCAACAAACTATTCAATGTGATATATACTTCAGAGTTTTCAAGTCCCAAGTACTGTCAAGACAGGAATTATATATAATGTCAAAATACAATATCAGAGGTTTAAAGGAGCAATTAATACTTTGTAAGAAAACGTGAATGTTCATGTAGTTTTTCTAGCATACTAGTACATAGTCTAAATGCCAAGATGAGATGAATCATTTTGGTAAAACTAAACTGAAAAATACTTTAACCTTTTTGAGACAATGAGTTTTGACATTTATAAAGTGAAACAAGAGACAAGATTTCATTTGGACTTTCCCCACTGAAGCTGTCATAAAACTAAAGTTCTCAGGACAATTTCTGAAGGAGAATGTGTTACATTTTCTGGTTAGAAAACTACTGTTTATCTTTTTTTTTTTAAACTGACTCTACTGTTAAATTACGTTAAGTTCTGATACAGGGTAATTGGGGCCAGTATAATTGTTTTCTAGCTGCTTATTTGTTCTAAAACTTTTCTTGCCTTCAGTGAGTGGTATGGGGCAGCTTTACTGAAACATTTTACTTACGTGAGCCTTTCCTTGTGGGAGAAAAAGTACCCAGAACCAAATTCCTCTGACCATCCTCCTTCCTCAAAGGCATTTTAGCAGCTCGAGTGTGCAGTGATGGACAGGGATGTATTAGGAGACTTTGCTGGTGATAAGTGTGGCCAAGTGCTGACACTGGCATTACACTTGAGCAAAAGTTGATCTCTGCGTCACTGAAAACTGGGAATAAACCTCTTAACACCAATGTAGTGTTAAGAAGCAGGCATTCACTTTATTGCAGCGCTGGATGCACGGGGGAGAGCTCCACCTATCGTGCATGCCTTAGGGGGCGTTTGCTAAAACTTTTATTTCTCTGTTATCTTCATATGCATTAAATTCTAGGAAATGCTTATACATATTCATTCCATTTCCTGGAACTAATTACAATATACCCCACCCTCACTCGCATGCGCCCTCTGTCCCTTTGCTGGTCTCTGGTGGTCCTTTCGAGACCTGGTGGTTGTCTTCCAGGAAGGCACTTCCATATATGGCTTCATTTTGGCTCAGTGGGCCCTGTTTTGGTCCTACTGTCCTGCTCCAGCCAGTTCCTCGAAGATACGGTGGTCCTTATCTTCGTCTTCTGCCAGTGCTTGCCCCTTTTGTTTGTATTCTCTCATGATGCCGCAGTAACACCTGCTGTTTTGTCCATATTCTCTCATAATGTATCAGCAACAACAGAAAAAATATGTCCTTGGGTGCATTTTCTTCTGGGTTTCTCACAACATCTGGGGCCCATGACTTTCCTTGTTGGGGACTGGAATCTATTTTCTAGCAAAGTTGAGCTTCAGGAGAAAAAAATGCGGTTGAAGTGATTGCTGCCTATGTGGTTTACAGCTGCATACATCTGCTCTAGCTGCAGTCAGTCATCACTTTCTCCCAAACATTTCTGTGAGGAAAAGGTGCTGCAGGTGTTTTTCTGTCTTCAGTAACTGCTCATGTCTGACTGCAAGGGCAGGTTGGACAGAGCTTCCCTGTGCCTGGTTCTGGTCTCGCGTTTGTTGGTCTAAAGGCAGCAGGGCCTCCTGAGCGCCCAGAGCCCAAGGAGGGCTTGTGACAGATATGTTCCTTTCCCAGCTCAACCTGATCTTCCACAGGTGGCCCTGTTCAGTTCCTAACCACTAGTGATTTATCTAATCCTGGTAGGTGCCTTCCTCGTTTCTTCTCCCACTCAGATGTCAACATAACAGTCCTGATGGCTGCATCCTGATGGGGAGATAAGGCTAGTACACTAGCCAGTGGTCCTTTGTAGTGAAAGAATGACTAAAAGTCAATCATCTTATCCTGTAAGTACTCAGACAGCCCAAGAGCCCCTTGGGCTCTCCTTGCACGCTAACAGGCTGCGTGTCAGGATCTCCCCTTGAGCAGGGACATCTCTCAAGGGATCAAGAGATCCCTTTCCACAACAGATTCGTGGTAAGTGAATATAGCGCACTCTCTTTAAACTTTACTTTGTAACTGTGTACAAAATCCCTTAGTCATAAGATCTAGGACTAGGTTTGGATCCTGCAGCACCCAGACTCCTCTTAAAGGGAGCTTGGAATGCAAGGGAGTCCAGTCTGAACCTCATGGCTCAACGGGAGGGTATCCCAAGATAATTGTGTATTATCTTAAACCTCCATGCAGTATATAATAAACCTTGCCATAGAATCTCGTGAAATCATTGTCCATATCAACAAACCCTATGATTATTTCTTTCTTTCATATGAGTGAAGTGCATTGTGTCACTCAGTCCTTCCCTCCACAACCCCCCCAACACACACACACACACACACACACACACACACACACACTCGTTCCATGACAGGGCTGTGTGGGGGCGTGGGGCTCCCCTGCAAGCCCGGGTAATCAGTCTCATCCTGGGGAGATTTCCGCAGGTGAGAGCAGGTCTCTGGTTACAAGGTAAATGCTAATTAGACTGTCTGGCTTCTGCCTCTGAAGTCCACTGTTTTTTCACATGCATAAAGGAAATGCTGCATTTTCTTCTGTCTGTTTTTATAGGAATAGTTGAAGGGAATTTCCCACAACTCTTAAAATTTTCCACAAGGTTTTGGCATGTAACAAAGCCTCAATAAACAATTAAGAGGAAAACCACCAAATATGGTTCCTAAGAAGTACCTAGGAACACCTAGGAAAACATTCTGGATCAGACCCAAAGCCCACTTTGAATACAGATCTTTGTCTTGATTTCTCTGAATCTCAGAAGGAGCTTTCACTGAAGAAATGTACTTGCTCTTGTAGGAAATTAAGTATTTCATAACTCTCTTCTTCTTTCTATCCTTATTTTTACTAACCTAAGGAAGTGAGTTTGGGCTATGACTATCCTACTAAAAGTTTTTAGCCCTGAACAGGTCAAGATGGTAAAGTGTAAATGTAGATAATTTCATAGAAAATTAGTTTGGGAACTACAAATTTGTGAGTTTGGGAAGTATAACAGATCTTCAGCCTCTTAAATTTACTGTTACTGGCAAGGTTCATAGGCTTGGCAGATGATTCAAGTGTCTATCAAAGACTGTTTTGGTCAGCACAATGTGAAAGATGGTCAGTTGTGTTGAGCTGTAGTCTTTACAGCAAATACAAAGTAAGGAGACTGGAGGGTAGGGCTGTAGAGAACCAGCTGAAGTTGGTGCTGCATTTGCATCTGTATGTAGACAATGGTGCTAGAAACAGAGTTAAGAGCTTTGAAGCCATAGGGAAAACCTCAAAGAGCTCAACAGTTAAATTTATCTTAGCTAACTAATCAAACCAACCTCTGTACCTACCCTCTACCCTCTGTATGTTACGTGAATATGATACTTGGGGTATTTCATAAGGAGAAAAAGACAAGCGGCTTTAAGTGGCAGAATCAGTTGCAAGAGACAGGCTTGAAGCTAAAGTGGATCTGCATCCGCCTTTAATGATGCTAATGGTAATAAAGAATGCTTGATCCTAAAATAAGCTCTCAGGTGAGTAAACTCAGATCTTTCAAATCAACACAGATGACTGAGGCTCAGCACAGAAACACATCTAATTGAGCTTGCATGGGAGGTTAGTTTAGATGATCTGGCCTTAAAGGCTATGCAGTTTTGTTTTTAATTAGAGCATCAAGTAAATGAATGTTGTCCAAAATAAAGACATTCCTTAGTGTTTTAAGATATTCTTTGACAAGGTAGATGAGAGATAAATCTGAGAAGGATACTTCCACTGTCTAAATGAATCAGACTAGCAGTACGATTTTAGCATCCCCAGGAAAGCATCAGTGGTGTTGGACACACCAATTTCTGTGGTCTTGTTGACGGATGCTGGTCACAATCTGACTGAGAATCATCGAGCATGAGGTCTTCCACATTGGTGAAAAATGAGCAGCTGATGCAGAAGAAAGTAGTCAGAAAAATGATGGTATAGATTTATATATGAAAACATGACCATAGGTCTCTGTTTATCACATCCTGCTATTTTGATACAATAGTGATAAAAAATTAAAAAATGGAAAATATTTTCTTGGGTTAGAGTAAATAAGAGTAACAAAACTTAAGATGAAGAACAGAATCTAATCTGAATATAAATTGTTTTTGTACCCAGGAGATATTTGTATAGTTGTGACTTTGAATAGGTACTTCTATGGTTAGTGCTGATGAGGTACATGCAAAGCAATGGGGAATTTAATGTCTATTCTTATCTATAATTATAAGTGCAGGCTTCTGAACTGTATAAAATGTGAGTGAAGAGAGGGTATATACCATTTATCAGTCTAAATAAGATTGTCACTATTAACCAAAAGAAAAAAATTAAGAAATTAAACATGTTTTGCAAATGACAATTTGTGTTAATTAAAGTCAGATTGGACATTTGAACTTAACTGGCCAATGCTCAGGGAGGCTGTTTCCTTTTTATATAGGCCAAGTCTCCTGTTGCCTTCCAGACTTGTACAGATAAAGGCACTATATACTTTATCTGTGCCTGTTGCTCTGGTGTTCTCTATCAAGGTGTAAAAAGAGGTTGAGTTCAGTGACCTGCACAGTAAAATTAGAGATTTACTGGCTTTTGTCTTCTATTTTTTTAATGATGTAGAATAAAAAAATATTTTCAAAAATTTATTTCAGAATGACCAAGTGGAAAATAACCAAATTGATGAAGAAAATCAGCAGGGAAGATAAATACTCTGAGTGCATGAGTTGTGCAGGACACAGTATAGAAATGGTATAACTTAACTGTGCTCGGAGTTAAGCGTGCACGGCCAAAAACTACCTAAGAATGAACTGCAATGTGTTAAATATATAACTCTACCCAAGTGTATTCCAGCATGTACTCTGCTTAGATCTTCTCTGCTGATCGTTTGAGTTGCTTGATTTCCTCAGATGGCCGAGAGTTGCTGTGTATGCCCTTTTACACTCAAATTATGTGTGCTACAAAACTCTGGGCCAGGAGCACAAACTTCATACAGGAGTTATTGCTTTTTAAGAATTAAATTTCTTTCAGTTACTTCTGTATAGCTCATCTAGAACCATCTGCCATAAGCATCTAGGTATTTAGGTTTTTAGAAGGAACAAGAATTACAAAAGTAATAATGATACTTCACACTTGCCTGGATTTGTAAACATCTCCCAACAGTACTTGAAAGTGGTCATGACTGTTTTAGCAATAAGGCAAATAAGGCTCTGGAGATGTAAGGGGTTGTCTCCAAATTCAACAGGAATGTGCTCTTGTAGAAAAACATATGCATGAGATGCAAGATGTAAATTTTCATAGTTCCCTTTGAGTCAGCTGCATCTATTTCTACTGTCTGGAAAGTTAATACTGGTCTCGAGTCTCAATGCACCCTCCACAATACTGCTCCATCATTTTTTTTTTGTATATATTTTTAACCTGTAATACAGTTCTCGCTGTGTGTAGACTCACTAGGTTTAAACGACTCCAGAGAGCTTTTTGCCAAGTAAGGACTTCTGGTATTTGATGTTGTCCTTTAGCAGAGAGGTAAAAGTTGTCTTAAAGAAAGTTAAACTTTTTAAAAAGATGAAGGAACAAAGTGGCATGGTGCCATATATCCACCTCTGCTTTCCAGTCATACTCTCCCACGGACTCTCAGTGAGTTAATGGGAGATGGGGCTATAAAGAGTGAGGCTTAGGCCTAAATTTGATTTTTTTTTTTTGAAACAGCAGAAGCATGGGAATTACATAATTACAACTTCAGACCAGTGCTGGTTTTCTTGAGGATACTAGTAGGCAATATAAATGTTCCCATTTGATGTGTGGTGTGAGTATAGAAGCCAGTCAGTGGAGGAGAGTCCCCAAATCTGGAGTGGTGGGTAGGTGTTGCATGTGATAAATGGAGCAGGAAGCTGTTGCAGCTCATCCTCAGTGTCCTCTAGAAGGGACGTGGACTTCTTACCTGCTGAAAACCTTGCAGTCTGTTGTGTGGGACAGGTGCCCTTGGACCTGTCTCAACTGTTGAAATGCAGCTGGGGACATGAGCTGGGTGTCCGGCTGGTGCTTGGGCTCTTTGGGCTGCTCTGGCCGGTGTCCAGGGCCTCGCTGCTCCCTGGTAACTTCTGGCTGCCCAGTCTCAGTTAGAACAAGCAGCTTGGGCAGTTTCTCCCTTCTGTTCTTTAACATCCAGTGAGTCTTGACTCCTCCTGACCTTTCTGCTTCTTGGCTCTGTCCAGCTGCCAAAGAGCAGCCCAAATTCTTCAGCAAGTCTGGAGTCAGTTTGGAGAAATCCAGGATTGGTTTGTCTGGGATAACTCCGTGCTTTCCATGGAGCTCCTCTTCCCTCAGGCCTTCCCAGAGGCCTTGGTGCATGCCTGAGGCCGAGTTAGCTGCACAGCTTTGTTTTGCCTTAATAGTTGTGTCTGTGTGGCTAACGTTTGGCCTGTTACGTAGCTGTGCTCTTTAATATCCCCTGCTCTGTAACTATTGCTGAAATGTTTGGTGCTGCTTGAGCCTTTCGCTGGAGTGACTCTGTATTGAATGATGGTATTTTAGAGGTTGTGGTGTTTGTTATTCCTGGAAGGGCAACTTTGAAAAAGCTTTGCTGGGATGTGGATGGGGTTAAGCAGTGGGTCTGTCCTTCTCCCATCTAACCTAGTGCTGCTTGTGTCTTTGCATGTATAGCGCTCAGTTTAATTACTTCACAAAGGCTTTGCTTTAACCTGGCTCTTTTGCTCAACTGTCCTGTTGACATCAGTGGGACTGTGGACTGCTGGGAGCAGATAGTCCCACATGTATGTTCTGGGGCACTGATCATAACTAAAAATTTAGCCCCCTCAGCTGAAACCACTTTCCAGCCCTGGTCAAATTTCTGGAAACTGGACTGAGGCAGTTGTAATATCTGGTTTTCTCACCCTGTCTTGTGATGTAACCATTAGCACTTGTTCATCGTCCCTCAGTGCTGCTTGGCAATCATTTGAGAATAAATCTAACAGAAGACCTTTTGAGTATGAGAATTACAATATTGCAAAACAGTCACTACAAGCATTTCCCTTTATGTGCTGGCAGCAAAGTTTAAAAAATCTCCTTGTGTGCTAGCTTCACAGCAGCTGACAAAGGTTAATAAAATGGAAGTTTAAAAGGCAGTGTTTCTAAATCTTCTGTGCTCAGAAAGGACAGTTCTTACGATATTGGGTTGACTTAGCTCCCATATTGTATTCACACCCAAGCTGTTCCTCACTCCAGTCTTGCACCATGTGGAATAGTGAGCTGCGTTGAGCCAGCTCACACCATGCTGCTGCTAGCACTACTGGAGAGAAGGGAGCCCTTTCGCAAGGGAGCTGCTCTGTGTAGATTGTGCAAGACAGGATACATGCAGTCCAGAGAATGAAGAACTTCAGCAAATTACAAAAGTTTATATATAATCGGGTCCTATAGCATGTTTCTAACTAGACTTCTTGACTGACTAGAATATTAAGATTTTGAACTTTTACATTTTTATGTTCCTGTGTTGCCAGACATACTAATTTGCAACGCAAGTCAATGGCATGGTCTGACGGGGAGGATTTTTTTCGATTCTTATCTGAGATTCTTTGATGTAACCTGGCTGCAGTCTTTAAAGTTACTTTTAGTTTTTATATCAAGTTGAGTGACAGAAGTCCTGCTTATCCTTACTAATATGGGAAGTAATACCAGAAGGGAAATGATGTATGAATTACGTGTACTGTTTAAATTCAGGAGCTCTGACTCTTCTGCTTTTGGCTTTGTTGTGCCTTAATGTCTATAATGTCTATAGCCTTGTGCCCAAGGCTGTAAATAATGTGGTTTAGGCCTAAATTGATACTACAAGCACATAAAGTGTTTCTTAATGCGAACTTCACAGTTGATACATGAGGCACTTTGAGTGTTTCCATCAGTTTTCCCTTGAAATGTCTTGATTACCTGTGTGAGCAATGGAAGGACAGCAGTGGAATGGGCTGGTGGGACTGGCCAGGCTCTGTGCGATTCTGTTGTGCTGTTATTACTTTGTGTTCATTAATACATCTTGTGTGGGGTGTCCAAACCCAGTGCCCTGGAGTCATCTTGTTTACCCTCTCAAGTCCATAGGTGTTCTGTGTGCTATAGAAAATACATTGTCTGGCCAGTTGTACATGTGGCTAAAGCCATCAGGGCACTTCTCAAGTAATAAGGTTGACGAGATCAAGTAACTCAGCTGCAGCAGTTGGTTGAACATGTAATTTCAGTTCTCTAGGAGATTCTTAGTCATCATGACAGACTGTGTGTGAACAAACTCTAGGGCTTTGCATCTAAATAGCTGCTTCCATCTGTGTTCTTGAAGCACACGGAAAATGCCCGGTGATGAAGCTGTGTCTCATGCACCAGGTGAGTGCAAAGAGGTTAAGCAACTTGCTTGGAGCTGGATGGTGAGGGAATGGAGCCAAGGGAGGCTGGTGCGCTGACTCCTGTCCAGTGGCCTTACCAGGGAAAGAGTTACTAAATAAATACTGAGAATGATTTTAAGACAAAACAATGACATGTATTTTAATAAGCAATAAAGCTGTCAGGGACTGCTACCAATAGGATATGAGGTTTCAGGTATAATAGCAGTAATATGTAATAATAAAATGGAGTCAAAGCTCTGGCAATGAACAAGTGCTCTTCTGTGTAACAATTTTAAAGGAAACCCATGTTTTTAAGGCCAATTCCTGTATTATTTGGGCCTGCTTGCAGTAACACAGCGGGAGGAGCTGACATTTCAAGTAATTGCTGCTCTAACAAAGCATAAGCATTTATCAAAATATGCCAATTAAGCTTGGAAGGCTATTGAGCTCATTTAATGAGGGATGCAGATAACAATCTCAGTGGTGCACCGTAATATACTGCACATCCATGGCCCCAATCACTGGTTTGATCTTTAAGACTCTTTTTTCTTTAATGTGCTGATTTTACTGAAGTTGTGAATTTTTGATGTATAAATTAGGTATCTAATCATGCAGATCAGTTCATGCTTGATGACAAACATGAGTAGCAGTGCTACTAGTAGCACTGTTGTGCAATTTGAAGAATATCTTTGGTGTGATGGCACATCCCGCTCTTCCTGATGTTGTCTTTTTGAGTATGCTGCTTAATGCCATTTGATCTTTTCAATTTATGGTATCTCACATATCACTTACGTTTGTTATCAAAGGAAAAAATTGTAAAGGAAATGTTCTGCTGATCTGAATTGTCAGAAGCACTTTTCAATCTGCCAATTCTTCCATTTAAATAAGAAAGGATTAAATTTATTAACCTCTATTTTTTTTTCACCGTGTTAATGGTGGGTTTATTTGAGATAGCAGTTGCTCAGGTAGTGGAATAATTCTTTAAGACCGTGAAGTGGAAGAGTGAAATATTTGCATTTGCTTTGAATTGCTCTCGGTGCAAGATCTGTAAATGGCACTGGCTGTTCCTGCTTGTGGCTCTTCTGAGCAAGGCTGGGATGTTGCTGGTGCTAATGCAGGAGATCCTCCCTTCAGATGCAGGCTGATGCCTGGTCTAGGTGGTCCAGCAGAGACTGGACCTGGCTGGGTAGAGGAGTGAAGAGTCAGCGAACCCATCGCTAACCACCTGCTGCTCTCCTGTGTGTCCTTACCTAGGGAGACTCTTGTGCCTTAACCAGGGTTAAGCCTGGGTTTTCTGAGCCTGCCTTTCAGGCAGACTTATGGTTTCAGTATCTTTTATTGCCTTTTTTGCCTCGTCCAGAGATTTACGGTGGCCTTGGACGATGCTGTCCTATACCTTCTTCTGTGAGTACATTTTGTCATGGGAGTTGTGGGTGAGCCTAGGGAGCCAAGGCAAAGGAGCAGAGGTTTTAACAGCTGGAACTGAAGGGCTGGATCCTGCAGGTGCTGAGCACTGTTGAGAGATGCTAAACACCCCAGTCTGTCATCTTGTGTTTGCACCAGTTGGTTCCTTCCAACCACCTTGCAAAGTAGCTTATCCTGCTTTGCTGCCACGCTCTTGGCACTTCCTTATTTCCAGAGGCAGTAACCAGTGAAATTGCTCGTACTTCTGCTTCCCCTTTTCTGCCTCTCCTATTGCATTTCGATGGGTTTATGCTTTTGTAGCTCAGTTCAACTGAACTGATCCACTCCTTGGGCTGCTCCAAACACTCACATGTTCTCGGGGACATTTTCCAGTCATGCTTTGCAAGTCTTCACAGTGGATGAATACCAGGTAATGTCTGCTCAGTAGACTCCAATTGCTGTTGCCAAGTCATCCAACTACTGATTGCATGTCAGTGGCTTGATAAATAACACTCCTGCTTCTTCCCCAGAAACTTCTTTTTTTTTTTTTTTTTTAATGGGGTCAAGATGTGCATTGCATATTTGTGCTTAACTGAGCATGGCAACTTCATCAAATGAAATGTATGTTTGTGATTACCTATCTTGAAGTTGTAATTGGGCTTTGAGTTTTGAGGTCTTGACTATACTCATCCCTGCCAAAAATAGGCCCAATTCTCTTTAAATCAAATTAAATAGCAGTTCAATTTACCGATTTGTGTGTGTTCTTGGTGGGTGAAGCTTGAATTTGACCTGAAAGTGTATCCAAGCAGGGATCACTGTTAGTGGTGGGGCAAGTGGGAGGCTGCAGCAGATGCATCTTCCATGGCTGTGCAGAGGCCGCAGTCGTGCTGGCCACGTGCTCATTGCCGACTGGAGTGAGGACAGTGCTGAGAACCTCTTGTGGGCTGTGGAGAAGTCTGCTCAGATCTCCCTCTTCCTGGGACACGAGGGGATCTGAAGAAATGGTTAAAATTCCCTTCATTAAAAGGACAGATACATTTGCATGCAGGTGGGAACAAGTTGTAAACTTAGCTGCAGGACTCGCTACTGAATTGTTTTATAACAAAGTCCTCGTATTTCTCAGATTTATTTTCATAATGGTCCTGAAAAGGATGCTGGATATGGGTGGCAATTCAATGATGGTTTATAATGCTATCAGGAATTGATTAATTAAAGTAAAAGGTTTAAAATTACTTAATTGCTTAGGCTAATAGAGAGCGATCTTAGTTCAAAGAAGGTAAGTGTTGAGTCATAGATGTCAAAGTAATGCAAGAATAAAGGAATTTACACTCCTTCCTAAACAGTTAAGCACAGTCTCATTAGGACAAGTTCACAGGCAGCTAGGATCCCATAAAGTAGAGGGAAAGATTGCTGAGCTTTTAAAGCCAGCCAGTGTTAAAATGGAGCTATTCAATGCTTTTAAGGACTTGAATGTATAGAGAGCAACCATGTGCTGGAGCACAGCGGGCCTGGGTGAGTGGCCCTTTCCCTGAGACCACTCACATGGTGCATCTTTCACGGCTTCCCGCAGGGCAGGAATCCTTGAGGTCGGCAGTTATCCCCAGTCCCTACCAGCCAGTTCTTGGCAAAGCTGCAAGGAAAGGAGGGCTGTGGAACCCTCTATCCTCCCCGGTCAGAGAAGGCAGATCCTGATGCTGCATCTCAGCACCTACTGTCAATGCATGGCAATCTCAGCTGCGTCTGGATCCTGCGTTGATGTGAAGCACGAGAGGCTCTGCTGGGCTGTCTCCTGCCTGGTTGGCTTCCTCAGCTGCCTGCCCTGGAGAGTGCAGGGCCATGAGGTGCTGTGAGCAGCAGCTGCGGGTGGCCTGAAGGGAGCAGCGTCCACGGGACGCGCGGTGCCCACGCAGCCCCTTGCTGCCACGGCGCTCCGCGCTCTGAGTTAGCAGCGTTCACTTTGAGAACAAAGCTCTGCAAAGCAACCATAGCAGAAATGCTGCGCTGATTAGACTGGCTAACAGCCTAGGTTCTAAAGGTGTGTATATTCTTTCTTTTTTGTTAGGGTAGATGTATGTCATGTCGGGGTGATTTCTGGAGCTTCTTTTTTGATCCATTTCTATCTGTTTTTTTTTTTCTATTTTGCCAAAGCTCAGGCAAACTTTTGAGTGTCGAAAATCTTTTAAAATGATGTCGAAAAATAGTAATTTTTCAGTCCAGTTGGGGCTGTTGCCATACGTAAGTACATATTTTTAAAAATGACATGATAACATCTTTGCTAGACCCAGGCAGGTCTTAAAAAGCCATGGAGACTTCTTGTATGAACTACCCATTTAGACTCTTAGAAATGCTAGCTGTTTACTTGGAAAATGATCTTATTGTTGCCTCAGGGAGCTTAAAGATCTACAGGATAAATTTGCATTTATGAACCTTTTAAAGTACTCTAAATGGATGTCACATGTCTAATCTGATCCAAACTGCTTTGCAGTGAGGTAAGTTGATAACAGAGAAGATCATTCATAATTAAGATGATTTGATCCATTTTACAGAAGCATCAGGCTTTGTCTTTTTACAGTTGAAAATATTCAGAGTTTTTCCCTTGCTAATTATGAAGTGCAGGTGTGAGAAACTATCAGATTTTAAGGCTAAAGATGAAAGCTATCCCTCTTCAGTCATTATTTATTTAGCTGATCTACTCAATGCTCTGAATGAACTTGGTTGAGTCATTCACTTGAGAATTATTTTAAGAGAGCCAAAAAAAAAAAAACCCACTCTAAGAATGACCTCCTTTTGGGCTATGCAGTAGGTAAGTTAATATCTTCACACACAATCTCTCTCCATTTGACCGAATAATCCAAAATCCCCATCTAATTTTCTCTGCCTTTAGGAAAAGAACCCAAGAGATGTCATTTAAAGTTAATTGTGGGTGGCCTCTGTCTCAGTCAATGTGCCTGTAGGACCATAGCAAGAAATGGACAAAAAAAAATATGTTTCTACCTAGAAGGAGTTGAAAGTAAAGCAGCAACAAAAGACCTTAGTGTAATGGGTTGTTTATATAATCTAAATTGCTTCCTTAAGTTACTGGTTTCTTCTATGAGGACAAAGAACGGTGTTCCTAACTGAAGTGTTTTATTGAGGTGCACAAGTTGGGTAGCAAGAACCTGTCTTCATATTCTTGTTTAATGTCACTGTGGCAAAATGGTCATTTTACCTTCTGTCACCAGGTTATATGACAGGTAACTGATGTGTATGCATTGAAATGCCATTTCATTCCCATATTTTCTACCATGATCGAGAGACCATTGGATATTATTCCTATAGGCTGTTATGTTCGTTCATCTTGGAACAGTTTTTTTCCCCTAGCTCATTTGGTGGTCACTCTAACCTCCTAGCTCAGACTGGGTAATGACAAGTTACGGAGAGAAAAAATATGTGTAAAAAGTGTGGGATGGAAGATTAAACCCTCTATTGCAATTCATATTATGCTGATGAGGCCCACAAGATTGTTCAGAGTAGGGTAATGCAGCGATATTACCAGGAAACCTACATAATTTACTACAGGGAGCCTTGACTTAATACATCATATTTCAGCGAGAAACTTAATAAAAAGAGGCTTAGTGAGTGAACACCACCAAGAAGCATAGAAGATAATGCAGCATTTGATCAGACTAATATACAAACACTACTGTGAAACCTAATTTCCAACAAGTTACTGGAGGATCAAGATATGCATATTGCTTATTGCCAGTGCTGAAACAATAGCTTAATAACTAAGGATACTAAAAGAGTCGTAATAAATATTTCCTATTATTTGTATTTCCCAGTTGTCTATAGTGGCAACATAACAATATTTGATTGAACGGTTTGGATCTGAGAGCTGTTTTCTTTGTAAAGTAATCCTAGCAGACACTGCTAAGATGGGCAGCACTCAGCTGCAGTACAGTGAGGAGTGTTTCCATGGTGCTGTCATGAGCCTTATCACATGGCATTTTTTTTCCTCAATTTTACGGATGTTTCCATTTTAAGGTCCCCCTTTCACTGTATAAAAATCTATTGTACTGCAATGTGGTTTGACCTCTGCCCCATGTCAAAGGAACATTCATTCAAGACTCATTATTAGAGTTATAGGAGAGCTTAATATATATCTCAATCTGGGATGTCAATTAGAAACTGAGATGTCAATGTGTGTTTTATTGGTGTCTTCCCTGAAGGAAATAATAGATTTCAGTAGTGGGACAGAGTAAGGCTGGGGAAAAAAGAATAAGTGAATAGATTACAATTGTGATGGAAAGGTCCTGAGTCACTGACCAGGGCCCATGTTCCCTTCTGCATTAAATATGGGGTCTCAGTGACCTTGTATATCAAAATATAGTCTGGAAATATTCCCCCTGCAAACTGTTTCAGAGAATCACAAAACCTACCTTCTTTGCTCTGCTTCTCTTGGTATTGAAGCAGATCACTGGCATGCAGGTCAGCTAAACTTTCCCTGAAAAAATCTCAAATTTGTATTTTTTTAAAAGTATAGATGCTTTTATTGAAATAAGCTGACAAAAGAAAATAAAGCCGGGATTCGAAATCTGCCAGGTTGGGTACCTTCAGGTCAGCTGGGTTAGCAAACTTCTGGTTTGATGGATTTAGCCCTGATATGCACAGTATTCTGCAACTGAACATACAAAGTCTAACAGACCTTGGCTTCACAGCAGATCCCAGTGAAAACCATAAGAACTTGACTTTAATCCAGAGTTTCAGTGATCCAAATGCTCCCATTGAAGCATGGAAGCATGCTGGAAAATTCTGGGAGTTTTGGCTGTGTATTTGAGATGTTTCTCCATCTAGCCATGTGTTGGAACCAGCTATGTTTTCTGAGGTTTGTAACTCCAAAAAGCTCCCATCCAACGCATTTATCTTTCCCAATTTTCATCGGTTAAATAGGCCTGACATGGAACCAAAACACAGGGTTTTTAAAGCGGTGGTAGAGCCAGTTGAATCTCATTCTTTGGGATATGGCCCTCTAGTTACCATAAGCTCATCCCTGTCCTGGCCCCCAATCAAAATAATTAAAAAAAAAGGCAATTAAAAAATTTCCCACTTTCAAAAGTTTTCCAGAATAGGTGAGCTGGACTCTTGTGTGTAGCTGCATGTTGCGGAGCAAAGATGCATCCAGGAGAAAGGCTAGAAAGGACATGTAACATCTGCTGGATAGCAATGTTCAGTAGTGCTTTAAAATTGGAGATTGAAGAAGGCAGTATTTGCTCGGCTGCTACCTAGCAAGGACGTAGCTGGATCAGATAGAGTATAAGGTATAGTCTGTCCTCACTCTAAAGATCTGAGTAAAATGGTTGCTGTTCTTTAGAGAATGGATTAGCAGCTGAGATACCATCATCTAGGTTTTAAAATACTGTAGCATAATGTATTTCTGGATTTCTGATGTGAAAATTTTGAATTTATGTGAATGCTCACTCAGTGAGCTTGCTATCTGCCGTGGTTCTAGGACTGGAGGAACGTTACCCATCATCTTTGGCTCTTCCTTTCCTGTCCTATTTGCTCCCACAACTTTGTTTTATTCAGCATCCTTATTCCTATCATGGAGATTTGTCTTCACTTGTGTGCCAAATATAGTATTTATTGATTTTTGGATTAGGAAGGGAAAAAAAATTTAGAAAAATCTTTTTTCAAAAGTCTGCTAATTTGAGCCTTTGTGTATTATTTATGGTGGGCAACGTGAAATGAAGGTGAACTAATTTATGCTAAGGGCTATCACACATCATCTAAGGAAATGCTGATGGATCTGATTTTGATCCCTAGTTATTCTGGGATAAGTAAAGATGGTTTCATAAAGGTCACTTCCATAAAAGTAGTATCAGCTACAGCATAACAGAGCTCTTAGCTTTATTTCCTGTTTTATAGGTTAGATGCCAACAAGAGCTACAAACATGCCTGCACCTCACTGCAAACTCCAAGTCCATAGAATCCTAGAATCCTTCAGGCTGGAAGGGACCTCTAGAGGTCATCTAGTCCAACTGCCCTGCACACACAGGGTCACCTAGAGCATGTGGCGCAGGGCTGCATCCAAGAGGGTTTTGAAGATCTCCAGAGAAGAAGATTCCACAAGCTCTCTTGGCAGCCTGTGCCAGGGCTCTTTCACCCTCACTCTCAAGAAATTTTTTCTTAAGTTCCTGGGGAACTTTTGGTACTTAAGTTTGTGGCTGTTTCCTCTAGTTCTCTCAGGGGCTACCACTGAAAAAGGCCGCCCCATCCTCCTCACTGCCTCCCTTGAGTTATTTATACGCACTGATCAGATCTCTCCTCAACCTTCTCTTCTTTAGGCTAAACAGGCCGAGCTCTCTCAGCCTTTGCTCCTAGGGCAGATGTTCCAGGCCCCTGATCATCCTCATAGCCCTGTGCTGGACTCTCTCCAGCATCTCCACATCCCTCTGATACTGGGGAGCCCAGAACTGGACACAGTCTCCAGATGTGGCCTTACCAGGGCTGTGTAGAGGGGGACGATCACCTCCATCGACCTGCTGGAGAAGCTCCTCTTAATGCACCCCAGGATCCCATTTGCCTTCTTGGCCACCAGGGCACACTGCTGCCTCATGGTGAACTTGTTGTCCACCACAATGCCCAGGTCCCTCTCTGCGGCGCTGCTCTCCAGAAAGTCAGTCCCCAGCCTGTATTGGTGTCCGGGGTTATTCCTCGCCAAGTGCAGGACCCTGCACTTGCCCTTGTTGAACTTCATGAGATTTCTCACTGCCCAGTTGTCCAGTCTGTCCAGGTCCCTCTGGATGGCAGCACAGCCCTCAGGGCTATCAGCTGTTGCTCTCAGTTTGGTGTCATCAGCAACCTTGCTGAGGGAGCACTCCACCCCTTCATGCAGGTCGTTAATGAATAAGTTGAACAAGACTAGACTGAGGCCTGAGGGAGACCGCTAACTACAGGCCTCCAACTGGACTCAGTGCCACTGATCACCACTCTCTGAGCTCTGCCATGCACCCAGTTCTCAATCCACGTCATTGTCCACTCATCTATCCCACATCTCCGGAGCTTGCCCACAAGGATGCTGTGAGGGACGGTGTCCAAAGCCTTCACAGAATCACAGAATCTTAAAGGTTGGAAGGGACCTTTAGAGATCATCCAGTCCAACCTTCCTGCTCCAGCAGGTACACCTAGAGCATGTGGCACAGGGTGGTGTCCAGGCAGGTTTTGAAGACCTCCAGAGTAGGAGACTCTACAACCTCCCTGGGCAGCCTGTTCCAGGGCTCTGTCACCCTCACTGTAAAGAAGTTTCTCCTCACATGGAGATGGAACTTCCTGTGTTTCAGCTTGCACCCATTACCCCTTGTCCTGTCACTGGCCACCACTGAGAAAAGCTTGGCCCCCTCCTCCCTACAATCTCCCTTCATGTATTTATACATGTTAATAAGATAACCTCTCAGCCTTCTCTTCTCCAAGCTAAACAGGCCCAACTTGCTGAGTCTCTCCTCGTACGAGAGATGTCCCAGTGCCTTAATCATCTTTGTTGCTCCCCGCTGGACCCTCTCTAGAAGCTCCACGTCCCTTTTATACTGGGGAGCCCAGAGCTGCACACAGTATTCCAGGTGGGGCCTCACCAGAGCTGAGTAGAAGGGCAGGATCCCCTCCGTTGACCTGCTGGCAATGCTCCTCCTGATGCAGCCAGGATCCCATTGGTCTTCTTGGCCACGAGGGCACTGCTGCCTCATGGTTAACTTGATGTCCACCAGGACTCCCGTGCCTTAACTTTCCTTGTTACATCTCTGCATTGCCTGACAATATTCCTGTATTTCTTCCAAGGGGCCTGTCCTTTCTTCCACATTCTGTATACTGCTTTCTTCTGCTTGAGTTTTGCCAGGAGCTCCCTGTTCATCCACACAGGCCTCCTGCCCCCTCTGCCTAACTTCTTACTCATAGGGATGCAAGTTAAAAGACTCCAAGTGTTTTGCATTAATGCTTGCATAAGAAGCAATGTTTAGTTTGGAGGAAGGTAGAGCACTGGAGCCTTAAACTCATTTCTTGGGATTTTTACTATTTATTTGTCAATTATTCTTTCATTTAGAGATATTTCATATGATACATTCTGTATCTTCTAGAAAGTCTAATGTTACATGAAAAGGCTATTTCTCTGAAAATGATCATCACCAACTACACAGCCTTAGAGTCTGGACAAATTTATTCAGGCTCCTTATTTTGATAAATGACAATCTTTTTCCTCCGATTTATTTTCATGCTGAGGGCTGTTTATATACAGCGGATGGCATATAATACGTGTTCTTCACTATGTCCATGGTATCTGGCTATTTTAATAGTGTAAATAAAGAAAAATCCATACTAGATAATATCCTTAACATAGCAAAACAAGTTCTTCCTCTCAGATGAGAAATATTATGAGAAGTATCACTTGTCATGAGGAGCAAATTACTTGATCTGATTCTACTCCCTTAAATATATCTCATTAGTCAGAGTTTGGCTTTATGTGCATAAGAGACTGTAACAATGACCACTTTCCCACAGCACAAGAGGGAAGGCAAAGCCTAATCACAAATTTTCACGCTCTGGGAGTTCCTTCTCTGCCACTCACCCACTTGCTTCCATATCTTGTATATGGGAACAGGGGGAACTGGATCTGGAGGCTGATGCAGCTGTCCTGGTGGATCCTTTAGGAAATGTTCCATGGGCCATCAAAGCTAATAGAATATCCAGTCCAAGTTTGGAGCAAGTCCGTCCGTTTCTGTTGAAATATTTCCTGAAGTTTGTCTGGGGGAAGCTGGTGTTGTGCTAATAATTTCAAAACTGTTAAAATTAACCCTCCTAGTCCAAAATGCATCTGTTAATATATGCTTTAGCTTTCCTGTCCTCAAGGGCTGAGCTAGCTGAAGGCTTTGCTCTGAGCAGGGGCTGACCAGGTAGCCCGAGACTTGTCCCAGCCCTCGCCTTGCCTCCTGTATTGCCACCCACCCAGCAACTGAGGGTCAGACACGCAATGCAGAAGAAAAGCAGCACCAGGCAGGGCCACGCTGATGTCCCATGGTGTGGAACAGGAGTTGCTGTCAGCAGCAAGGGCTGCTTCTGTCCAAGTCTGCACGAGCTCTTCTGCTTGTGCTCTCGTTAGCGTGAATGAACTGACTCGCGGGTTTCTGTACCATGTTCATTGCTTATCAATACATTTTCATATATGAGATTCTAGACAGTTGTATTTTTGTTAATCGCTTCCATAAGTTCTTTCTTGCCTCAGACTTTACTTTTTCAGTGGCTGTCTTTCTCCTTCCTATAGATTTTAACTTTATTTTATACATGTCTCTTCCTTGCCTCCATGTTTCCCCCCCCAAAGTCTACCCGACCTTTCTCGATCTCCTGGGGGCCCATGTGCTTTAGCTGCATGCAGCAACCTTAGCCCTGTCTCTCACAGGATTTCGTAGGTGTCATCCTTTGTGTTGTGTTGACTTCAAAAAACCTGCCTTGCTGTTGGAGAAAAAGGCATGTGATGAGCCATCGGTAAAGGCAAGGAGAGCAGGCACCTCCAGGAAGCAGAACATCAATAAAAGCCAGGGGATGAATGGCTCGGAGGAGGGTAAAGGAGCATGACTCAGTGCTCTAGAGAATGCTAAGCAGGCGTGAAATGTTCCTAAGGTAAGTAATGGTCTAAGATCAGAAAAGAAAACAACAGATGAGGCATAATATCAAAAGGAATTTGAGCTGTTAGTATGAAACTTTTTTTTTGTGAACCATAAAGCATTGAGCAGTGTTTAGTTAGAAATATTCATGTTTGATCTTGTCGTGTGATTTCTGCTTACAGAACCTTGCCATTTATTATGGTGATGCTGAGGCCAGAAGGGCTGCTATCCTGGGCTGAGCTAGATTTAAATAACAAGAGATGCACTGAGGTCAGTGGGAAAAAAGCTTCTGTTTATTTCAGAATCATATTGCCTATCCTTGGAGCTGAAATGCAATTTTATCTTCACCTCTGCCATTTTATTTCACTTATCTCTTTGCCTTGCAGCTGGGGGGAATCCTTGGCCCGTGTCTTAGCCAGGCCAGCCTTAGTATGAACAGGTAGAGACCAGAGAAGTCTGCAAAGACTTGGACATCTTGACTGTTGGGCAACTTCCATTGGGCTTCATCAGGAGCAGAAGTGTATTGCTGGACAAATAACTGCTGAGTGACTTCTCTTGTTATGAGGTGATATTTTGTTAAAAACAGAACTATTCAGAAGATTTTTTTTTTACTTTCATGTGTATCGCTCAAGTTTAGTTGTTCTGTAACGGCTGGTCGTTTGTCATTGTTTTATGCCAGTGTTAAATCAAGGAGCATTAACTCTGACTTACCTAAGGGATACTCCTTATTATTAAAGCACTTTTCTGATGTCTTAGGTACCAACTGTAGGAATTGCTTTTTTATAGTAAATTCTTCACAAATATAGATAATGATTTAGCTTTAGGGCTTAGCTGAAATGTTATGGGTGAGGAAAAAAGGTAAGTAGAGGGAAAAGGTACTAATATTTGTTCTACAAAGTTAAATATGCGATTTAGTGATTGCTAAGACCACTATAAATCATTGCAGACTCTGCTTTCAACAAGCCTCTGAAAATAAATCTGTAGTCCTGTTTAACAAACTCAGGTCTGCCCAGAGCACTTACGTTACATCCATCAGTTGCGTTCGTACCCCAGCTGCTGGAAGATGTAAGTCTTGACTTTCGGATTGCCAACTACCTTGACGGATGGCTTAGAGCAGGAGTGAGGGCTGTGGAGAAGCCAGGCAAACGACAGCCTCAGACTCTCTGCTTTGTAGAAATCTTTCGGGACAAAAGCAAATTTTCCTCTACGAGCTTTTTCAATTTCAACCCAATGGAAAAGGGGAGGGTTGCATCTTTAGGAGTCATAGATGTGTTTTTGAGACTTTTCATTAACTATATTTATAATTCTCAACTACTTGGACTACTAATGAATCACAGTCTAAGGTTCTCTTTTTATAACTTAGCTCCGTCTTTTTTTGCCTGTAAACTCACACTAAGAAGGGTCCTTGTCCCAACCAAGCATGTTGAGGAGAAGGGGTTGGAAAGCAGCAAACATCCCCATGTGCTGTGGGATGTTTTCAAAGAGCAGAATCACTTGGAAGCATCTGGGCACTACAGTAGTGTGATATTACACGACAGGCAATATTCTGTTAGATTTAATAGCATTTCTGTAACTGTAACCAAGCGTCTGCTTCCCAGTTTCTGTAACACTTGCTCAAGGTACATTACCCGTATAATTAAACATGATTAAATGATAATTGCAGGCTTTTTACAAAGTAATTCCAGGGTTGTTTATGCTCTGCAGAAAGTAGATGGCATTTATTTTGCATGTGTCAAGGAAAAACTTGAAATGTTAAAAGAAGATGCTAAGAAATTGCCATAAATCTACAAAGGAATTATAAGGTAACATATGCTTTGAATTGAATAATATACTAGACAAATTTCCATGAAGATGCAATTATATTATCCTTTTTTTTTTCAGAAAGACATTATTTCTATATTAATCTGGAAAAAAAAGTCATGGTAAGTGAAAACACTTGTGTTCAGTTATGCCATTATATTATTTAAGTTAGCTGCTGTGCTCTTTTATTTGTAAGAATAAATACATTTCCTTTTATAAAAATTCTTTGTCAGCACTAGAAAAGACCATTTTTATATTGACTTCAGAAAACCTCAAAAAGCCTATATAGGGTCTCTTGCTTTGGTGTCTCTTCTGAGTGATACTGCGAGGAGAAGGTCGGAGGCTCTGTACTGAGCTATGTCATTTTATAGGTGAGAAAAAGGTCTTGTGAATATTGGCTGCTCCTTCATTAATGTTTGAGTTTGGGTCAGGGTGCACCCAGGGAGTAAGTCTGAATGTCCTCAGTTGGTGGCCTTGGCTGTGCCTTGCAGTGCGGTCCTGGCTCACCCAGTGGGGGCCCTGAGGGGTCCCTTAGGCTGCAGGGCGCCCTGGGGAGCCCCTTGAGCTTACCTGGCTCTGCCCAGGGCTGGGGCTCTCTGGCAGCTCCCACGCTGCTGGATGAGGGTTTGGAGCGGGACGCTATGGATGTCGCTTGGCCAAACCTCCCTGCTGTCTGGGGAGCAGATCAAATGAAAACACGTTTCTTCTAAATTTGCAAAACAAATAGTCACAAGATGACCTTGGAAAGAGTTTCTCTGAAATATGTGAAATAATCGCCTTTATCATGGTGATTATTTTTTCTTTAGAATAGTGGCACCTTGTTTTGAGTTGTTTGCTTCTTTGGGTGCCCTATGCTCTAGAAAAGCAGCATTTATTCAGCGAACTCCCGATTTAGCAAGTATTTAAATGTAGGCCCAATAGTAAGATGATGCTTTGATTCAATGTTACCTTTACTTGCCACGTAGGGTGTGTTTTATTGGACTCTGCCTAGCCCCTAGCAGAGGCTCATGAGCTGAGCCATGAGCCTCTGAGCCATGTCTTGCAGTATCTCAGTGCGGCAAAGTCTGGAAAGCTTCTGCCTGGGATGTCCAGGTCAGAATCCCCTTTTTCTCCTCATTATTTTTGCACTACAGTAGGTTTATAACTCTTTCCTCTATTGCTTCTGTCTAGTAAAATGACTTTTTTTCTAAAGGCAAAAGCTTTGTCTGTTTGGAAGAGATCAAAAAGTTATGCAAACCAAGATGGTTATGACAGGAACATCCTGAGTCAAAACTTATTAAATAAGCAGTGTCTCTGGAGGTGAGATACGCTGTGTATATCCTGCCACTGTTGAGCAAAAAATTAACACTCAGGTGCTTAAATCAACTAATTAATCCATACTACACTAATTATGATAATGAAAAACTAATCATGGCTTATCGGCCTAAAAACAAATTTATCAAGGCTGGCTGGAGGCCCCAGTCCATGTGTGCTGAGATGCCAGGCAGAACGGAGCAGTGACTGGCGGCAAGTACAAATCCATTAATTTTTCTGCTGCTTTCAAAGGCAATAAAAAAATTGTCAGCATTCTATTGAAAAGTAATAAAAGATTATGGTGACCTTCAGAGAACGTTTCTGTAAGCCTTTGTCCACTTCTGGTTTTGTCTGGTACTTAGGGCTTCTCAAAATGTTCTTAGAAGCTACTTAATGGAAGAAAACTTATGTTATTGGACATCATGTTCTATCTGGAATATTTACAAATTCAAGTCCTCATTGAACTGCATATCTAAAGCTTTAGGCAAGCTCTAGCTATCTTTTTTCATGTGTTTGGTTTGATGACTATGGTTCATAGTATGTCAGCCCAAACAGAAGGTGTGTTAAATCTGGGGTGCTCCTGTTGGGTTGCACTTCCATCTTTCATCACAGTAAATTATAGTCCTGCAGAGACTGGTTTGGATCTAAACCTAACCTATATTCCCTTAGCATCTGCTCCTAAGGAATGGGAACATATGAATCTGTACATGCTGGTTCACTTTCAATGGGAGATGTTCCTAGAAAAGGATTTCTACTATTCCAAACTACCAGAGGGACAAAAATGAAAAATATAAACCAGGCTGAGATAAAAATAGGAGTGGGATCAGGGTCTTCATATGATTTTTTTCCCTCAAAGCTCCTGTAGGCAGACATGGAGTAACCCAACACAAAGCATAAAATGGGAACAGAATGAAAAAGATCCTTGAAAATAGAAGTGAAGTGTGAGGCTCGGAGTTGAGAAGCACAGCAGTATCATGTCCTGAAAGAGGAAGGGAAAAATAGCCATGTGATTGTGATTATGGGAGATAAACTAGCCCTGCAGGGAAATAAGAGGGTATTAAGGCATTAAGGAGAGAAATCCCACTGGGGGCAGCAGGAATGATCCTTGACTGTGCTAAATACTGAACTTCGTGTAGGTAGGTTTATGAAAAGGCAAGTTTATTGAAGAAGCCAAAGCGGGATTGTTGTCACAAATACTCACCCAGGGCCAATTTCAACCCTTCTTGTGCTGTAGGGCCCCACAGCAGCAGTCCCGCTGTGGGAAGTCCAACCTGGGACCAAAGCAGCCCTCGTCGCAAGTGGCAGATGGGGAGACCTGGAGCTCCTCACATCCAGGGTTAAATCTGCACTCTTCCTGTCACACAGGAGCAAGTGAAATATTTGTACATTTGTACAGCACCAGGACAGTGGCTGGGGTAAATATGTTGCTCTTGGCTGCATCTTTCATAGATAAACCTCTGGGCATACTTTAGCATTTAAGCAACTACTACTTAGGTCTGTTTTTCTGTTTTGAAAAGCTTCCTAACAAATGGAGTTCAGCTTTGAATGCTTTGTGGCATTGCTATCGTTGGAAAGCCAGCAAATCTGGAACGGTTGGAGTGAGTAACAGCCCTCTCAATGTCTGTGTTGCGAGCGTTTCAGTATCTTGCAAGGCATTTCATGTCCTACCCCAAAGTTAGGATGCCTGTTCCATGCAGCAAATGTGAAAAGAATTAGAATTTTACAAGAAGATATTTTAGGGTTGACTTGTAGAGAACTAAATGATATGTCAGCCTCAGTGCCAACAGTTGGCAGATAAAGTGACTAATCTTGGAAAATGATTTTTGAGGAGTCTGTTAATGTTTCCACTGGGGTGCAGATGTTCTGTGGCACAACCTGTGGTTTCACTTAAAACAACTATTTTAATTGATATTTAAAAGTTTTGCCGTTTTTGATTGTTCTTTGAAATGTCTTCTTGGTTCAATGCTAGCTAATAACTAAAAATAAAACACTGATTCCTTTCCCCTTCCCTGGCAGCTGTCCCTATAATCTGCACAATCTCCTTTCTTTCTGTTACCTCTGTCGAGTCCTCCAGCAGTTCTGGCTTTGTCTGCTTTGTTGTTCTCCTGCACTTGTTAACTAATTCATCACATATGTGATATTTTCCCTTTTCCTCATGTTCTTATTGCTGGCCTCGCCTTTCACAAGGCTGTGCCTCAATCCCTCCGAAGTGTCGGCTCCTCTTTGGACAAGCTTGACTCTGCTTGGCTTATCACTTTTAACAGTGATGCCCTTTCTGATTGATTTTAAGATCCTATCCCTAATTTTATTATAAACATTGGGGAAACAAAGAAGACAGTATCTTATAGAACAGGCTGCATGGTCTCCCAGGCAGCTACCTGCTTGGAACATACCCAGACCCTCCAAAACCCCTCTGCCTCTGGTTGTAGTTTCCTCTCGATGTGTTGTGCATGCTTTTCAGACCTTCTCTGTATGCATTTCTCTCATCATTTTCTCATTAAAAGAAATCAAACCTCTTTGTGCATCATTTACTTTTTCTTGTTTAGTATTGTTCCCTTTACATAGATAGCTACCCTTGTTTAAAGTCGGCAAGACAAATGCATCTCTTTGCAGATGTTACCTTTATATTTTTGCAGTCTTTGGCATGCTGCTAAACTAGGGTAAATTAGAAAGTGGCAAAAGTCTGTATTTTATTGCGCCGTAGTGAGAACCTAGGGGCTGTAGGCTGTGTGTGAGGACCCTGAATGTGACCTGTGAGTCTCTTCCTGTTCATGCAGTGCCCTGTGTCAGAAGTGCTGTGCTGTGAATCACCGTGCATAGTCCGAAGGGTGAGAAGGGTTTAAATATTGCATGAGCACAGGTGGGGAATAAATTTTTAAAGCACCGCAAGGGAGCTATGCTAACAAAACTGCTAAAGAGCTATGGCCCAAAGAGCTGCATCTCAGGATGGTAAGAGGGGTGTTGGGACTCTGTGAAGGCGAGTGAGAGTGGAGCATCTCCTGGAGATGTCGTGTCAGATATTGACTCAGGCTGTTGAGGTGAGATCCCAGGTCTCAACACCTTGCTTGCTTCTTCCAGTTTACCCATCTGTGATGCCAAACTCAGTTTTCCAAGCTCTTCTAAGTGCTGAGATGGCTTCTGCTTCCCTCTGAACATCCCATCTCTGATCACATCACAGCCTTTTGGCCAATTACCTTTCTCACTGAGTAGCTTGGAGGTTTTTAATGGAAGTGTTTTGCAGACTCTCTGGAGCCTTCTTTTGTACAGGCCAGGCACAGTGAAGTTAGGCGATGTTGTTATTGTACATGCAAAATTAGAATTGGAAATGTTTTTACGTAGGATGCTGGAGTAGTAATTATGTTTCACTATAAATGTGTTGCATGATATAAATGTACATTGTACATACAGAACTCTTGTTCGCTGTGTTCCTGTGTTTCTTTGTCACAAGCTGGCTTTGGGAAAATAAGAAAAATGTTTGAAGTATTGTAAAGTATAGAATGTTTTTTTGAAAGATACATGACCAACCTACTACACTGTAAAATGTCATTACAGAGGCAGAAACAGAACCAGTCATCCGTTTTGCATTTCCGTTTTGCTTAGAGGTGTGTGATATATGGAGAAGTGGATGGTTAATTTACTCAGGCTCCCATTTTTGCTTCTTTTTTATAGGGAAATTCATGCATATATCCTGATTAGGAAAGAGAATTAGTTTGGAGGGGAAACGATGGCACATGCAGCACCTGCTACTTAAGCAGTTACCAAAAGGAAATTCACAGCTCCTGCAGTAAGTGGCACACAGTTCACTTGGCGTGTTGTCCCAGTCTTTGGTTGCTGCGAAGCTGGAGGGTTGTCATACTCCTCCGCTACAGAGAGGTGCGTACAGAGGTGCAATGAGCCCACAGGAGACGGCGACTTAGGCCTTGAGCACTGGTAACTCTCAACATACTGACCCACTCATGTTGTGGTCCTCCTATGGAAGGCTGGGTCAGATAAATGTACACCCCTCTCCTGAGATTGCATGCGTGATTACCAGTAATTTGCTAATCACAGGTTGTGCTGTGGCGGTTTGGATGCAACTTCATCCTCCTGCATAGTGAATTTTCATTTGGCTTCTTGCCATACATTTATATTCCTACATATGAATAGTTGCATCTGCAGTATTTTTGAAATATCTCCCTCATAGAGTTAAGCCTGCTTTTTAAGTGTTTTGGAATCAAGCAGTGCCTGGGAATGTCTTTACATACCTTTCCATGAATAACACCTAATTATGGGTAAAGTGATGCAGATACGTGAAAAAGCTGGCGGAGTGTTTGTGTCTAGGTTTTCGATTCACAGTAGCTTCTTACTATTTTGTTTCCTGTCTCTTCATGAACTACAATACAAGCCGGGCCTCTAGGTATTCAGTAATTGAGTTGTTTTATATAACTGGTCTTTTGGGGTGGTTAAGGACGGAGTTCATGCTAGTTCTTCATTTCCCTTTTAATGAATTCTTCTATGAAATAGTCTAAATGGCATGTTTTCAAAAGACTTGTTGATTTCTGCAGAACTATTTTAAAATTTGAATTTGAGAATATTGAGGTGTCTGAATTGTATCTTGCTGGTTAATATGTGTTAAAGACCCATGGTACTCAGTGTTGAAGAAATTCAGAAATAAAGCCAGTCAAGTTAAATTAGCTGCTTTCTCATAAGAATAGACCAAGTTATTGATTAAAAAAACAGGAAAGCATCTTGCCTCTCTGGGCAACCGAGCTTTTGTGCCTTCTTGACACTGGAAATATTTTCTGAAGTAAACGTTTAAAGGTACCCTGTAATGTCCCATTTAAAGTAGCTTAATAGTTAAAAAGTTTTGCAGTTTTGACCCATGCCTGTCACTTCACTTGAAATCATAATACCAAAGCTTAACAAGCATATTATTTTATTTATGCTAATTATTCTCAGATATGAAGGTCTTCTCGCTTGCTGATAGAACCACAGCTAAAATACCATATTCAAACAGTCTCCTATACAGTGTGAATCAAGGTCTCATGATCTTAATGGGGCCTTAGATGAGAACTTGTACAACAGAAATCTCTCTCACTATCTTTGAGAGTGACTACCTAAAGAGGATGTGCTTGTGTTCTGGATGGGTTCAGGGCTCGGCAATTGAAAGCACATGCACTGAGAGCAAAATCCACCCCTTAGTTTATTTAGGACAATTCACACTAACATCACACTAAAGCAAGAYGACTACTTAGCAACTACCTGYGGAACGAGGCGCCTRCGTAGCRATTACTTACGAGAGGATACTTGCCAGCAGGACAGCGAGACCGATCATTCCCCCGCCGTGGACCAGAGGTGGCTGACAGGCTCCAAGCTTGCGGGCGTCCCCGCGGAGACAACGTAGGTCTCGGTTGGAAGTCTCTCCCCTCCTCTGATCCACGATTATTTTTTATATCTGGCGCATCCCGCCACGTAGGGCCACCACGTGTCAGGAGGCGTACCAGAGGGCAGGCAAAGCTCCACCTTTTTCGTTATCCAATTTTCCCCGGTGTGCACATGCGCGCCCACCAGTGGGGGTCTCTGTTCTCGTTATGAGGGTCCCGCCTTCATCATCTTCCTCTCCCTCGCCTCAGGTTTGACCTCCAAACTGGCTTAGAGGTCGGCTGTGTTTTGGTTGGCCCCATGCCTTCTGGCACGGCCACCTCCAAATGCCTCAGTTGCTCCTCACCACCAGATAAGGCCCCTGTTTTCGCAGCTGCAGAGCCGCCTTCAAACTCCCTACAACCAGATAACGGCTTAGTTCTCAGCTTCACAGTAGTCTCAAGGCCTCTACAGATCATAAACAGGCTGTGAATCTTTCCTCCTCTTATACAGCTTGGCAGCAGATGAAGGAGCTAAGACCTCCCATTTTCTTGCATTATTGAGTTTAGTTTTGTGACCAACAACATTGTGTAAACCTGGGTCCTCAAGTTTTGTACCTTGGGGCATTTTGAGGATCTCAGAAAACAATGTCAATTTTGAAGTACTGTGGAGTACTTCGAAAGTCGTGAAGTTTTGTGGAGAGCTATATCCTTATTCCAAACAATTTTCAGGGCTGTCCAGAAGTCCTGATAAGGGTAGTTCAGGGGCAGGAGGTGTGAGGGCAAATCTTTCCCTTCTTTGCCACTTGTCAGCAGCTTAATGCCTGCCTCAGAGTGAAAATCCGGCCAAGAGGTACAATTTCTCAAGTGTGTGTTAAAGAAAAAAATAGGTTTGCACCAGTGCTGTGACAAGAACATGCTGTGATGCTGAGATGAGACTGGGACTCTCTTCCTCCTTGGAAGGTTTTCTCTTCTGGACACTTCCTATTGCATGCTTACTGACACAGCCTTACCTGAAATATTGCTTATAGGTCAAATGTTCCATAAGAACTTTTTTCTTTTAGAAGAATAGTTTTGAATTTAGATTGTTATGCTCCACTTTGGCTGGACATTTCTAGCTATTTTGGCTATTCGGATGTGTGAAAACTTCCTGAAAGCCATTTCATTTCAAAACATAAGGACAAATTAACTTGTTCAGCATGTGTCTGCTTTTGCATTCTCCATCAATATGCTGCCTCTCATACGTTGTGAGGTTGATGGGTGTTAGCTTCGATCCTAGCTGTCAGGTGCAGCTTCTAAGGGAGGAGTAGAACAGAGTAGCTTAAGGACAAATGTCTTTTAGTTCTTTTACTTGCCCTGCATTTTGGGACAGAGTGTGACTCTGCTCTACCACACTTGTCCTCAGTGTGCAGTGTTACGTGCCTCAGACAGGCTCATTTACCCCAGCTGAAGGTAACCCAGACCAATGTCAGTACAAATACAAGGATGAGGATTTTTGCAGGAATGCTAGGTTTATGCATTTCAGATCAGCCTTACCCATGTGTAAAACCCAACTGCTCTTTCTAATGTCATTAGCAAATTTCATTGACTCTGCTGTTTGCTTCAATTTATTCCTAAAAAAACTGAGTGATACCATGACCATTCTGAATCTGAGATAACTGTCCTGTTAATTTCTTGGCATTATGTCAGGCAGCTATTTGCTATAAAAGTTTGACTGCATTCACTCAACAGTTTTGAAGTTCTTGACAATACCATGCCCTTTAAGCCATCATTTTTTATTTTTCTTCAGTTGTTTGTTAACAAGATAATAAAAGGCATTTGGAAATTCAGTCTCCAGGTCCAGCAAGGCTTTGCAGTCATCTTTTATTAGCTTTTACTCAAGATATTAATCAGTTAGTAGCTAGGATATTTTATTATAAATGATACTTTGATCTTTTTGTGCTTCACTGTATTTAAAGTACTTGATTATCCCTTTATAGCTTCAGAATGCAGGTTTCAGTTAGCTTATCTAGGTCTACATTATGGCTTACAGTCTCATAATCTCAGGGACTAAAGAAATATGGTAGAAGTCGCTATATTAACTTTTCAATTTCAGTAATAGTTATTAAAGATCATAGACTTTGAGGAAAAGGACTTTGGCAATTTTCCAGTTTCTTTTGTTTTATTTATTGATGCATCTCATAATATTTCTCTGTGTCAAACTACTTTGGGTTCCCACAGGTGATCCTGAGCAGGTTTCACATCTCCTCCTCTCTCTTTGTAGAGCAGAGCTGCTGCCTTCCCCAGGGGAACCCCACTGTTCTCACCTTGAAAACCTTCTCAGGCATCAGCAAGAAATGGATTGGGCTGTGCAGCTGCATTGCTCTTAGCCCCCTTCCTCGCTTCAATGGTTATCAAGACAAGGCTACAGCTCCTTCAATAGCTTTAGGGGTGAGTGACTTCTTTGTAATGAACAGAGTGAAATTGGTGATCATCACCCCCTAACAAGAGGAGACCTAAGTACCTGCCTGAATATGCCAGTTAAGCTCTTTTATAGTAATATAGCCTCATACTGGTTGCTGCTGTTCATTTACCAGGAGATTTTTGACATGCCTAATGTCTTTAAACATAACAAGTGTTTTCCCATTAAAAGTTTTAATGCAGTTCATTTCCTAAGTTTTTCCTTTGGTTCTCTACTATAGATCTACAGGTTTATTATCAAGAGTGAGTTCTTAAAACAAAAAGTGTGTTCTTGTCTCATCTCAGGTACTTAAATAGATTTTGAAAAAAATCTCAGTTTAAGCATAAGCATTTGGCAGTTCCTTCTTTTTAAACACAGCGGACCGTTAGCCTAAAAGCCAAGCCAAGTAAATTTCCTTCCAATTTAATTTATTCTTTTGACAAATGTTTGGTGTGTACAGTGTTTGTATTATAGCAATAAAGCATTTCCACAATATGCACTTAGGTTTAATGATTTATAGCAGAGGTTTAATTTGTGTTGGCTCAAAATAGAATTCCTCACTGCACTGCAAACTCACTGCTTTCCCAATTAGATAAAAGTGGCATTAGTGAAAACAGTATAGGCAGTAAAGAGCCTTTGAGATGTGAAAGAGATTAAGAAATGTGCATAAAGAGAGGTGAAAGAAGAGGAAGAAAGTAAAGTACAGGTTAGAATGTGATGGATGCATGCAGACAGGAGGATGACAAGTCTATGAGAATTAATTCCAGATTAATCAGAGAAGTGCTTAAATGCTACAGTGTCATTTTTTCACGTCTTGAATATGTCCCCGAAGTGGAGAGATGCCTTAGCCAGTTGGACAAAGGTTCTGGAAGAGTCCTTGGAAAGGTTGAGCGAGCCTTCAGAAGGGAAAGGCTTCCATGTAGTCTCATCCCGGTGCAAGAATATCACAATTTACTGCTGTTTTATTTTAGAGTGGAGGCAACTTGGTTTTGCATGATGATGAGTACTGTAATAGAAGGTTCCCAGTTACTATAATACTGGGAATAAATGAAAACCTTCTGCCAAAATACAATTCTTTGGTTTAGGAGACCAACTTATGAAAATGAGCTGAAAAAGACTGGGCTAAATGCCCAGAATTTTTCAATAATTTTTCAGAAAAGGATCATTCACTTTCTCTCCATCTGCTCTACAGAAAGCTAAGTTTGTCAGGCATTGCTGAGTGCTGGTGGAGCAGAGAGAAATGGGATTATACCCAGGTGCTTGGTAGGAAGGGCTGGCAGGCAGCTGGTTCTGCTACTGATGCTTTCTAGGCTTATGTGGAGATAGACTAGACCAACTTCTTGCCCTGGGTGCTGGGTTGGCAGGACAGGATGTGGGTCTGAAGAGATTTGGTATAATAAATAGATATTTAATAGAAATTAAAGCTAATAATCTGCAGTACATAAAATCAGTATAAACTAGAACTATGCATTAGGATTTTTTGAAGAGATGGCTGTTGACTGGTTGGACACTTCCTGCCTTTTGAGAAATAAGTGGAACAACTGATGAGGAAAAATCCAGATAACAATTTTATTATTTTGCTTTATTCTTTCTAAACAGAAGTATTAATAGACATAAAAGACTTCCAAAGCACTGCTTGACTAAATAGAACTCATCTGCTAAAAAGCTGAAGAGAAGGTGCTGAATTAGGACCTTGAGGACTATCATAGGCAAAAATAGCTTAAATTGTGAATGCTAATGGGAAGGAGATAACTGTGTGTGGGTGTGTGTGCCTGGAAATGAACTTCTGAACTCCCAGACTGAAGCCTGTTACTTGCTCACTGCAACTGATGGGAGCCAAGTGTAAATTCGGGTAATGCTGCACTAAGCAGAGGGTGGCACATCCTGAACCCGCGAGGATGAGATGCGAGACTGCCCCACCAGTGGGGATGCTGGTCATGGCATGTTGTGCTTCTGTGTACAGATCATCTAGATAGGCACCGCTAGGGGCTTAGGCTGGGGAAAGGAGGTAAAGATCTTGGCAGAAAAATTTTGGAAGTGGGGGAAGATCCTGGAGATGAGGGAGGGAGGAGGAGGAGGAGGAAAGGCCTTTGGACAGTGACGCTGGCAGGTGGTGTCTGTGAGCAGAAGTGCAGATGCATGGACATGATTCTCTGCCCAGCTCTTCTGGAACAGCCAAGGTCTATCTGCCTGGTGAAAGAGGATTCTGAGACCTGGTGACTGAAGCGCTGGGGGGCAAGTGAGTCAGTGTATGGGATAATCCTTGGGCAGCATCTCCCTGGTAACCAATGTGGACAGTCAATATGTAGTGGAGAATAACTAGGTGAACCAAATGGTGAGTTGATCCTATGGCTGATATTGGAGATAGAAGACTTACTGTGATAGCTAAAAATGAATAGTGGTATCACACTACACACAGTGGTATCCATGAATAACTGAAACCCTTGGTGCTATGTAAGGTGCCGAGTTATGGTTAGCTGCAGAGCTGGTGTGTGAACATCCTGGGACTTTGCATGTAAAGTTACCACTCTTGGTAGACTGTAGAGGTGTCCCCAGGGCAGCAGGGTGATGGACTTGCTGTTTGCTCTCCAGAGTGTGAAGACTGCAGCAGGGACGTGGGCTTCACAACAGTGTTCAGAGCTTGGATATCACCAATAGTGGTGGTTAACAAGAGCTGGACCTGGTAATCAAAAAAAGGCTTCTTCTGTAACTCTGTTCCTGTATGTTTACTGGGGTGAGCAGTGACCAAACAGTTTGTACACTTTCCTTGAGAGAATTAAGGGTTGAGTAACTTTGCCTTCTGAATATATAACTTTGTATATAACTGTTTAACTTTCCCTTCCTACTAATAAGATAAAAAGCATAATAACAAATGTTGTCAAAGTGTGGGTGTCTTACAGTATACTGGCCCAGACAACCTGAAATATCCAGGACTTAGAAGCCAAATAATTAGTAATAGAAAACACAAGGCCAAGGGAGACTTAGGGTAGTTGTATCTTTTCATTTAGCTGTACAGCCAGGGACTTGAAAGGACTGGACAATAGAAGAGAAGTGCAGAATAGGACAGAACTGCTGTGGCAAATGAAGAATTTAAATGGAGAGACTAGCAATTGACTGCAGCCCTTCTGGTAGTAGGGGGGAAGTTGCTTGCAGGTCACATCTTTATGTTTGACAGGTCATGTTCCCCAGGAGAGACTTTGTGCTGCAGAGTGTCTGTGGATGGAGCCACGTGGTCCAGCAGTCGCTGCCGCAATCTGCTCCTTGTACCTTCCTGGGGCAGGTTCTAAGGCAGTCATGGGAGTGAAATGAATTCAAACTCCAAGCAAATCCAAGCAATTCCTTAAACTGTGGGGGAATTCAAAAGAGGTTTGTGAAAAATATAAACAAGCCAACAAAAGTCAAGGAAAGTCGAAGATTTATGCTGAAATGTGCTGTCCACATTAAAATGGAAAAGAGCATTAGAAAGGAGGAGTTTGTGCCATTTTTGAGTCACTAGTGATGGGGCTGAAAAGCTAACAAAATAGTAAAGGCTTTGATATATTAATGTAGTTAGTCAATCCAGAAAGAAAAGGCATTTGATATTTCTGTGGCAAACAGTTTTCCTGTAACTCTGCCCATGTTCTCAGTGCTGGGCTATGAGTCCAGTGCAGGGCTACCAGGATTATCAGGGGCCTGGAACATCTGCCATATGAGCAAAGGCTGAGGGAGCTGGGCCTGTTCAGCCTGGAGAAGAGGAGGCTGAGGGGGGACCTGAGCAGTGTCTATAGATACCTCAAGGGAGGCAGTGAGGAGGAGGGGGCGGCCTCTTTTCAGTGGTGGACAGAGATAGGACTAGAGGAAACGGCCACAAACTGAGGTACCAAAAGTTCCACAGGAACCTAAGGAAACGCTTCTTGACTGTGAGGGTGCCAGAGGCCTGGAACAGGCTGCCCAAAGAGACTGTGAAGTCTCCTTCTTTGGAGATCTTTAAAACCCACTTGGATGCAGCCCTGTGCCACATGCTCTAGGTGACCCTGTGTGAGCAGGGGGGTTGGACTAAATGACCTCTGAGGTCCCTTCCAACCTTGAGCATTCTATGATTCTATGATTCCCTCAGAGTGAATTCCAGAAGGGTCTGACGCTTGTGCTTGTGGCTGCTCTTGTGTGAGTCGTTAGCTCTGCTCCCATGGAGACCGGCGTGAGGGCCACTGGCAAAACTGGCTGCTGGCCGCTGCCCAGGTGCAAATACATCACAATCCTAAGTAGCACTTGCAGTGCCTGCTTGTTTTATTCATCTGGCTCTGTATTCTTCCGAAGTTAGTTAGAGCTGATGTGGGAGCCTGTGGAGCCAATGAAGCTTCCCTGCTTGCAGCGAAGGCCTGTCCTGGCCCATCAGTAGTTGGCACTGCTGCGCAGGCAGAGCTTGGCGTTGCTTAAGATGTGAACTCCTTTGTCTTCCAGCTCTTTGTTCTGTCTTGTGTTTAAGAAGGGATATTTTCGTGTCATTCAATTGAGTAAGCTGATGTAATGAAAACTTCCCTGTGCTGTTTTGTCATCCCTCTCCTACCTTTGCTTTTTTACTTGCCTATACTTGGATTTGGATTAATCAAAAATGGAAGACAGACTAAAAGTTGCAGTTTTGTCTTTCCTCTGAACATCCCGGGGTCTCAGGAGAAGCTCCTTCATGCTTTTTTCCTTTCCCTCTTGTACACCAGTTGCTGTGTGGACTCTTCTAATGAATTGGAGGCTCCAGACCTGCAATGCCTCAATCTTTCAACTTCTAGTGGATAATCAGTTTTCCTTTTCCCCAAATGTTTATCTGAATACATTTAATAATTTACAGCTTTCCCAATTTTGCAGCAGCTCTCTAAGCAATTTTTTCAGTGCTCCACTAATCCTTGCTCTTTGGGGCCATTACCTTATCTTATTTATTTGCAAAGCTGTTTGCAGTAGCAAGTGCTAGCTACAATTTCATGTAAATAATTGCAGTCCCAGGGGCGAAGCCTGTAGGAAACAGCGAGTACATTGTTCCACCTCCCAAAGAAACCCTGTTCAGTGTGAGCACTGTATCCTTCTGGTGCAAGATCAGTGGTTTTCATCTAGCAGTGTCATATGGCATTGCTCTTACTAGATTTTATTTCTGACAAATGCAAGGTGAAAGGAGGTGAGCAGCACAAGTGAAGTACATCTGCCTTTATGCAAATATGATAGCATATTTTATGTCTCTATCTTGTATGAGGCTAGGAGTGCTGCACAGGTGGTGTGCTCCTCTAGAAGGTCCCTGGGACACAAATGTGTTCATATCTACGTGGTTTGGGGTCTCTAAAGGCATCATACATTTAAATTACATTTACCTGAAATGTATGCACATTTGGGGGAACTCATGCTGTAAACAAACCACAGTACGAAGTGATTACCAAGTAAAATCATTAGCAGTGTTTGATAAACTACTAAAACCAGCATTGCTGAGAGAAAGCTGAAATGTTGGTGCTAGAAGAGAGAACAGTCATTACAGAAGAGAGAAGAGTCATTACAGGAACAATGAATAAGGGACAAAGCAGTCTGGAGAAAATGTAGGTCAGAAAGTGTAGGTGACTTTGGCAAGGGCAACTGTACCTGTGTTTAGAAACTTTGTGCCTGTTTACAGAAGCAATGTCCTGTCAGCCCTGAGGACAAAGGAAGCAGAGTGCTCAAGGCTGGGAGGGAAAGTCAAAATACTGGGGAAGAATAAAGGCAGCAAAAGAGACTATATACAACTGGGTAGCTGGAGTTTGTGATTGTTGTTGGAAAGAAATGTTTCTATGATGGAGTAAAGTTGGAACTGGCCAAAGATGAAGTCAGGAGGTAATCTTGCTACGTAAACCTGTACTCATGGGAAAAAAAGGCAGTAGGTGATAGGTGAGGGTTTTGGAAGGGAAACAGATTTGTTTTTGAAAGCAAAATAAACATAAGCTTGCCAAAAAGGATGACTTGAGAAAAACAAAATGAACCAAAGTGAAAAGATGTATTTTAATGGAGTTTGACAGTTGAGCTAGATCTCGGAGGTAGTGCATTTGGATTACCCCAGCATCTAGGTTGACTAATGTATTTTAGAACAATTTCATGCTTTGAAATTGGAATCTGAGCATTTATTTGGAATCATGCTTGGAATCTGAGCATTTGTTGTGTTTTTACTTTTAAATCTCTGCTCAGAAGCTCTCTGAGCATGGAAATGAAGTTAGTATATGGCAAAGACTTGTTGAAATCTGTAGCAAGATGGACACTGCTTTCATCTAGTTAAAACTCTGGGCTGATACTCATTCACTCTAGTGCTCCTTGGCTGCCTTTCCTTCCTGTTCTCATTTTTATCACCGAAGTCATCAATTCAGTGGAGCATGGGAGTTTAGTGAGGTACTGTCAACAGCTTCTAGAGCAACTAATGGCTCGGAGACAATTTCAAAGAGCAGGAACTTTATACACCGTGCATAATAACTGCAACCAAAATGTGAAATGTGTATTTAAGAAAGGTGCAGTTGCTAGCTGTGCTGGGCTGTACACTTGTGTACAAGGAGGCTGCTGCTTTGTGTACTCTATACACTTTTATCTCTGCTTTTGTAGTAAGTGCAAAAAGCAGAGAACTGCCTTTCCGTGCAGTCCCATTGGATTCAGATAAAATTACAGACTTCTTTCAAACACCAAAAACATGTGTCAGATCTGCAGCTCGCCGATCCGAGCACACTGTGTCTCAGGCAGTTGAGGGAGGAATCGGCAAGTGTGACTCCTCACTTAATGCCCTGTTGTTAACGGAAACTTCTTCCTCCTGTCAAACAGCTTCACATTTCCCCCCATTTGGTTCCTGGGTAGAGCTGTAGAGGAGCTCATCTGATTCACCTACGCAGCAACACAGGAAGAGTAGGTGGTGCCTTTTGTGACAGCTTTCTCTTGTGAATTAGGCTCCCAGTTGCCTGAGTCACATGTGTAAGGTGGAATAAACTTGATCTGTTTACAGAGGGGATGTTTGCATGAGCAGAGATGCTCATGATTATTTGGGAACTTAGATAAAGCGTTACAGTAAGCCAGATTGTTGCTCTTGTATGCTCGATATCATAAAATCTTGACATCTCAGGAGCTGGTGCTATGGAGCCTCTGCACGTGCCTGCTGCAAAGCACACATGGAATGTAATCATGACTCAGACAACAGCAAGCTAGTCTTTTTTTTTTTTTTTTTTTTTTTCCCCCTGCAGCAAATGCTGTGAGCAGTGTTCACCCACTTGCAGTGTTATCAGCAAGGAATTACATGCCTGTCTTACACCTGTGATACAGCACCTCTCGCCTCTGTGGCAACTAAGCTTGATAGTAGCTGAAGCATCATAAAAGTGAGAGAGGTAAAACAGAACAGCTGGTGACATGGCCAAGGTGCATATATTGAAGTGAGAGCAATTACTGGTACTTGTTGGGGTAAATGAACCAGTGATATGCTAAAATCCTTATACTTCGAGTTTTGAAGGTGATGATAAACTCATGGCAGGAAGTTATGGGATAAACTTCAGAGCTTGTGTTCTGTGAAAACATCAGGCGGATGGTTAGACAAAGCTGCAAGTTTTTCTCAAGTCGTGTTTCAGAAAGGAAACCGCTTCCGTTTTGTAAGTAAAAACATCTTTGTTTTGGGTGACATAAAAACATAAGCCTACATCTGTCTTCTCACTGTATAAAATTTTGTGAGCCTGCACTGCAGAATATTCCGTTATCTTCAAAATAATGAAAACCTCTTTGTATAACACTTAAAGAATGTAGATGTTGGGTCATTTTTCCCTCATTGCTTTATGAGGAAGAGAAGTGTGCGTTATTAACCACAAGATTAATGCTTAAAGGGAGTAAATGATCCAGAAGGTCGCTGTTTGTGATCAGATGGAGAATGTGGTAGTAAATGCCACAACTGTGAGAAAGATTGGGCATATTTGCAAGTATTTTGTAATAGAATGAAACAAATTGGTTCTATAGTCTAAAAAAGCCTGTTGATTTAACTATGCCACATCTCCAAAAGCTTGCAGACCAGGGGGGTTTGCATTGCAAGCTGAAGATACAGCTCGCCAAGCACTGGTGGTCCTTGTGCACATGAATCAGGAGAGTCATTCCTGATTAATAAAGGTTATAATATTGCCCTTTTCCCCCTTTTTGATGGTGCCAAAGCTGCCTGTGAATCTCTCTTACTCACTGATCACTAATCACCATCTTACTGAAGTCATAACCTGCCTAAAACAACCCAGTATAGCACCAAAGAATTGAATATGTAGACACATGTGTAATGCAGATGTTGTTAGAGACTCAGGAAAAAGATTTTTCTTTATCTAAGCTGAGTTTCCTCTTTTTTTTTTTTTTTCCTGTGATGGATATGAGGCAAGGGAGTGAAACAGGAACACGAATTACCAAGGCACACATTTCCTGTTTTACATTGACTTTAAATAGGCTCACAGAGAAACAGGACATTTGATGCCAAATGCAGGTAAAAAAGCTGCTATTTACAAAATACTTATTTTAAAAAGTCTTTCAACATGAAAGAAAGTTAACACATTTTCTCATTCTTTTGTGCATGGCAAGATCTCTTTCTAGAAGTTCATTCAAGGGCAGAGATGCCTTGAACTAAAAGCCATGCCCAGTCCAAAAGGCAAAGCAGCCAAAAGGCTGCACTGTTGCCTAATTCTTTAGCAACACTGGATGAAGCTATTGGAAAATGCCGAGGACGTTGGACTGAAAGAGCAGTGACGTGGAAGTACAGCATTAGAAAGTGCTATGATTCCTCAATAGCTTTTGAGGAATTTGCAGTACTTGAGGAGTTAATGTACAATGAGAACAATTACCAAGTTACTTTTTAAAACAGACTTCCTAAGAAGCTTTTACCTAATACTCGGTCAAAATCACGTGAATTGAAGATGATTAGAGACATCAAGTGAACCTGCATTAGCCAAGATCTTCAGTGACAAATATTACCAATATTCCAAGGAATTATATGCACTTGAAAGAATGTTGTGCATTTTGTGCTCTGGTTTTTGCGTGTTAATTCCTGTACAGGAAAGTTTTAAGCTAAATGGATTAGAATAGATCATGTTTGTACTATATATCTTAGGAAAGCAAGAAGAAAACATCCATCCTTTGCAAGCTGTACGGCTTGTGGATGCAGGTGTGTTTCTTCTATTGGATGGAATAATCCAGACCTGCTCCGAGCTTAATTGCTGCACAGGCAGTGCGTAGGTATTCAGGTCATGTGTGTGCTGCAATATTTTACTAGCAAGAGATTAAAAAAAGGTCTACCCAAGTAATTGTTCCAGCGAAATCAGCACAGATGCACAGCGCTGAGTTGTGCGTGCTTTTGGAGGTCGTTCACCGAGGGCAGCACTGTCAGCTCCTCCCTTCCCATTGCCAAGGAAAGGAGCAAGATGACAGCACTAATTCATCTGCTTTCTCTGAAACACCATGAACTTTGTTACTTTCTTGTCAGAAATGTAGGTGCTTACAGTTGTATTTTCACAACAGGGGTCTTTTGATGTGGTAGGATCCTGTGTAGACCTCAAACTTCGAATTGTCATCAGAAAGGCACCGCTAAGGGGACAAGGTACTTAGGGTTAGAGTCAGCGTGTTTCTCATGCTTCAGGAGGCTGTGCCAGTCTCAATGCCAAGGTGGGAGGTTAGCTTGGGTCCAGGCCATGAGTTGAGCATGTGGGATGGTGGCCTGGATCTGTGAGGGTTGGTGTGGCCCTGTGCACACCTCGTTACCTGCCCTCAACCTCTCTCACCCCGTCAACCCTTCTCCTCTTCTGCTTCTCTTATGAAGATGCAAATAAATCCATGGAGGGGGAAAAATGTGGTAAATAAGGGAAGGTAGGCAATGTCCCCTGTATACTAATGAGTGCAGCAGATGGTAGTGTATGTTCCTAATCGCTTGTTCAGATTTAATTTCTGCAAATGGATCTTTAAATTACCAAACAAAAGCTACTTTCATAACCTCACCTATGAGGACAACATAGGAAGGCTGTGGACACCCACATCCTCGTCTGGAATATGATAAAGATTGTTTTTCTGTAGCTCTCAGCATCAGCGTTGCAAATATTATATGCGAAAGGGGAGGGGAGGGGAGAAAAGCAAGCTACACACAGTTACTATGGTTATCATCCTTTTAATGGAAGCATTTGAAGGATATTTATCCTTGACATTTTGAAAGTGAAGTTCAGTCAATTGTGCAGAAGGGAATACAAATGTATGCATTCATCTTGACTTAAAAGAATAATCGTTAGCTTTAAATCTTTTTTAACTATGCCTTGCCATCCACCCATTTGAATTCTGTTTTCTCAATCTTATTTACCAACTTGCACTGCATTTAAAAGTAAACATGAAAGTCATTATCAACTTTTTTTAAAAATACAAAAGCTATTTCACTGTCCAAAGTTGTATTGCTTATAATGACAAAAAAAGTTGGGTTAAAAAAAAAAAAGGCAGTACTATAGGGAAGAACAATTTCTCTGGCTCTGCTCTTCGTTTAATACTTCTGTAATAGGATATAAGTTTTACAAAATGGACTGTTTTTCACTGATGACAAACCATTTTGGAGGTTCCCAAATACCACTTAACCCATCCAAATCACTATTAAGCTTCCTTCAGTGGATCCACATCCAAAAGCATCTATATTTTATAAATGTTTTTTATGGATTCTTGTCTGAAAGTTCCTCATTGAAAAACAATATCTGCTGATGCAACCAGCTGTTGCAGAGTCTACTGCTTCATATATCAAGAGTTGGAATCAATTCCTGCAGACCTGGAGAAGTGGTGTAGCATTGCACTGTCCTATTTCTTGTAATTTAATGCATTACAGCACTGAAACTTAATGTGTGAGAAGAAAAACTAAAAACTATCCAATGGGAAATGCTCTTTGCTTTTAGAAGTGGGAATTTGGAGGAGGGAATTTTTTTGCAGTTTGGTGGTGTGAGCGAGGAGACAGTTTATGGCTCTTAAAAGGTTGTGGCAAAGAGTGGTTTTTTTTTTCTTCTTTTTTTTTTTTTTTCCAATGGACAAGGAGAGACACCAGCTTGGGAGGGGAATAGGGGTGTCCGTGAGGAGTTACCAGGAGGGAGTACTAGGTTTCCAGAAAAAAATGTATTTATTGGCATAAGTCATGCCAAGCTGACCTAGCTGCTGGTCATGCGTAGGTGACCTTCTTCAGCATGTGCATTTTTCCTTCCAGCACCAATGGGAAACTACCAAGCCCTGAAACGCATCAGGTTTTCTTTCCTGGAAAAGGCAATCCTTTTATGCTGATCATGATGATCTGAGAAGGTATCCAGGAGAAAAAAAAGTAATGTATGGAAGAGAAAAAATGAGGAAGCTGTGAGCATGCAGGAATCCTTCTCCTGGGCAGCTTGAGGGAGATGCCTCAACTTGAGCAGTGCCTTTTCTTCTTCAGATACCTGGGCAAGCACTTGGGTCTGCAGCATATGCTAGGCCTGTCTGTGACTTCCAGTCCTTGAGAGGTTGCCCTGAATTTGGCACCTACCAAATGTGGTCGTGTTTGGCTGGTTTGACCCCCCGAGATGTAGAAAAGGAGCCTGTATTTTTCAGAAAAACGTGTTGGATGGTGGAGGAACATGTGGTTGCGGGTTAGGGCAGCAAGCAGCGATGGGCTGTGCTCTGCACCCGGTCATTTTGTCTGGAGAGGAAAGGTGGGGAGCACGCACTTGGCCTGATGTGTGAACTTCATTGACTGTTACTGGGTTATTCTGGTGGGTAATTTGTAGCAGCAGAAGGTGCATGCGATGGCCTGACGTATACCAGCTACAAAATGAAGCTCACTACTGCTATATCATGCATCAAAGTCTTGTACTTGAGTGCACAGACCTGTGATTTTAATATGAATCCTGCTGGCTGTAGCTTCCACAGGACTGAAACCCTGGCACATTATGGTACAATAATTAAGCCCAGAAATGGAATATTTGTGCATGTCTGTCATGCCAGGGACATGCACAGATTCAGCAAGTGCTCCCAGGGGTTTCTGAAAGTGTGGACATCCTCCATACGCTGCGAGCTAATTCTGTAGACACAGAGAAGATCCACGTTATCTCTGTTTGAGAACTGACAATAAGACTTCCAAATAGCTGACATGGCAATCATGGATACATCAGATAAGGTTTTACTGTAAATACAAGTAACAATTTAACATTTTGCAATTACTGAAGGCTCATAAGCTAGCTGATTAACATGAAGGGGAATGGAGCAGGATGAGAATCGCTCTTCAGGTAGCACTAGCAGGAATATACAGCATTTGTGGTGATCTGTCATTTTCTGGGACGCTGGTAGAGCAGAGGTTCCTATACACTCATTTTAATATAAGAGGACAAAGACACACTATTCATTTCACATGAACTGTGTAACGCATACACATTTCATCCTATAAATCATGAAAGGAATCTGAGTTTAATGTAATGGTTTTCAGCATCCGTGATTTCTGTTGCTTATCCCCTAGATGTGAAGAGGCGCGAATAAGAGGCTAGTACTCAGTGTTGCTGAAATGAAGCTCCTGTAACAAAGAGCATGCACTACCTCCATAGCCATTAATATCATATTTAGTATAATTATGTGCATCAGGAATAATAATGCCTAATGGTTCACCCTTTGTTTAAGAGGAATAGTTTTCGTGAAATACAAATTACATCCAGACCAATCTAAATATAAATTAGTCTCACTGGAACATAGGGAATGAAAATCACTCAGAGATCTGCAGTTAGTAGAGTCCTTAAATGAAAAGAGGTTCAGATATCCTAGGAGATAGAGACTCAATTTAAAACTTTTACAACTTTAACATAAATATATGTTTTAATATATATTAAAAATAATTCTTGAATTGTCATCTGCAAGGCTCCTTTTGTTTCAGCCTTTCTATGAAACCACACAAATTCTTATGAAAATGAAATCAAAGCATAACTATTTTTATTCTAAATTATATCCACACTGTGTAAACTGACATAGTGAGTACTTTAAAACATTGTCCAAAAAAAAAAAAATAGCATTAACGTATTGTTTGTCTCGTGCTTGAGACCATCTTGCCGGAAGCAGACAGCAAGGAAACAGAGAGCAGATAAAGAACTGTGAGGGTCCCTTGGCAGATACAGCTTTGGGGTTTTGTATAGATTGCTGTAAATATTACAGAAGATTTATTAGGGAGACTAAACTAGTCTACAATTCTGTAAGCCCTAGGCTTGAAATAAAGGCATGTGAAGTGAAAGAGTTTGGTATATGAAAAATTTTTACGGCGGTGTTCAGGAAGGGGATGGTACCTTACAATGCCTTCGTGGTGCATTCATTTATTCGTGTTGCTGTAGGGAAGCCTAGGTGAGAGAGAGCAGAAATACAGTGCAGGATGCATAAATGAGGAGCCCTGCTGGGGCGGAGGATTTAAAGTGCCATTGCAGAGCACTGGTGTGCTGCCTGCATTGCAGCATCGCTCCCCGTCATGCCTGCGCGCATGGGGCTTCAGCAAACACCTCTGCGGAAATCGGCAGCTCTGGATTCCCGCCTGGTCCCCGGCAGGCAGCACGTGCAGGCGACCTCCCCGTTGGTGGCAGCAGGAACCGAAGGGTTGCCCCGCTTGTGCGGGAGGGAGGCCGCGGGGCAGGGGCACTGCTCGCTCGAGCTGCACCTGGGCGCGTTCAGCACAACGGGGTGTCTGTGGGAGCAAATTTACAGCACCCTTGTGGCCCTGCAGAGCTGGGAGGCGGCGTCCCTAGCGTGGGCTCCACCCTGGAGGCTGCTCTGCTCCTACGGACCCTCTGCTGCCGTGTGGTTTGGCCACGCTCCTGGCAGGAGGAATTTTCCTCTGCTTAAATGCAGGGCTGGTTCTGTGTGCGCTTGAGCGCAGGGGCACCCGCAGCAGCTCTGACCCCTGTCAGGGCCCTGGCTTGGGGGCATTTGCCTACAACCACAAGGGGCAGAGGTAGGCAAACCATGGGAAACTCCTCATTCCCCGAGGAGACTCTCTCCTGATAGCTGATTAAATGGAAGTTCCTTTCAAGTAAATGTGACCTAAGTAGAGGAAGAGGCCTATGTATCTTGAAGGGAAAATGTATTATTCCTTAATTCCTTCTTACTAATTTTCTGCAATAACCTGACTGTTTTTAATAAAAAGTTTGTGAAAAAGTAATTCATCATAAGCTGGCTCATGTTGCTGGTCTTGGTACGCTGAGCATGATTCTTGCAAGAGTATGATTAATATCTTCTTTTGCCTATTTATGCTTTACCATGAAGTTGGTTAAATGCTGTGGGTTTTTTTCCCCTCTTAAGTGTTGTGTATGATACTTTATATTAGAATTGTACATTGGAAATCTCTTACAAGCATTATGTTGTAAGTCTTGGACATATTGTTGTGTTGGGCCCTTGCTTAAATGAAATAATTTATGGAAGCTTAAACTGTCAAAATAATTTAAAATAAGCTCGTGCTGCAGTGGTTCAAAGTGCTGGTCACGTCGCATTTGGACACCTCATGAAAAATGCAGCACGGTGCCAGCTGCTTGTGCCGCGGGGACCGACCTTCTTTTTCTAGTTTCTTTGTTAAACAAATTGATTTCACCCGTAAGTATGAAATAGAGAGATGCAGCACATGAAGTTGGCCAGTGCCACCAGTGTTTGCTGGGGAGGGGATGGCTGGTGACACCAGTGACCATGAACGGCAGTTTTCCAGATTGCCTAAAACAGTCCTACCAAAGCCTTGCCTACCAAGTCATTTTAGGAGTAGAAAACTGCTCCTCTCCTCTTTCCTCATACTGCTACTTGTCAAAACCATAGATTTGTCCTGGTCATCTCTTTACCTCCTGATTTTGCACCTGCTTGGCTGTTTTGACTACTGCCAGCGAGCATTCACCAAATTCTACGGAGAAAAAAAAAAGATTTGCAGACATTTTTCAGTTAAAATTTTTATACATTATTATTTTCCTATCTCTTATTTAAATAATGTCAGTTTTGCTGACATTATTCTCGCTTTGGCATGTTTTAAAATGAGCAATAAAACTTTTTTTTTTTTTCCCCTCCCGGTATTTATGAAATGTTCTTGACAAAAGTTACAATAGTTTTATAATCTCTCTCTCTCTTACCTTCATCACTGCTGTAATACATATATGTAAAGATAAGGTCTCTTTAGGGCTCAATCATTTTTCTATTTTCTCTTATGGTAATAAAATCTACATGATTCTCCCCAAAGAGTCTGAACATGTGATTGACTGAATGAAGCGGAGAATGGGAGTTATTAGTCATGGAAAAGCAAAGTACCTATAGTCCTAGCCTGGAGAAGCAATTGCAATAATCTATTTCTGTTGTCATAATTTTGCTGGAAACATGAAAACAAATGTGGCTAATTGAAATTGAATAATGCTCGAGGTAATTTATTGAGAGTGTTATTGTTATTACAGAGCTATGAAGAGTAAGAAAAGATCTGTCACGTGGAGGTGGGATGTAGGCTTTGCAAATAACTGAAATGAGGTGGAAGTGACAGTACTTGCTGGGTTTTGATCATCAGGCACAGGGCTTTCCAGCCAGTTTGCTGCTAATCACTACAGATGCTTGAAGCTAACCATGATGCTACAGTATCTTATAGCTATGCTATGCACATAGTGTAAGTATAGATATAAAACTAAATATATAAGGCTATATCTAGTTTTTCTTGAAGACTATTATGTTTATGTACATATATGCATGTGTGCATGCAACTGAGCTTTAAAAGCAATTATTATGTATTATGTATTATGTATTAGTAGATTATTATGTATTGATAATAGTCTATCAGCTAAATTGTTGGGGGCTGTGTAGTCCAAATATGTGTTCAGCCAAGTTTTAGTTACCTTTGGTCTCCAGCTCAGAGAGACAGAACTTAGAAAAGTGGGTGACTCATTTTTGCAAATGCTACTTACAGAGGAAGATTTGCAAAAGCTTCAGTAAAACCCACCAGAAATCCCAAGTTGCATCCCTTAGTATTTTTATTATAAATGTGAAATTCTCAACTTTGTTTTAATGGGCACCTCTTCAGAGACCTGTGTTTCCAGATATAAGTTAGCATTTGTGTGTCTGACAAAGCACGGTTTTCTGCCTGCACTCAGAGCTCCAACCCAGTTTGTGATGTAGGGACAAGTGATTTTTGGAACAGAAAACTGCAGGCTGCTTGTCCTCCCTTTCGGACAGCTGCTTTCAGATACCTTGAAAGACCAGGTAAAGATCCCACATTGTTTTCGTTGCTTCAGTAGAAGAATTTTAGGTGTACTTGCTTACCTGGCACTTCAAAGCCATTTCAGTGTTTCCAGCTGAAGAGGGAGGCTGTGGAGAGGCTGCAGTAGCGTAATAAGCCAGGGTGCTCCAAGCTCCCCTTAGCTTATCAAGGCAGCAGTGACTTGTGAAACTGCAGGGCCACGAAGGAAGGTGTGAGGGAAGTTTATTTCAGGGATTCTGCTGTGGAGGCTTTGGGGAGGACGCGATGACAGCCCCAGGCTCTGTGTTTTGGAGGAGATGGGTGCATGTTAGCGGTGCTGGGGCTGCGCACGCAGCCGGGCTCAACTCCCATCTCGCGCCTCTCCCCTCGCGCAGACTGTGCCGATATGGAGTTCTGGCCCTGCAGGGATGTGGCCACCGTGGGCCCAGCCCAGGCCTTGACAGGATTCCTTAGAGAGGGAAACATGAAGCCTGCACAGGGTGAAATATTCCTTAGACCTCCCAAAGGCACATCTCGTATTTTTGAGGTAATGGCTCTGACCATGACCTGTATTCTAACGAACCTGAAGATTTCTTTTTTGGGAATTATCCATTTTTATCATGACAGCTAAGCAATAAAGGCAGCAGTGATATCCACACTAGTACTTCTGGCGACGTGTTCTTTCAGGACTGGATTATGCCATGTGCTCTAGTGGAGAGAAATTACGAGGAAGTGGATGAGATGCTGAAGAAAATAGTCACATGAAAAGATTTTACAAACGGCATTTCTAGAAGCCTTCTACTATGTGGCCATAGTGTAAAAACGTAAAAGCCACGTTCATCATTCCAGCTTTACTATGTTAATTCAATTTTGTTTCATATTGAATGGCACCAGGTATTCAAAACCGACCATTTTGACAGGTGCTTAGTTTGCAACTCTGGTGAAATTGTGAAGGACCTAAGAATTGTGACCTGAGAATCGGTGAATCTCTGCTCACATTTGTATGAATGGCTATTGCTATCTACCAAACATTTAAATTAGCTTTATGAGGAATTTTACAGGATGTTTGCTGTGGGAAGGTATCATTTCCACAATCTTACTCTTAAATATTTAATCCTATGATGGAAGTATCTTTCTTTTGTTTACTGTCTGTTTCTAGGGAGTACATTGCCTTACTCCAGAGGCACTTTGGTTTGTAAGAATATAAGCTCAAAAAAAGATTAGATTAATTTGGTGTATTTATTCATGCCCTTTAAGAGTCTTTCTGTCAAACAGTTTTTATCTAGCATAGATAATGAAGTTGTGTCAAAGGAGTAATAGCAAGTGCCTAGTACATTTAAAGCACTTCTATTTCAGATCCAGGTCTGTATTACCTTTAAGAAACCTAACTGTGTAGTGATTGCTTTAGCACCTGAGTTTGCTGCCTAGCTGAACTCATTTTATGTTGACTCAAAGTTTGGTAAACATTCTTTATGATCTTTTAACATCCTGCCTTGCCATTTTTTCTCATTAGAAGACTGCGAAATCTTTCTTGCCTTGGTATTAGCACTAATGTTGACCTTGAGCAGGCTCTTGCTTAAACAATTTGCAGATACTGTTGGTTTTGCAGTTGTTGTTGTGGCAGCTGAAGCTTCTTTCATTTCTCTTGTTAAATGTTTGTGCAGAACAGACTTAGCAATTAACCTCTAGCTACATAGTTGCCAAAACATTTACCTTAGGAGATCTGAAATCAAATGCCTTGTAGTCAATATTCATATGCATTTATGTCCCTATACATTGCTAGGGTTTTACAACAGCATTCTGCTGCAAATGAGGAAACCCATCCTTCTTGTTTCTTTTTTTTTTTTTTTGTTTTTTTCCCCACTAATATTATAACTCATAAACCTTTCTGGTTTTGTTTAGCCATTAATGTGCATAAATTTAGCAGATCCAAAGGGATTGCAGTAATATTTAAGTACTATAGATACTTCCTGCCCTTCTTTCTCCTAGGGAATGAATAAAATCATGACCATTTCATTTTAATTAAACAGAAGTGTTGTAGTTTGGCTGTACATTGCATGCTGCTAGGGTGGCACAAATCCTGTCAGATCAGTGTATTCAAAGTTGGCTGGCTGGAGTTGCCAATGAAATAAATATTGCAGGATTTAAAAAAAAAAGAAAAAAAAAAAAGGAAAAAGCCACTTTTTCAAAGGCCATGAAACATTTGAAACTCCCTGGAACTTGAATTTGGAAGTCTTCAGCACTTTAGTACATCTGCATACAGATGTACTGAATATGTAAAAATACAAATATAGGCCATGATTTGAACTAAGTAAGAAAATTTGGAAATGTTGGCTTAGGCAGCTTGAATCTAATTGGTAAAGAAAGGCTTGCTCATGGATTTATTAAATTGTTCCATAAAGGCTGTTCTGAAGCTGCCTTCCTTTCAGCTTATTGTTTTCAATTTCATTCCTCGCTTGCTTCTTTAACCAGAGTTTTGTACAGGGCCCATCCTTATGAAGAATCGAAGAATGTCAGCCTGGGTGACTCACCACTTTTCTATCGCTGGCAAATTTGGTCCTTGGAAGCATTCATTTGCAAATAGAAGGTGACATAATCTAGTGTAGTCACAACTTGAAAAATCATCAGCCCCTGAGGAGCAGCCCTTTTCTTGCTTCCTGTCATTAGTGGCAATGTGTAAGGTTCTGCCAGACAATTTATGTTAAGTCTAGCAGGATTATTTGGTTTGTAAAATATAAGTCTACTCTGTTATCACTGTTGCAAAGCAAGGATGAACACGTCTCTGATATCTGAAGACTTTTCTTGGAAAAATAATTTTTGTTTTACCAAAATATGAGCAATTTTCACTGTGTGCAGTGCCCTTTCATCTTGACACTTGGATGCTAACTGCTAGGAATAACTTCGATCTTTGGTTTGAAGCTATCAAACTGCAGAATCTGCTAGTGTTTACTGACCATTCACCAGTCACAATAAAATTAGATGTACAGTGAGCCTACTTAATAAGTGATTACGAATTTTAATTAAAGTGAACCACAGGCTAACTTCAGTGAACTGCTGAGTTTTGAATTTTGCTTTGTGTCATGAAAAAATCTTTTTGTTTTCAAGGTGCAAGTGAACATTTCTCCAATGATATGTTCAGGTACTAACAATTAAAGATTTCTCTTTTTTCTTCTCTTTAGCAATATTTACAAAAGAAGCTGTGAGAGAAAAGAGAAGCCCTGTGCACACAGCTCTTTCTTGTATGAAATTACTATAGGTGAAGTAGTGTTTCCTTCTTGTTTTCCTTGCTCAGGGGTTGACCAAGATGCTTGAACTAAGCATTTTTTGACTATGTTTAGAATGAAGTTCATGTATGCGATACATATTCTATGAGCTACTAAAATGGATCTCCTTTAGGAAACCTAGGGTGGATTCTAGAGTATCATTGGTGGAGAAGGCAAATCTTAAGTTAATGTTTGACTTCTTGGTAAATGTGTTCCTGTTTTTAAATGAAGACAGTTGTAATGAGTTAAAAAGGAAAATGAATAAAAAGAGCATTCCAGTAGTGCTCCTCCATATAAGCAAAGATACGTAGAGAAAGCAGCATGTGTTACTGGTGCTGATAGGAAAAAAAGCTGTAGAATTGGTAATTCACCCTCTGAGAATAATTTTCCATCAGATGATTGGGGTTGTTTCCAGCTAACATATATATTGTTGCAGTATTCTCTCTGTATAGATCTAAACTGATATCCTAAACACAGCAAATGAGAAGCACAGTGATAGATTTCAGTGTTATTGCTTCCACGTTATTGACATATCTGATAAAATCATACAAACTTTACAGGGAAAAACTGATGGTTATTTTTATGACGTATAGTGTGATCTTTTGTATTAGGACATTATTCAAAGCAGAGGTAATATGAAGAAATTTAAAGACCCAATATTTTAAAACGAGCCTAGAGATGGATTATTCATTCTAAGTTCTTATGAACCAAACCTGCTTCTCTGACTGTGAGCAGTGCGCTCGCATGTACTGGTTGGAAACTAGTGAGGGAAAGTGACTATAATTTTGGTCTGGTCTTACAAGGATCAGCAAAGAAAGGATCCACAAGAGCAGCTGCTCGGCAGGAGCTCGAAGACGTCTTCGTGCCTTCCAGCAGCAGTGACTTCCAGCCTGCAGAGAGGTCCCTGCCAGCACGTGGCCAGTTCTTGCGTATGGAGCTTTTCTGACTAGGCTTGTAGAAGGTTTTTTTCTTCTTTCCCTCTGTCTCTTGACATGTTTATAGCAGTGAATTCTCCCTTAAGCCCAGCTCAGCCTTTTGAAACCGTTTATGCCACTTTAGCAGCTGTTCTGCCAGGAAACGTGAAAAATCTTCATCTTAAATTTAAGAGGCAAAAGGCTACGTTCAGCTTGTACGTGGAGAGGAGGTGGCTTTAGACACTGGTGTTCATATGCTTCAGGCTGCAGGAGTAAGATGATAAAGCCTGTGGTAACTGTTGTCTGTGACAGAGAAACGTTGTTATCAATGTGGCATGTAATTCTGATTATTAATTTGAGCTTTGGACTAGACCTGAATTAGTCAAAACTTACTCTATCAGTGCAGCCTGTGCAGCTTGCTTGTGTGAAGTCTACTGCCTGTAAAAGGTAGAGTAGGACTGTTGGGATGATCTTTGAGATGTGGACAGACTGAACTTAATTAGGCTCATTTTATTAGTCAAATCCAACCTTCTAAATTTAATTTGTCATCTAGCAATAAATTTGGTCAGAACTCTTGAGAATTTCACATTGAGAACTGTTTCCCAGTGAACCTGTTGGCTTCAGTGGCACCCTCCGTGCTGCTGACTGTTGTTGTCGCAGGCTACAGGTGCTTTCCTCCTCCTCCGTGCTGCTGACTGTTGTTGTCGCAGGCTACAGGTGCTTTCCTCCTCCTCCGTGCTGCTGACTGTTGTTGTCGCAGGCTACAGGTGCTTTCCTCCTCCTCCGTGCTGCTGACTGTTGTTGTCGCAGGCTACAGGTGCTTTCCTCCTCCTCCGTGCTGCTGACTGTTGTTGTCGCAGGCTACAGGTGCTTTCCTCCTCACACTTTGTACTCCAGTGAAAGCCACTTCTTCATCTCCCACTCACCGGATTTGTTAGAATTAATAAGAGCTCTGTGGAAGTTGTACAACTGGTCTATATCTGTCTGGAGAAAAGTTTAAATAATATACTACAAACATTAATGGCCCAATTAATTCTGTCCTCAGTGAAAGCTAACTTAACAAAGAGGTTAGCTGAATTTAAGGGAGATCCTACAAGAAACACCTGCCTCAGAGGCCTTACTTGTTCAACCAGCAGAGGAAATACAACTGTATGGGCTGAAGTCCCGCGCTGAGACACTACAGGTGCTGCCTGACGAGGGAAGGTCCTTGGAAACCCATTCTGCTCCTGTGGCCACACCTCGCAGGGCCAAAGGTTTGTGCTCGTTCATACCCGGTACTCCTAAAGCTCTGTATAAAATGGTGAAAATCCTAGCTGTGTCTTGGGGGTAAATTTTACTGGTAACAAATAAGCTCATCATATTCATTGCACGTCCTTTTCTGTATTTCTGTAGCTTTTTTTCACCAACGTCTTTTCATTTTCTGATAGTTTGGATACCTGTTCTCCCCTTGCAACCCTGCAAATTGACTTCCCCAAACCCAGTTACTACTGCAAAATGACAGTTTCTACAATACTAGCGATTATTTTGCCTTCTCCGTTTCCCCCTCTTTCTGCTAACTCCATTCTTTGTCTGCAGTTAATATTTTTTCTGGATTAATAAAGCAGTTGTGCTTTGCTGTGGTGCTGTTTGAGGGCACACCTTGGATGTCACTGAGCTGTGGGGATGAATTATTTAATAGTATTCCCCTTGTTTGCTTTACCAGCATGATTTGTAATGATGTTTCCTTTAACAGTGATGTAGCTTTTGCTACCTAAGAGATGGTTTTGCTCGGCTTTAGTTTAATCAGTGCAAACTGAGCAATAAAGGCAGAATGTCACATGCTATTTGAAAGGACGTCTGTGTTACTTAACACAAAGCGTGTGAATCTTCTAGTTCTATTAAGGACAAGCGAAGTCCCAGTTTTGTTCTCTTTTAAGTAACAAGATAAAGCAAATTTGGCTTCAACCTTTTCCCAGGATTAATGTTTGAAAAGTAGTATAAATTACACTCATCAGATTTATTTTCACTCATGAGAGCCACGTTTTTGGAAGGATATTGTCAACTTGAATTTATTTTCTGCTAATAAATACTCTTTAATCTTAAAAACAACAGCTGAGATTGCAGCTCCACTGTGAACCTAGAGGAACAGGCCCTCCCTGTTTTTTCACTGTATCTGAAAATGGAATTTTTCATTGTTTCAGCATTATGATCAGCTTATAATTTTTGCGCCCACATGTGTGTTCCACCAAAAGAGAGAACATGTTAATAAACAGAAAAGCAGTAAAATCAGTAGAAAACCGGAAGTAAAAGCAGTAGTAGTAAAGCCAGAAGAGTCAGGAAGGGGTTCCAAGGCAGGCGTAAGAGAAGACATTAAAAAGGTGATTTGGGAAAATCTGAGTATTTTCATTTTGAAGACAGATACTCACAATCAACTTGTGTTCACTTCACGTGTGCTACAAGTTCATTGCAGCAAAGAAAAAAGTGAACAACTTCCAGATGTTCTCCCTGCTCTTCGCTGCGCTCTGGTGAATTGACCTAGGCTCAGTCTGCTGGAGAGCAGGACCTTGTTGCTTCATGTTGTCTAGAACCAGAGGTCTGAGTCTGCATATTTCTGTTGCCACCTTGCATGTGCTTTTCAAGGACGTTGGGATCAGATTGGAATAGTCCGTGTAATAAGTGGCACAGAATCTTCTAACTCAGTGGAAATATTATATTCTATCATTTATCAAACTGCAGGTATGAAGATAGTGTTGTATCATTGGCATTTGGTCTGGGTGCCTCTACCCTGAATATGCTACTCCTGTGTTTTATGCAATATTTCATACTAAAAGCTATGTGTAAAAGCTGAAACACTGCTCTGTGTTGCACTTCATATGTGACAGATAATATTTTATTGCCCAGGCACTGAACCATGTGCCAGTCCTGTGGCAGGGACCCCCAAGTTTCCACTTCAAGTCATAATTCTCCTAAGCAATTTAAGAAGGGAAAAGAGATCTTTGAGTGGTATTTGTGGCATCACCTGTGAGTGGGCATTATTATATCTGCATTATTTGAAAGGTTTTAGTGAGGGAGAATGTCCAAAATAGAAGCAAGAGGAAGTAAAAAGGCAAAGCTGACTTCACGTAAAAAAACTGTAGTTAATATTGGAGAGCTTGAGGAGAAGTGAAATTAGTGCTTCAAGGCAATTTTCCTTTTGGCAACTTTTTTCACTTGGATAGGGTGATTGAATACATGTCAGAGGTTTGCAAATAGTGTGTTGTGATTGTAAATCCACCAATTCAAGGCTCAGTTTAACTCTGAGGCTGTGGTGTTACAGATGTCTATATTGCTTAGCAGGAAAAAAGGCAGACCTGAGAAAAATACAGCTTCCTTGATGAGTGAAAGGCAAGTGCTACCCTGGGATGCATTTCGGAAAGGTGCTGTGATACAAATCTTAGCCTCTGCCATGCTATACAAATTCTAAAATGTCATTTTACTTCATAGTTCTTTAATTATTCACCTGATAGTGGCCAGATTGTCGTTTTGCCTGTTATTTGATTGTATTTAATACTAGGGAGCTTCCAGTCTGTTAACTCTCTCAAATATAATTTATTCCAAGTTTTTATACTTGGTTAGTTATGATTATTCTGCCAGCATATAGTGGAGCCAGGCAGGATTTGGATAGAGCTTTGCATGACAGAGTTCAAATTCAAGGCTGACATTTTACCAAGGCTGAAATTGCACCTAATAATGAAGTCCAAGCAAAAATAGGAGTATTTCAGCTCCTAACTGGTTCACACCTGTGACTCTTCACTATTTAATTAGAAGCATCAGCCTCTGGAGCTTAACCTGTGCCTGAATTAAAGTTGCAAATATGCTTTTGCCTGCAGAAAAGGGGATGGACTTGTGGGAAGACCGTATTTTAGCTCTGAGGCACATACAGTGATGATAACTAGGCAAATTCTTTCCCCAGCTCTCCCAGCAAGGTATTTTACATTTCTGGGCTTTGCGTGCCTCAAACGAGACTATGATCTCAGGCCTTCAGATTACTGAGCAACACTGTCCCTTTCTGCATGCAAGAGAAGTAAGAACCTCATCTCCTGCTCGTAAGGTGCTTAAATGTTAGTGCGCTGCTGAATGGGGAGGGGGCATTGGTGACGGAGGATGCCGAGAAGGCAGAGTTATTAAATGCCTTCTTTGCTTTGGGACAAACCCAAATATCTATGGGCCCCGATGGGATGCACCCAAGAGTGCTGAGGGAACTGGAGGAGGTTATTGCTCAGCCTCTCTCCATCATCTTCGAGAGGTCCTGGAGAGCAGGGGAGGTACTGGAGGACTGGAAGACAGATAACATCACTCCAGTCTTCAAAAAGGGCAAGAGGGAGGAGCTGGGCAACTACAGGCCAGTCAGCCTCACCTCCGTCCCTCAACAGGTGATGGAGCAGCTCATTCTAGAGAGAATCTCTAGGAGGGAAGGAGAAGGTGTTGAGGAGTAGTCAGCATGGATTCACCAAGGGGAAGTCATGTTTGACAAGCCTAATAGTCCTCTATGATGGGATGACTGGCCAGCTGGACGAGGGGAGAGGTGTGGATGTTGTCTACCTTGACTTCAGCAAGGCTTTCAACACCATCTCCCATAATATCCTCATATGGAAGCTCCGGGACTGTGGTCTGGACGAGTGCACACTGAGGTGAATCAAGAACTGTCCAGATGGCAGAGCTCAGAGGTTGGTAATAAATGGGGCCAAGTCCAGTTGGAGGGCTGTGGCCAGTGGTGTCCCCCAGGGGTCAGTACTGGGCCCGATGCTGTTCAACATGATCATCAATGACCTGGATGATGGCACGGAATGCACCCTGAGCAAGTTTGCAGATGACACCAAGCTGGGTGGAGTGGCCGACACTCCGGAAGGCTGTGCTGCCATCCAGAGGGACCTGGACAGGCTGGAGAGCTGGGCAGAGAGGAACCTCATGAGGTTCAATAAGGACAAGTGCAGGGTCCTGCACCTGGGGAGGAATAATTCCAGGCACCAGCACAGATTACGGGTTGACCTGCTGGAAAGCAGCTCCACGGGACCTGGGAGTCCTGGTGGACATCAAAGTTAACCATGAGGCAGCAGTGCCCTCGTGGCCAAGAAGACCAATGGGATCCTGGCCTGCATCAGGAGGAGCATTGCCAGCAGGTCAACGGAGGGGATCCTGCCCTTCTACTCAGCTCTGGTGAGGCCGCACCTGGAGTACTGTGTGCAGCTCTGGGCTCCCCAGTATAAAAGGGACGTGGAGCTTCTAGAGAGGGTCCAGCGGAGAGCGACAAAGATGACTACGGGACTGGGACATCTCTTGTATGAGGAGAGACTCAGCAAGTTGGGCCTGTTTAGCTTGGAGAAGAGAAGGCTGAGAGGGAATCTGATTAACATGTATAAGTACATGAAGGGAGAATGTAGGGAGGAAGGGGCCAAGCTTTTCTCAGTGGTGGCCAGTGACAGGGCAAGGGGAAATGGGTGCAAGCTGAAACACAGGCAGTTCCATCTCCATGTGAGGAGAAACTTCTTTACTGTGAGAGTGACAGAGCCCTGGAACAGGCTGCCCGGGGAGGTTGTGCAGCCTCCTTCTCTGGAGGTCTTCAAAACCCACCTGGATGCCACCCTGTGCCACGTGCTCTAGGTGTCCCTGCTTGAGCAGGAAGGTTGGACTAGATGATCTCTAGAGGTTCCTTCCAACCTTAACCATTCTGTGATTCTGTGATACTGAGCAACACTGTCCTTTTCTGCATACAACAGAAGTAAGAACCTCGTCTCTTGCTCGTAAGGTGCCCTGTGTGGATGCTCTTGGCACATGCAGCTGGCCAAGGGCAGAATCAAGCCGTGTCCAGACCAGGAAGGCTTCCCCTGGCCTTACTCTCTGCAGGCTCTTCTTCTTCACAAGGGTGTTTCCTTGGCTCTGTATTTTAGGGATTCCACCTCTTAGCTTTTGCTTGTGCAGATTCTCCCAAATCCGGAGGCATCATTATGGACTTGTACTTGTGCTCCCTGGCAGGGAATGCTTCAGCTGTGATGTTACAGATAAAGTGAGGAACGGCCCTTCCATAGACTCCAGTGTGAAAATGCTCTTAGCCAGCATAGCCTTAGGGGTGGCATGATTAAGTGGTGCACCATAATGCAATTGGCAGTCCCTTAGATTAAAGGTTTGACTCACCATTGCTATGGTGGCAACCTAATAGACATAGCCAGTCTGTTTGAAAATCATATTTCATCATTAACTGTCCTAAATTCTTTAACTGCAGAGGTAAAAACAATTTAGCAATCTGCTGATCCTTATGATTTCTTTATATTAATCTGTAATCACTGATTCTTGCTGCCTATTTCTAGCAGAGAAACATGGACCTGGACTTTATCAGTCTGCTTTATAGTGATTTTTTCCCTTATTATTAAGATAACTTAAGATTCCTTTGACACATTGCTATATGTGACTTTTAAAAGTTCTTAGTTTAGGTCCTAATAATTGGAAGGCTATAGAAGTTGGTGCAGTGACAAGTCTGCAATGTCCTTGTTTTGCACTGTTTTGAAAAACAAATGAGCAATGCACAAATACTGTGAAGCAATTTCTGCTCTGCTTTGAGGCAGTTAGTCTTGGTAAGTGAGTAACATGGCATGTTGATACCATGGCACTATCCATCCACCTCTTGGTGCACTTAGCAGGAATTTTTCATTTCATGCATCATTTGTAATTTGCAGCAATTATTATGAAAAGTCTCCCCCTCTCTGCCTCTCTCACCCTGTATAAGTTGTGTGAATGTATTTATCTCTGGAGGAGATGAGAAGGAATGCTAGAACAGTTATTGCAGTGTGGATAGTTATGAGACACTCGAGCATCTCAGGAACTACCAACCCATTGCCCAGCTGCATCCAGAATTAATTGCAGATGTGGAAATGGAGAGGCATGGAGGAAATGAAGATGCTGGTGAACATGGTGAAAGGGGTTCTGATCTCCAGATCTTTGTGCTTGGTTCTCCTCCATTTCCGAAATACTCTAATCATTTGCCATAATGTTGCATGGAAGGCAGATGATGGATGATTTTCTGCTTGTACTGTAGTTTGCTTACTAAATCACTGGAGTTTCAGGCATCCTTGCTTGATTTTTGTTGAAGCAGGTGAGAATCTGTCACTTAGATCTCACTTCTGTTGTGGCTGTTTCCATAATTCTTCAGACATTTCAGTACTCTGTATAGGAGTTTATCTGTCAGCATTGTTTGTGCATCTGAAAGACATACATGATATATTCTTATAAGTTTAAGTAGGTTTCTGTACTGGAAAGTAAATAATATGAGGATGAGTATTGGTTAAACATGTAGCTATATTTTCATTTAGGCTTCTGAGAATGTTCATTGCAAGAACACTGAGTTTATTTGTTTTTATTCTTACAAAATGTAATGAAGTCCTTAATTTTCTGTTTCTTAATTTTCTGTTTCTTAATTTTCTGTTTCTTAATTTTCTGCAATCTAAGACACATTGCGTGTTTTCCCACAGATCCATGTGTGAGAATAGTCCTTCATGCTCTGAAAAGCAGGAGTTCTTGAGAATCTTTACTTCTTGAAAGAGATTCTATTCTTTTATGCTCAACAAATTGCTTATTAACAGAAATGCTGATGATTTTTTGATCTGGCTGATGCATTTGATGGCCTACCAGTGCAACTAGACAGAAGCTGGCCTGGCCAGAAGTGCTGCTGCTGTGGAGGTGAATGAGGCCAAGTGTCCTCAGGACTTCCTGCCCGATCTGCTTTATGCCGCCAGTCCCGCTGCCGTTGAAGGGTTAAACAGGATGCTTGGAGCTTATGAAAGCATGACATTGCAAGATGTAAGATGTAACTGAGTTCGTGGAAACGTGACATTGCGAGAAACCACTTGTATTCGTATAAGATAGTGCTATCTGCCCTGTCAGTAGGAACGGGAGCATGAAGATAAGAACAATGAAAATTAGCATAAAAAGCTCGCGCTGGAATGCTACGGGGTCCGTTGGCGGAACCCCTGC
>NW_020455662.1:0-2720 GCF_003342845.1 Nothoprocta perdicaria
CATGTTTCACAAGCCTTTTGTGCCCCAGCACTGCTGTTGCCATTTCTGATGAACATTCTCTCCAAGAGAAAGGGTTCTCATCAAATTCATAAAGGGCAGCGGAAATCCCAGCATCTCTAGGCCACTCTGAGTAATTCCCCTTTTCTAGCTTTGGATAAGAACAGTTCTTGCACTTTCTTCTGGCAGAGGAAGCATCTGCAGCATTCCAATTKTCCTTTTCGTTCTGAAGGATAGTCCATTTTTTGGCTTCCATTCCACTTTCCCTTTCTCCAGGGACTTGGCCTGGGAAAACTGGGTTGGTTAAATTCTCCACCATGAAGAAACCTTGTTTTCTTCCATCAACATTGGCACTGTAATGATGTAAAAGAGAAGCTGTTAGGATGCCGCGTAATCATCTTGGTATTCCACTGCTTTGAGTTTCTGCTTGTCCACACCAAAGGCTTTCATTCCTTTGTATTTTAAGCACCCCGCTTACATCTGTCAGTTTTTGATAGGGAAGCTCTTGCAATCTAATCTTTATTTCATCCATTTCCTCTGTGACTTCAAAAGCAGAAGCCACAACTTGGTTCATTTCGATCACACTCTCCACTGAAATCCTTTTGACTGCTTTAATATAGTGTTCCCCAAATTGAACCTTAGATCTTTGGAGAGATGGTGCAGCTTTCCTAGGGCCCCAGACTGAGGCTGCAAGGTAAGGTAAGTCAAAGAGCCGGCACTAAAGTAGTCTCCCGTTTGGACATAAGATGTCGTTGGTGCACTCAAACTGCTTCCTGAGGCAAGGAGCTCATGAAACACAAGAGCTTCTGGTCAACTTTCAACTGCCTTCTGCACTTTTACATATAACTTCACTTGTACCCATGCTCCAAGAGAATTATCGACTTGAACATCAATGGGTGCTCCAACAGGGAGAAAAGGAGGAGGAGTTCCAGGCTTGTAACCAAAATGCAGAATTTTACCAAATATATTTTCCTCTGGAGAACTTCTTCTGGCAGATTTCAGTACCTGAGAAGCTATTAATTATGTATAGGTCAAAGATAAATCGAAATCCCAAAATGCACATGTAGTTAAGGTTATTTTAATGAAGGAGTCAAACAGATAAACATCAGAATTTAAGGTAGATCTGACAACAGTTATGCGTATGGTATTTATACCATACATCATAGCTGAGTTTCTAGGTCTTGACCAGTCTGACCTGCTTTGGCCAGGGTGACGGTTCACATAGGGTGGAGGTTCTCCACCTGCAGTTCCGCCCAGCGTCTTCAGCCATGCAGGCCTGCCCAGCACTACTGACTCCTCCACGGGCATCAGGTGATCGTGTGGCCCAGGTCCTGGCAGACGCATAAGCTGCTTGGACATCTCAGTGCTCAAATTGCGATGAAGAGCCTGTGGCTGCAGCTTTTCTCTTGGGGCTGGCTGGTAACGCAGATTCATGGTTTTACTCCACAAGAAGTTGATCCATTGCTGCTTGTGCAGCCTTTGAGAGATGTGTCCATGAGAACCATGGCAGATGACCAGCAGGGAGGAGGGTTTCAGAAGGGGAGAAGCATCTGCCAGAGCCAGAGGGCAGCAGCCAAGAAGCCAGAGGAGCAAAAGGGTGAGCGCTGGCCCTGCCACTGCTTGGCCAGGGGAGAGCCGTGGCCAAAAAGTCATTGCTCCTGCTCCGCAAAGCAGCCTGGCAAGGCTCCAGAGGTGCCTTCAGGGCTGGTTGCCCAGAGATGGACACCTTGGTCCCCAGGCTATCAAGAGGCCAGGTCATACCTAGCGATAACACCCCACAGTGGGGCTTCCCATCTTCTTGCAGAGGTGTGTGTGGGGCCTCCAGGCCCTCTCTTGCCCCCAACTCAACCACAACACCATCTCCCTGCACACAAAACCTGTTTGCACAAAGCCACAGCTCTTCCCATGTCCCCAGTGCTGCAGCAGAGGCAGGTGCTAGGCAGTACAAGGGAAAGGGGCCATGGGTCAGGGATATGGGCCAGTGGCTTTGTTGGCCCTGGCAGGAGGGAGACAGGGAGGCGGCGCTGGCCCTTGCTGGCCCCTGGCAGCTCCCGATGGCTCGCCTCCATGGGGTTGGAGGCGTTGGGGATACTGTGGAGGTGCTATGGGGCCACTCTTGGGTGGATGGAGCTGGCAAAGCAGGGTCATGGTGCCTCTGAGGGACTGCAGGATGAGGGCCACTGCACAGTGGGCAGGGGCCTTTGGTGCCGAGTGCGGTTTGGTCTTTCTCCCTGCCTGTCTTCTTCCCCGTAAGCAGCCCCACAAAAGGAGGCCAGCGTGCACCGAGGCTACTGCCACCATGTGCTCCAAGTGTCGCGGAGCCCCTGCCCGCTGCCCTCCGCAGAATCGGTGCTGCTACGAGGGCAGCCGGCTCAGAAAGTGCCCGTGTTGTGTGGCGGGTGTGAGAGGGCCCTCAGCCGCTTTGCCCCTGCCAGCCTCTCACAGGCCTCTCCCAGCCTGGGTGCCTTTGGGGTCAGCTCTGCCCTGACTCCTGCTCAGGGTGCAGCTCTGGCTGCGCTTGCCGAGGCTCCTGGGACCAGATGCTCCGCTCCTTCCCAGCGCTCCCCTTTCCAGCCATCCTTTCCTGCTGCAGCATCTTCTCACCTTCCCTCTCTGCTCTTTGTGTGCTTAGGTACGTGGACACCTATCTCCTTCTTTCCTTCTTGGCATTTCCTACCCCAGTCTGTGGCCTTTTCCACATTTAACACTGCCAGAGAGAGTCC
>NW_020455662.1:3501-8617 GCF_003342845.1 Nothoprocta perdicaria
GGAAGCAGTGGCCGCTGTGGAATGAGAGTCCTTGTGGGTGTGCTGCCAGCAGTGGCAGAAAATGTGCAGGCATTTAGTGCTGAACTGGCTATGTGCTCTCAGCAGTCCTGTAAGTTAATCATTTGGCAAGAGTCTTTGGATTTTTCTTTTGTTTGCTGAGAGACTTCTCAGAGCATGCTTAAAGACTGCCTTGAACTCATTTGCCACAGCTAAGTGCACTGCTGGGTAAAGAGCCCATCTAGCACCCAGGTAGTCAAATYGGTGCTTTTAATCTTGAAGCAGTTTGAGAACAGTCGAGCATGTGACATCTCCCTCAGTGTTTTGTAACTTGTTCAGAAGGTATGTCAGCCTGATGCTATATTGCATTTTATCTTGATGGGGTGTGCATGTTCTTCCTTTCCATAAGGACTGTGCCCAGGTCTGTGGAGCAGTTATTAGCTGGCTTACATCTGGTCCCTTGGTGGATTTCTCTGGCAGATTATCGGACCTCTGTGCTGCTACTTGTGGTCTTGATTTCATCAGGAGCACGGCATGGTTTTCTTTTGCTGTGTCGCTTGCAAAGATGTCTATCTGCAGCAGAGAGACTAGTTCTGCCCATCTGCCCTTCTCCTTCCCAGCAATGAGCATGAAGAGGTACTGTACCCCAGAGGCCAAGGTGCAGCAGGCTAGTGCTACCTACTACAGCTACGCTGTGACTTTATGCTATAGGCACCATAGGGGGGGAACACGTTCTCAGGTCAGCTCCAAGGTCCTTAGTGTTCCTTCCCAGCCCTTTAGCCTCCTCGGGAGTCTTGCACTTAGSACACTGGCCTACAGGCTGCTGCATGCACCGGGTAAGTGAGCTGTACCTGCTCTTGAGCAGTTTGGTGAGATGCTGGTGGCAAGCCTCTTCCTGCATGCTGATAGAAAGGTCTTGGATAAAGACTGACAAGGAATATGTTTCCAAGGATGCTAGCAGTTGCACTGAATTTACTGACCAGTCAAACAAGACTCTGTGTATGTATTACTGCTATRGAGATTTGCACACCTACAGATCAGCAGGTTATCCCTTTTAKTTTTTCCCTGCAGAAAATAGATGCAATCCAATGACAAGACTGGATGTTTTACAGAAGAGAGATTGTCTTGATGSAGAGACATGGGCTCTGAGCATTGAACTAACAACAGATGTAGATCTATTTTGCTRCAGCTCAGTCATATTTGAGGTTTTTTATTTTGGGACAGTAAACTCTAGCTTGTTGGTAAATTCTTTGGCTTTCCCCAGTTGTCATCAGCCAACTAAAGTTCCAGTCTTTCTGTTTGTAACTGGTCTTGTCTTTCTCTTTATTTGCAAACTGTATTCTCTTACTGTGTGTCAGCTTGCAGTGACACTGCCTTTTCATGCAGTAGATTGCTGGGTGATCGTTTCTTAAACTCCTTCATGTTGGTAACGGTTTGTGTCTCGATCAATCGATTCCAAGCTGCTTTTATAGGAACTTATTACCATCATATGAAACAACTTGACAATGAAGAACCATTTGATGTAGCAGAAAAGGTTACTTTTATGAAAAAGAAAAAAGACTCAGAAAATATGGTATCTTTTGATGAGAAAAGAGCCAAAACAGGTGACCCAGATCTTCTTCACAGAATATGCTGTGGGCCCCCTAGAGCAGATGCCATCACTGTTTGGSGCTCAAGAACAGAACAATGATTGGTAAAAAAAATGGTGTATCTTGCCATATGAGAGAGGTAGGATTTTATACTGAGGACTAACTTTGTGATATTTGTTTTCCCAACAAATGTTCATAGATGTTTAAACTCATTAGTTATTTTCCAGGAGTTCTGAGTACTCACATACTTGCCTTTGAGTGTGTTCAGGTTTTCAGCAGAATTATGCTTGTGCATCCACTTTGGTGGTACTTACGGTCATGCTAACTGATACATGCTTTACATAGGCAATGATTATGAGGGGTAATCTTACCTCCAGCAAAGAGGGTATGAGGAGATTTATGCTAATCAATACCTATAAGAGAGGGCTAAAAAGATCAGCCCTCTGAAAATAGCGATAAAACCTTTACTCCTCAAAGCATAAGGAATAAAATACAAGAGGATGATTTATTGTGCTTTGACCTGGCACAGTCCAAAATATGAGTTCTTAACACTGCATTTACATTTTTATGTCTATGAGACTGATACAATTTTAACTTTTGCAAAGTATTCATATTAGTCTCTAATATTCCAAAAGAAATCTGCACAGCCTCCTCCAAAGGAGCTTCCTTGTAGTTTAGTTTTGGAAGTTTAACAGCCTTCCTCAGTACCAGCTTAGAAGTCAGAGACTGGGGCTGAAGGATGCATACCTGAACTTAGTGATATAAAGTTGAACTAGATTTTAATCGCAGTCTCTTAAGGGCCCCTACATGTCATTGTTTCATTTGCATCCATTTTTGCATTAGATCACTTAGCTGCATGCACACTGGTGACAGATACTTCAAGGGGAAGTTCTTCATTTACACATACGTTCCTGCTCTCAGAAAATGCACAGCCTTGGAAGACTGCCTTGACTTTCTCTTGCAGTTTTCTAGAATAGGGATTCAGGCTGGACTACATTGATGTTGGAGTTCAAAGCAAAGCTCTAGTTCCAGTCTTATAAAGAAGCACAAAATACCAACCACCAGAGAGCACCACAAAACAGAGTTGACTTTCCAAATGTACCTCATAAGGCAAACGCTAAGGAGTAAACAGTCATCGGAAACTAAAGGGTCCTGTTGTTGGCTGCAGTAAGAGTTTCACTTCTGCCCTTAAGGAAAGGCAAAGCAGCTTTGAAATGTCTTTAAATTAATGCATATTGATTACATATATTACTAAGATTTTACTGTATTCACCTTCATATCCCTCTGAAATCAGAATTCTGATCCACTTGCCAAGCTATTTCTCAAGAACTAGGAAGGCATGGCCTACGTCTCTAACATGTGAAACTGCATGTGTCTCTGGCACTCTGGCATGATTTTCCCTCTTCAGGACTCTTTCTTGCATTACTCTCTTTCTGACACAATGGAAGTGGYRCAAGTTGGGGAAGCGACAGCTTGTCCACTCCCAGCTAAATGAGCTGAGTTTGTATGGAGACCTGCTAGGCTCCATGTCACTTCACAGTGACATGAAAACATCAGCTCTCTTCTCTCTTGAGGTGCAATCAAACCAAGGGGAACAAGGGCTCCAAACATTTCCCTCATATTTTACCTTTGTTCATAAATCGGTGCTCATCTGCTTGCTTGGCAAACAAGGAAAGGTGGGCCTTGCTCTCCACAGGGTACATACATTTATGATAGCAGACAAAACAGGGATGCCAACTGTGCGTCTGACACTCTGCTGGCTCCCCATTTTACAGAGGAAACCAAGCTTTAGCTACAGGGAGACAASAGAGAGAAACAGARAAGTCTGTGACTGTGCTTCTGTGGCCCCTAGTGTGGGTGGTATTATCCTGGTCCTTTGGAGCAACTAAATAGTTTCTCAWTTGTAAASAACTTCTTCRGCTCTTRGACCTGTGACAATTTTTAATAAMGGAATGTATGATCCCATGAYGTAGCAGCCACACACCATTTKCTACTGGSTCACCTATCAYGGTGCATACAGTTGAGGTACATTCAAGAGTAACTGTCTATAGGTCATCTTGACCCTTTGGTACATGGCATTAATCTCAGGCCATACCACTGCTGCCTAGCACTTTTATCTGAGGATGCTACAATCTCCAGCCTTTCTAACAGCGTGAAAGGTGCCAGCATAACAGCAGCTGTGATGCATCCTTAGGTAGTAGTTTTGGGGGGAGGTTTGTTCGTGAGTGGGAGGCAATAGAAGGAGCCTGGTGGCCCCCCCACACCTCGGAGCGGATGTTGGGTGTCATCGCTAGGGGCGACCTGGCCTCTTGATGGCCCGGGAACCAAGGTGCCYATCGCAGGGCAACCCGTCCTGAGGGCACCTCTGGAGCCTTGCGGGGCTGCTTTTTGGAGCAGCAGCTATGGCTTTTTGGCCACATCTGTCCCATGGCGAAGCAGTGGCAGGGCCAGTGCTCACCCTTTTGCTCCTCTGGCTTCCTGGCTGCTGCCCTCTGGCCCTGGCAGATGATTCTCCCCTTCTGCAACCACCACTCGTGCTGGTCACCTGCCTCGGTCCTCATGGACATGTCTTGCAAAGACAGGACGAGGAGCACTGGATCTCTGGCTTGTGGAGTAAAATGAGGAATGTGCATTACGAGGCAGCCCTTGGAGCAAAGCTGCATCGCATTGCTCCTGGTGGCTGAGCTCAGCCTGTGTGAAAAAGACATCTCGCTGGTCAGGGCAGCTTGTGCTGCAGGCAAGCCGCCTTCCAGGAAGAAGGGCACCACCCACAGCCTCCAGCCTGATTGCAACACAGTGCTCATCCAGGCCACGGGCTGCTCCTCGGTGTCTTCACGACAACTTGAGCATTAAGATGTGCAGGCAGGATATGCGTCTGTTTGTGCTTTGGCCACACGTTCCCCTGATCCACCCAGGGCACCCAGTAGAGCTGGGCTGGTGCGTACGACTCAAGAGTCCAAAGTGGCAATACCATTTTACCGGGCACGGAGGCAACCTGTCTACCCTTCTCCTTCCTCGCAATGAGCATCAAGACGTCGACAGCGATATGGAAGTGCACATTTTCAACAGCAGGCCTTCCTTTCCACACCACTTGATTTATTTAGTGTGGTTTATTCCTGTACAGCATCCCATGCTACAATGTGAGTGGACCTTCTATCTGCAGGTATTTGGGACAATGAGAGACCATCTTGCTCAAAATAACACTTGCACCTACCATGATCATGTAAGTAATGCCACACGTTTTGTCCATCATTCTGTTTTTTCATTTGATCCCGAAAAATACGCAGGGTTTTTGGCAAAAGTGAACTGTTCGAGGAATGGAGTGATATCTGCTCTTTTACAAGTCAGAGTGAAGAATTATGCCTCAAAAAACGTAGGACCACTGGTGGCTTGTCAGCAAAAGTGCTCCAAGACACAGCAGGTTTGGATTCAGGGACCTACTGTTCATACTGTTCTCTTACATCATAAAAAGTGGGCCTCTTTTCACCTCTTTGCGAGATTGCTGGTGGGCTGCAAAGACAGTTTAATTA
>NW_020455662.1:9063-42806 GCF_003342845.1 Nothoprocta perdicaria
ACCAAACTGTTCGTGTGAAGCCTGGATCACAACCTCTTCTGGATGTGGTGTACATTGAAAACTGGGGTAAAACTAGAATCCGAAGAGAAAGACGTACGTTATATAGAAAATGCCTCCCCTGCAGAAGCAGCAGCCAAACAGTCCATCACAGGTCTCATTTTTCTGCAGGTTTTCTTCTAAGCTTTCAGGAAAACCTTATGAAAGCAGCCCTGAAGATTTCAATGGGGAACATAAAAGAAACAAACCAAGTAGTTGCTTCTATTTCTCAAGGCACTGAGGAAAATGATGAAATAAGTAGGAGATGGCAAGAGCTAGCCATTCAGAAATGGAGAGACGAAACCAAAGTGCTAAAAACACAAAGGAATGAGAGCCAGTGGTCTGAACAAGCAGAAATCCAAAGCAGTGCAATACTTACCCATCATACTGACAGCTTCACTTTTAGATCAGAAGAATGCYGATGTTGATGGAATTAAACGAGTGTCCTTTATCAAGGGAAATTTAACTCCCCTAGTTTTGCCAGGCAAAGTCCCTAGAGAACTAGAAACTATAATGGAAACCAGAAATTGGAATATCACTTTCAACAAAAAGGAAAATTGGAATGCCACAGATGCTTTCTCCAGCACAAGAAAATGCACGTTTTTTTTAATTCACAACTGAAAAAAGGAACTTTTCAGAATGGCCCAGAGAACACTATGATTTCCACCACCTTTCATGACTTTGATGAGAACCCTTTCCCTTGGTTATGTTTCATGCCAGAAATTGCAGCAAGAGTGCTGATGTTCAAAATGATGGAGATCAAAGCTAAGGGGGATCTAGGAGGAGTCATGTCAGAAGGAGCAGACATTATTATTACTACAGAAGATAAGCAATCCTGGACTTTTCAGGTAGCTACAGGGCCTGATAAAACTCAGCATTCCACACCTGGATCGTTTGGAGTTGAAGTGGAGAGAAATACAACGGAGGTATTTATCCAGATTGTTAGCAAACTCAAAGGAACTTTCAAGKTGTTAGTATTTGCAGATGCTTATGTCACTCATGCTTCTCCTCTAGCCTCCTTTTCTGCATTTCAGAACAAGCCAACAGCTGCAAGCCAAACTAAGACCTCTACTACAGACTGTATCATGAAGACTTCTGACATTATCTGTCTCCTAAAATCACTGTTGCTAACTGCTGCCCAGSAAAGTGGTCCTGAAAATGTCAGTAAATATAATATTTCTATCATCTTGCTGTCACGCTATGTTGTGAGGTACCCAAACTGTAGACTGGTGAGCATACTCATTTTTAGTGATCAGTGCTTATTTCTGGGTGGCGTTGGCAGTCATGGGAAAGAAAGCACCTGCAGCCTTGGCTCATATACCAGTTGGCAAAGGGTGCACTGCATCTGCAATATGAAGTGGAGGCACAAAAGACTTGTAACAGATGCTGGGACAAACACATCCACTTTGAGCATCAGGTTGCTGGCAGCCAAAGTAATCGTTAAACCCAACACTGTGGATCTGGAAAAATCTTGGAGAGCAGACATAATTGAAAACCCTGTGACCCTTTTAACAGTTGTGGTCATTTTTCTAGCCTACCTTGTTTTGGCCCTCTGGGCCATGAAAAAATATAAAGCTGACAGAATCAACCAGGACGACATTAGYGTTCTGCCAGACAATGAGCCCTTTGATAGCGTGTGCTTTTTGGTCACCTTATACACAGGCAGTCGCTTCAGAGCCGGAACCACTGCAGATGTTTTTCTTCAGCTCGTTGCCCAGGCTGGCACAAGTGAGGTCCACTGCTTGTGACAGCCACACTGCCCATCTTTCCGTCAGGGAAGCACAGATACTTTGTGTCTTGAGGGTGTGGCACAATAACCAAGGGCCTTCTCCAAGCTGGTTCCTAAGCAGAGCAAAAAGTTGAAAATCCCTACACTAASRAGAMYTGGTTCTTTGTTTGCCGCAGGTGGCTTGCTCTCAACAAGGATGAACACTTCCTTAAAATGACCTTCTTTGTCACGAATCCAAAAGCACATCTCTGCAAAATGGACTGTTTTTTGATAAATCTTGCTGCCAACCTAAGATTTGGTCACCTCTGGTTCTCCATTTTTGTCCATACGGTCATCAACACTTTCAGCAGGCTCCAAAGGTTGTCATGCTGTGTGGCAATATTACTCCTCAACCTGCTTGTGAACTTTATGTTCTTCCATGCTGACAGAAGGGAAGAATACCCACTACATATGAACATTTTGAGAGCAATAGCAGTAGGAGCCGAAAGGGCTTTGCTTACCATTCCTGTGCAAATGCTCCTAATAGCCTTATTTAGATATTCCCRGAAGGAACCTTATAAGACATTAGAAGGGGACAACGTTCCGAGGCAGAAGAAACCACTCAGCACTGTCTCTCTGCTCTTTTGCAAGAGACCACACTTTTTTTTTTGCCGGAGCTGCGTCTTTTTCTCCTGGGCACTAATCACAGCTGTAACTGGCCTGTCATCATTTTTCCTTGTATCGTATGGCTTGTGCTATGGGTCTGAGACCTCCATGCAGTGGCTTTTTGCATCTGCCATCTCCTTTGTTAAGAATGTCTTCCTTTTCCAACCCCTAAAACTCGTATTTTTCTCAGCTCTGAGGACTCTGCTTCCAAAGTGCTGTGAGAGCATTTTTCCTGATAAAGAACAATTTCTGATTAAAAGGCTCAGAACACCCAAAAGTGGGCACCCATACCTGCCTCAGAACACATTCTGGGGCAGCCTAAGAAGATACATCACCGACACTGGGGGCTCCAGAACAGACAAAGAAATGCAAAAACAGGAGTTGATCTTGWCGTATGAGCGAGGTACGATACTGTATTTAGCTCTCCTTTGAGTCTGTTCTCTGTACTTTTCAAGTAAACGCTCATGAATATTGAACTTCATTGGTGGTTCTTGCCTAAATTGGTCAGTAAGTTTTAAGGAATTCTTTGCACTCAGCCACTTGCTTTTAACTATGTTCCGTTTTTCTCCAGAGTTTTGGCTTTGTATGCACCTCAGTGGTACTTTACCACGTCATGGGAGCTGATAGCCCTTTTACATAGACACTGACTACAGAATAAGACCGTGCGGAGTCCTCTCGCCTCYGGCAAAGWGGGTATGGGCAGATCAGGGCTAGTCTATAACTCTAAGGGAGGGCTAAAACAGGTCAGCGCTCTGAAAATGGTGAGAAAATCTTTACTCCTCAAAGCATAAGGCATAAAAGCTGAGAGGATGATCTATTGTGGTTTGGCCTGGCACAGTAAAAATATGAGTTCCTAACACTGCGTTTGCAATTCTATGTGGCTGAGACTGTTACCGTTTTTACTTTTGCARGTCATTGATGTTAGACTCATATTTGAGAATATTTTGTAAATAGTATAAAAGAGGCTTTCTGTAGGATGCTGCTTGCCGAAGAAAGCTTTAAGGGCAGGTTAATTGAGGGATTTTTTTACTCTGATAGGCATAAAAGACCGTTATTTGAGTTGACCCCATTACAATTATACATTTGATTCTGGTATCACTGTGACATCCTTTCTGACCTGGCCCCTCATGAAAGCAACTGCAGGTCAGGAAAGTCCACTGGCTTATCTCCTCACATGTGGAGCAGCCACCTCTGCAGTGCAACTGCTCCTCTACCCCAGCAGTATTGTTGTCTTAGCCTTCTTTTTGCCCCAAAGGTTTATTCCAAAAGAAATGTGCACAGCCTCCTCCTCCGAGCAAGCTCGTGCTCCCATAGGGGAAATACAGAGACTCGTGGAAAAAGAAAAAGGCCTAAAAGGCCACCGCACGGCAACACAGCATTAGCAGTCCCTAGTGATGGAGTGAACTCTGCAACGAGGATCAACCAGGAGTGGAGAAAGAAGTGCAAAACCTGATTTCTTGTACTGCTGCTTTTTTCCTGGGAAAGACAAAGTGCCAAACCACAGGTAAGCGGGATACCAGTACAATGTCTTCTAAAGATATTTTTTCTTTTTAGAGAAGGAAAAAAGAAAATAAAACAGGGACAGACACTGTCACAAGTCTTTCTGCAGGGCTCACTGTCTGTCCTGGGGTTAWATGGCATTACTGATGTTTTTCCTTCTAAGGAAAGGGAAACAAAGCAGGGATGCCCACTGTGCTTCTGACACTCTGCTAACTCCCCATTTTACAGAGGAAACCAAGCTTTAGCTACAGGGGGACAACAGAGAGAAATTGAAAGGTCTGTGGCGCTACTTCTATGGCCCCTAATCTAGGCGGTATTATCCTGGTCCTTTGGAGCAACTAAATAGTTTTTCATTTGTAAACAACTTTTTCCGCTCATGGCAGAATTATGCTCTGACACATTTTAAGAAAGGAATGTATGAACCCATGATGTAGCAGTCACACAGCATTTGCTTGCCGAAGRTGCTACTGGCTAACCCCTCCCGGTGCATACACTTAAGAGAAATTCAAGAATAACTCTCTAAAGGTCATCTTCACCCTTTGACACATGCCAATAACCTCAGGCCGTACCACTACTGCCTAGCGCTTCCATCTGAGGTTCCTATAATCTCCAGACTTTCCAAAAGCACGAAAGATGCCAGCATAACAGCAGATGGGATGCATCCTCAGGTAGTACGCAGTGAGAGCAAGAAGATGCAGAGTGATCAAACCAAGTCTCGTCCCTTTCCCCTGATGGCCGGCCACTTATTCACTGGCAAGCCTGTCCAGCCCAGCTACGTGGAGCTTCTCCCGCTCAGTCAGTGCCTGGGATTTTGCAAGTGTCATCATCGTTCTCATCGCACTGTTCAGCTCTTTGTTGATCTGCACTCAACTTACAGTCCCAATCAACTCCACACCTTTAGTGATGACATGTCCCAGTGCTGCAGAAACCCGTACATGAGAGCTTGCAATGGAGAGAATTTACCACTACATCAAGTCCTGAAAGGGGGCTTGTTTTGTCTGCCTGTTCATTTGTTTTTTTGTTTAAAAGGAGGATGGTCTTGTAGGTGAAAGTAGATCCTAGGCTTTAAACATTCTCAGCAGTGTCAAGGTGAAGAAGCAAAGGTAAAACTTAGTAAAACTTAGTAAAACTTGCATCTGGTGGTTTTTAAGGAGGAGAGAACTCCCTCAATACCTCTTGGAGCGTCAATATTGTAACCGAGAAAGACCATTGCTAGAAATCAGATGATGCTGAACTCCTTTTCATTTGCTCCAGCAGCTAAAAATTACATGAAAGCAAGACAAAAGGGGAAAAGAGAAATTTTATTTTCAGGTAAGAATTAGCTTAGTAGGATGATGGAGATAGTGGCTTCTTTAAGGCATGCCAGTGAGCAGAAGAACTAATAATTTAAGGTTTATGTAGTTTGCGTCTAGTGATGGACTTTCCAGTGCAATCAGGAAGAGCGGGCTGCCTGCAGATTACCCTGCATAGACCCTGCATTTACATTTTCTCTTTTTCTCTCAGCTAAAGGCTGGCGTTAGTAAACACGTGGCAGCTTGCTTCTGAGCTTTCCTCTTCTCACCCTCTTTTTCTCAGAAGACTTGCATGAAGGTCACATTGTGGAGTCCACAGCCTTCTGCTGACACTTGACTGAAATTGCCTTACAGAGTCACATAGTCCCGGGAAGAATAAGGGGCACCTTTTCACACACACATTGACAGGCCTTGCTTAGGCCTTGTTTCCTGGAGAACCTCAAGGAAAAATAGCTGCTTTCTAGTCTTCCGGTTAAGAACTTGAATGTATGCAACACTTCATACACAAGGCCCTTCCATTCACAGTCTCCATTTCTTCCGTCCTGCCTGGCTCAAGACAGCATCAAATAGTTTACAGGCTTCATTGCTGGTAGTTGGGAGGATAAGTGGAGCATCTTGCCAGGCCTGTGCAAAAAAACAAATACAAAATGGCTCATTTCACACACTTCTCACCCAGATTAAGCCAACAAATTTTAAAAGGGGTTATACCTTTATGTGTTCTTCAGCCATGGTTTAAAAAAAAAAAAAAAAAAAATATGCTGGGAGGAAAATGTGAGCAGTCATGAAAAAAAAAAACCTTTATGGAGTGATAATCATATGTCAGAAAGAATTAAATAGGGTCAGTAGAGCTGGAAGAGGAGACACACTTTAGAAGGCAGAAGACGATTTCATCATCTTATGAACCTTCTAAGTCCAGAACCATGCACAATTCAATACAATGCCATGTGGGACTAGTCCTTCTGCTGCAGATAGATGTCYTTGCAAGTAGCGACACAGCAAAAGAAAATCACGCTGTGCTTCTGATGAAATCAAGACCACAAGTAACACAGAGGCCCAATAATCTGCCAGAGAAATCCACCAAGGGACTGGAATTAAGCCAGCTAATAACTGCTCCACAGACCTGGGCAGAGTCATTACGGAAAGGAAGAACATGCATGTTGGGGAATTCTTACAAGATAATGGACATTTGGACGGGATGTACCTGAACAACCCAGCACTTGAAATAAAGCAGACCTAGATGAAGGACACTCAAGGGCAAGGAAGGGGGCAGAAAACACAAAATAACCAACTCCCAGACTAACCAATCAGAAAGGATGTACCCAACCAGGCAGAAACCGCAAGTTGCCCTGTGAACAGTTTGCACTAGCCTGTCAGCATCGGCAAAAGGTCACATGACCTCTGGCAAGGCACCAATCTGAGAATGTTAGTAGGCACGGGACTAGCTCTAGAGTGTATAAAAGATGTGGAGGTTYACACTAGAGTGGCTTATGGTGATGATATTGGTTGTTGTGTGCAGTCTTTAAAACAGCCCTTGTTGTCACATGCATACCCCCATCAAGCTGAAATGCAATACAGGAGCAGGCTGACACATGTTCTTAACCAGTTACAAAGCACTGAGGGAGATATCACATGCTCGACTGTTCTCAAACTGCTCCAAGATTAAAAGCACCAATTTGACTACCTGGGTGCTAGATGGGCTCTTTACCCAGCAGTGCACTTAGCTGTGGCAAATGAGTTCAAGGCAGTCTTTAAGCATGCTCTGAGAAGTATCTCAGCAAACAAAAGCAAAAATCCAAGGACTCTTCCCAAATGATTAACTTAACTCACAGGACTGCTGAGAGCGCATAGCCAGTTCAACACTAAATGCCTGCACATTTTCTGCCACTGCTGGCAGCTCACCCAGAAGGATTCATTCCACAGCGGCCACTGCTTCCGTTCAACACTTGCTAACACACACTCTTCTAACCCAGCTGCTGTGTGTACCAGCTCATCACTCACTGTACAGGTTTCCTACACTGAGCCAATCACTGCTTTCACACTCTAGGTGTGTCAAGCACAGGCAAGGTGTGTTTCTTGAGTGATGCCTGTAGAGGAGAGAGACACTGCCCAGACACTTTATCCATTTTCTGGCCAAGGCCAAAGCCTGGACCTTTTTTCCCTGCTTTAAGCCAAGAGTTTAGGAACAGGATCTGGTGCTTATTTACTCAGAGCCATGTCCCTCTGCTGCTTCCAGGTCACTCTTGGCACACCTGCTATTGCTCAAGGGAGTTTCCTAGAGCTCTGGAGCTCAGCAGCCTCTGATACTCCGCAAAGGTCCCCAGAACTTCTTTAACGTGCCAACCTACCTAACCTTTTCTTGAAGATCAGCAGGTGTCATGCTGGCATCTCCTTGCACCTCTTAGGATTTCCTGASAAAGGGCCTCATTAACAGAACTTCTTCCCCCAAAAAATCTTCCTCTGGGTTGTTTAGATTTTTGCCTTGTCCGTTTTCGGCTTTGGTTTTTATGTCTGTTTCACGGGTAACATGACAGCACACTTAGAGACACTGCAGAGGAGGCATTCCAAGTCACAATTCTCTCCCAGTAAATCTAACTAACACGGACTCTCTCTGGCCGTGTTGAATGTGGAAAAGGCCAGGGGTTGATCCAGCCACAGACTGAGGTAGGAAATGTCAAGAAGGAAAGAAGGAGATAGGTGTCCATGTACCTAAGCACACAAAGAGCAGAGAGGGAAGGTGAGAAGATGCTGCAGCAGGAAAGGATGGCTGGAAAGGAGAGCGCTGGGAAGGAGCAGAGCATCTGGTCCCAGRAGCCTTGGCAGGCGCAGGCAGAGCTGGACCCTGAGCAGGAGTCAGGGCAGAGCTGACCCCAAAGGCACCTGGTCTGGGAGAGGCCTGTGAGAGGCTCGTCCAGCCTCAGCTGCAGCATCGGGGATGTGAGCATAACTGTGGTTTTGGGTAAACAGGTGTCGGGGCGGGTTGGGCGGAGGGTTGTTGCTGAGTGGGGGGGCAACAGAAGGAGCTTGACGGCCCCCCCCCCCCCCACCTCTGAGGGGAAGGGAAACCCCTTGTTGGGTGTCATCGCTAGGGGTGACCTGGCCTCTTGATGGCCCGGGAACCAAGGTGTCCATCGCAGGGCAACTGGCCCTGAGGGCACTTCTGGAGCCTTGCCGGGTTGCTTTGCAGAGCAGCAGCAATGGCTTTTTGGCCACAGCCATTCCATGRCCAAGCAGTGTCAGGGCTAGCGCTCTCCCTTTTGCTCCTCTGCCTTCCTGGCTGCTGCCCTCCAGCCTTGGCAGATGCTTCTCCCCTTCTGCAACCCTCCTCCCTGCAGGTCACCTTCCTTGGTCCTCACGGACACATTTGGCAAAGGCTGCACAAGCAGCACTGGATCAACTTGAATTTGAATCTGCGTTATCAGCCTGTCCCAGGAGAAAAGCTGCAGCCACAACTGCCACCACATTGCTCCAGCTCTTTGAACCCTGCCTGGGTGAAGAATACATCTCGCTGGTCAGGGTAGCTTGTGTGACAGGTAACCCTCCTTCCAGGAAGAAAGTCACCAGCTTCCTTTCCATGCAGTGCTCATCAGCTTCACGTGCTGCTCCTGGGTGTCTCCATCACAATTTGATCATTGAGATGTCCAGGCAGCTTATGCATCTGCCAGGACCTGGGCCACACRATCACCTGATCCCCATGGAGGAGTCAGTAGTGCTGGGCTGGCCTGCATGGCTGAAGACGCTGGGCATAACTGCAGGTGGAGAACCTCCACCCTATGTGAACCATCACCCTSGCCAAAGCAGGTCAGAYTGGTCAAGACTTACAAACTCAACTATGATGTATAGACGAAACTGCTTCAAGGGTTCTGCTTGGTTGCTACTGGTACCGCTTGGTTGCTACTGGTACTGCTACTAGTTCCATAGCAATGAGCTGCCCATTTCTCTTCACAGATGATTTCCAGTGTTTTTCAGGCTGCCCTTTGTTTCATATGTTTTATTTGTGATGCTCATGATTGTGCMCAAACTTTTGTATTTATCCCCCTTTTCCTGCAGAAAAATGTCATCTTTGTGATCTAGAGGCCAGTTGTCAATCTGCCTTAACTGTATCACAACTGGTCTCCCAAGTCACATATCTATAATAAAAGAGGATTTTCCCTGCACTGTGCCTGAAGGATGGACTCTTTTAAAGGGCTATTCTTCCCAAACTGGAGCCAAAAAGGTGCTCAGGGAATTGCACCCATCAAATCCCTCTGGCCATACCTGGGCTTGCACGGGCCATGGGGCATCAACTTGTCCAGTGATGGGAATGAGGGTTGGATTCAGCTGCCACTTCTGGGTGCCCRGTGCCGTGGAGAGCATGAATGTTTAAGAATTATCTCCCAGGGACTGTCCCAAATAGTAAAAGGCGGGTGACAGCTGTCCGGTCCATTTTTCCAGAAGGGATATGGAGCCACCTGGAGAACAGAAGGGCTCTTGAGAGGCAGCACATGCCTAGGACAAGTTTTGAGTGGAAACTCACAAAACCACATGGAGTTAACCAACAGTAAAGGGCCAAACCAAGCACTGCTCCAAATCAGGGCTCTCAGGGATGGCAGTAGGCTGAGTCTAATGACACATCCGAACACAACCTGAGCAATGTGAAATGCGCTGGGATTGCTCCAAGCATCCTCCACAGCCGCAGACCCTGGGGAGAGGGTAGCATGATGCTGCTCCAGTTGGTCTGTCCTGACCGTCATGGCCAGTGTKGAGTCACCCTGTGTCGCCACAGCTGCTCACCCTGCAGAGCAGCAYTGCCAGCCAAGTGCTCTTTGGCGTGCCCGGGAAGGATGCAAGAATGTCCGGACCATCAAGGACACAGTAACCTGAGGAAAGGCTCTCTGGGGAGTGGGGATATCTTCAGAGGAGAGCAAAGGAGCAATGGTGTGCTTGTGGGGGCAATAAATACACAGCTATGCTCCTGTGGGTTTCAGCTTGGGGCAGGCTGCTCTGTCACTAGAGAAGCCTGAGGAGCCCTGGGGCCAGGACCCTTGTGCTGTCCTGGGGAGAGGGGCTGCCCAGAAGGGCTGTAGGCAGCCAGGGTTATGGATCTCCTGCTCATGAGTGCAGTGGGGACAGTGGGGTGAGTGGCTTCCATTTCCTTGTGCCCTTGCTGCCTCCAGCCCAGGGGCTGATGGGGAGGCTGACACCCTTCTCTGCCCCTAGGGACTGCTGTGCCTGCACAAGGGCTGGGGCTGTAGGGTGAGTGCCCCGAGCTCTGTAGCCCCTTGGTGGACACTGCTGTGGGGACACTCCAGCTTGGCTGAGGCATCAGTTCTTTGCAGCACTGGCTGCTCCCTCAGTTCTGCAGCGTTGCACGTCCAGTTCCATCTTCCTGCAGRTTTCTGTATCCCAGTGAAGGGGAAAAGATGGCAGCTGCCCTCTCCCACCCACTGTGGCGGTGTCAGCCCCATCGCAGCCCAATCCTGAATGGCAGAGTGGAAGAGGAAAATGGAGCTTGGTTGGGGTGCAGAATGGAGGTTTCCAAATCCCAGGGATGATGCAGGGAGGGACCTTTGCATCTTCCCCCTTTGCTCTCCCAACTGGGCTCATTCTGCCTTGCCCTAGGTGCTCTAATTCCTGTGTGAGCTCTACTGGAGCGGAGTCTGAGGGGAAGAATTCATTGAATTCCAGAAGAGCTTTGCTTTGATGCAAAGGAACTTCAGGAGGTCTCCACTCCCAACTTCCCACGTAAAGCAGGGCTGTGTGGAGGTCTCCAGTCTCATCTGGTCTTGTCTAGAGGACCAGATGTCACCTCTGGTTGGGGTCAGCATGCCTTGCCAACCTGGCCCCAGCACTGGTTCCTGGCTGCACTTCCTACTCTTGCTGATCCCAKCAGGCTACTCTTTGTAGTAGGAACATGGTGCATAAACACTCCACTGCTTTTGGGATGGAGATAAAACCGCATCATAAAATCAGACCCAAGTGCCTGGGTCACTTTTTCCTCCTGCTCAGACTTTCTCTGCAGAGTTACCTGGGTTGGGGTCCCAAATCTGAGGCTCTCCTCACACTTYTAAATTGTCTGGCATGCAAGGGGTGCTGTGATGGACATGCGGTCACTTTTACAATGACATGGGATATACTTGTTCCCAGCTGCACTTGCCAAAGCCCTCTGTACAATAGTGCCAGGCAGAGATAGGGAGTCAGATCAGCAGGTTGGGGCCTAGGTCAGGTCAGGACTGAAGAGGTGCAGGACCCAACACAGCCATGTCCACAGCATCACTCAGGCCATGCCCCAGGACAAGGGCAAGAGCTCTCCAGCCAGAGGGATGAGGTCCTGAAATGAGGCTGGTCACTCTCCGTCTCCCCTGCTCTGGTGCCCAGCAGATCCCCTCTCTGTCTGCCTGCAGCCCTTAAATGCCCACCCTGCTGCCCAGCACAGCACAGGAGCTCTGGCACTACAGTCCTCCAGCAGCTCCTACTGTGCTGGGGACAGATCCGCCTGCTCTGGGCTTGGGCACAGAGAAATCTGGCTTTCCTTCACATTGCTGCCTTACCCCTCTCCTGGGACTTCCTTGCTCCCCAGAGTGCCTTTCCCCAAGTCAGTTTGTCGGTGCTGGCATGGCCATTCCTGCATCTTATGCTGTAGTACCTGTAGGGTCACAGGCTGATGCTGCTGTTCTGCAGAGTGAGTGGATGTGAGAYATGGCTCATTCTGGTCAGAAAGAGAAACAGATCCAGGTCTACTTCAATTCAGATGCTGGGTTGCTCAGATACGTCTCGCCCAAATGTCCATTGTCTTGTAGGAATTCCACAACAATTCCCCCTTTTTGTTTTTGAGCAACCCAGACCTGTTTGACAGCTCATTCTAACATTCCGCTAACACACTGCAATGAACATGGTGCAACTAACAAGAYTGCAACAATGACTGTCAACATAGTTAAACCAGATTTTACTAGAACCAGTAACCACCCTGACAATCCTATATGCTTTAGCCATTCATCAGGGGCCAAATTGATAACTGTCATTTTTTTCATGTTATCTTTCAGTTGATGTAGATGTGCGTGAATAGAGATTGAATGGTCTGACAAATTCATACAGCACATTCCTTCAAAATCCTCATAACCATGTCCTTGTACTAAAAGCAAAAAATCAAGAGTGGCTCTGTTTTGCAATACTGCATGCCTAATGCTATCAACATTGGTAGTTAGTTCACTAATTATATTAGAGGTTAGATTCATTTGCTTAGCCGACCAACGTCCCAATTTCTTTATTAGCAGTAAATTTTCGGCGGCTAAGTGGAAGAAAAAGTGATGCCAAGATAATAGAGAGGTTTGACCAGAACTCAACGTTATCCTTGCAATCTGGTCCTAACTGCCATACCCCTCTCTTTTGACGCTTTGATGCAGTAGAATTCCACAATGTGCAATTCATTAGTTCAGCCATAGAAGGTTTGAACATAGTTAATTTCACTAAATAGCATGGCCCACCTACTGGTCTGCTAGGAATTCCAGGCCAAGCTCTATCACCACATATTAGAAAGGTACGGTCAGGCAGTCGCTTACCTGCCATATTGTTCCCCCAGACATCTGTAAAATGACATTCTGAGAGACAGAAGTCTTTGGACTTTGGACTTCTGGCCTATATACCAGATTCTTTGGAGAAACAGTCTGTACCRCAGACAGCCTAACATCACTGTCTATGAGTTGCGCTGCAATTTTTGCATCACCTTTAAACATTACTGCTCCATTACTGGGTGCTAATGCGCCTAACAAGTCTAGTTCTTGAGGTTCTATCATGGTTTGTCAAGTTCACATATCTGAGGATATCGTCCAGTCCTTTTTAAGTTACCTATAATGTCCCAGATACAATACCTTTTCTGCCTAAAAGCAAGTGAAACACAGCTCCTAAAGTTTACATCAGGACTATCCAATCAGGTTCATGGTCACACAGCAACTGGACAGCTACCTTTGTTTTTTGTCATGGAACAAAGTGGAAAAACATGATGGAACAAGTGTACTGCTGTCCTTGAAGTTGGTTATCTACTAACAAGGCATCTCGTTTGCTGATAGACACTGTACTGCTGTCCTTGAAGTTGGTCTCCACATCTCTTCTCCCTTTTTTTTTTGTTTAACTACTCTATCGCCACAGCTGCTCTTAGTTGAGCACACAGGCTTAACTTGGTTAAATGATTGATCAGTCGTTGGTAGATATACTAGCAATGAACAAAATACAGTTAGTACAATAATTAGAGACTTTACAACTTGCATTGACATAGCTAAGCAAAAGATTGTTTATTTTGTTGTGTCTCTTCCCATATTTTCCCTGTTATCAGTCCTTGCTTGTTGGACCACGGCCTACTCAGGGTTAATAGATTGGCCACTTCAGCATCTTCTCCCATATATCGTACTGCCAATACTTGCTTCAGAGCRTGTTTAACAACAGATTGCATTAACTTTAACAATCATGGAACCCCAAAAAAGATTAAGAATAGCATTACAGCAACAGCCATCAGTCTTTATAGCCAAGGGTCTCTTTATAGTCAGGGATCCATGATATCACTATTCCCCTGACAATGAGGGCATCAAGGACGCTGCAGCAGGCAATGCTGGCCAGACCCACTGTGCTGGAACCCTTCGTGGTCCTTGACCTGTAGAAACACAAGCATACCCTCRTCCCCATGTTATTAAAGGTATAGGTTTTCCCCATTGGAGTGACTCAGGGTCTCAGAATTCAACCAAAGCTTTGCTTAGCTTTTCCTGAGCGGTAATGCTAAAGTGTCTTTGCACTGGGGACACGTTGTCTGTTCCTCAGTTTAAAAGGTTAAGTACATAGAGGGTCTTTTGTAACCGTTCCTGAGGGGAGTATCCCTTGCTCCCTGTTTTTGTTTTTGTAGCATAGTTTTCAGGGTGCCATGGGCACACTCAACAATGGCTTGGCCCGTAGGYGAGTGGGGGATCCGGTGCAGTGTTTTATATCCCACTGTTGAAAGAATGCTGCAATTTAGTGAGAGGTATATGCAGGCCTGTTATCGGATTTAACCTGGGCGGGTACCCCTAGCATGGTAATTTCATTCATTCCATGTAGTAACACCATTACACAAGGAATACAACCTATGATACAAATGATTAGTATCAACAAGAATAACCGTTCTAGTAACAGCTTTTGTAACCAAGGCTATCCCCATTTSCATTGTCCAAATGGATCCCAGTTGTCATCAATCTGTTGTTTAGCTTTGACAGTTCCAGAAATGGCCATCTCCAAGTCCTTCCTGGCTTGAAGGCACTTTGGCAGTCTTGCTGCTGCAGGAATTCCTAYTTCTGTCTTGTGGTGGATTCATTCTTGAGGTGTTCAGTGGCCTTGGCATGGCRTTTTGACCCACACGTTCTCCTTCAATTGTAAACTAAGTAGGCTGGTGCCTAGCAGGATAGCGAGACCGATCATTCCACCCATGGACAAGAGGTGGCTGACAGGCTCCAAGTTTGCAGGCATCCCCGCAGAGACAATGTAGGTCTCAGTTGGAGTCTCTCCCCATCTCAGATCCAAAATTGTTTTTCATATCTGATTTCTCCTGTCACGTAGGGCCAGTATGTGTCAGGAGGTGATCAGAGGGCAGGCAAAGCTCCGCCTTTATCATTATGCAACTTTCCCTGGTGCGCACATGCGTGGCTACCAGTGAGGGTCTCTGGTCTCGTTACAAGGGTCATACCTTTATTACCTTCATCTCCCTTGCTTCATGTTTGACCTCCGAGCTAGCTTACAGGTCTGCTCCCCTAGCATTGCAAAGGCAGCTAGAAAGTGGTGTCAGGCATCACATGTATGACTGCGAATATGTAATATAAAGTAGCRTTATTTGTTGTGCTCTAGACTATAGGTCCAAGAGTACCGTGCCAGTAGACTGTGCCAGTTGTCTGATATCAGTAGGTAAAAGCCCTTGCGCATGAATGCTGTCCAGCAGAATACGAGAGGATGCATGTTTTATTCCGTTCTCCTGAATTGACTGCATCAGTGCCCGCACAGTTTTTGGTTCTAGGGGAACCCATTCTACGGCACCCCCCGGCTGCACTCGTACTGGATAAGCTGTTGGTATGCGCTGCAGTTGAATGCCCTCCAGGGCACAGTTAGTCGCGATCAGTCTCCAGTCTGTCAGTGGAATTGGCTCCGGGGCTTTTCCGGCTCCYTCCGGAGTCTCCCCGGACCCTTTTGTCTTAGACATCAGTTGCTTTTGTCTTAGCGCCTCTTGACGTAACTCTTTCACTGTCTTTACCAGTAAGTCGAATTCGGTTTTCAGCTCGTCACCCTCCCCTTTTGGGTTGGCTGCAGGTGGCTTATCAGGGCGCCACACTCGCTGCATCCGGCCCGCTAGTCTCTCCGCCTCCGAGTCAGATCCTTCCCCCTCTGGGCCCGCCTCCTCCTTCTCTATCTGCGGCCGCCTCCTCTGTCTCCGCCGCTCTTCGTCCGTGGCGAGCCCAGAGCGCCTTCGCCTTCGTGGGCGGGTCTGCGGCTCCCGCCGTTCCGCCTCCAAATCCCCCGGATGCGCCATGTTTAGGTGCGTCCCCGGCAGCCAGTCTAGCGGGTCTCTTACCACTATGGGAGAGGGTTGCTGTACAGGGGGGTGTTCAGGGGGGTTTCCGGATTGTGCATGGGCGTAGAGCTCCCCCCAAGGGTATTCTGGCGTGGGGCCAAACCCTGGGAAAGCTGCAGGGGTTGCCGGCCAGGTGTTCAAAGGGCCACCCCCCTCGCCCGAGGCAGCCAGAGGCACAGAGGACTGCCCGCTCTTGGAGTCAGCCAGTTCTTCCTCGGCACTCCCGTCCGTCCGTTCCCCCGCCTCTGGCTTTYCGTCCCCTAGTTCTGAGCCACCCTCCTCTATTATTACAAACTCTTCCGTGCCCCCTTCGCTTTCRCTCAGGGTGGCCCATTCCRTTTGGGTTYCGTGATCCGTTACATCACGCAATCGTGCATCTAAATCAGGCTCCACGTGCAAGCAAGCACGAGCTGCATCCCACGTTGTTCGATCCTCCCGTGCGCGCTTTAACAGTTGTAAAACTACCCCCAAGTTTTTAATTCTTTGGCCGTACCAATGGCATGTGAGCATTGTTCCCAGGAACTCGGCTGCAAGCAATCAGCAGGTCCGGTCACCGCCCCCTCCTTAATAAGGCGGTTTATACACTGGGCCATGGCTTTCGGTTTCACAGAAATCTTAAATTCCCCGCCCAGTAACGAGATCACCTTAATCAAGGCGTCCATGGTTCCGGAACCCATATGATGACTGCCCGCGGTCCGCCAGTCCAGCAATCACGTCRGGGTCACCACTTGTTGCCGTAAAAGGGGGTCGGCATGCCTCGTCCGCTAGCTGGACTGACCTGGGGTTATTCGTGCCCCAGGGCCATAGAGCACTGACACCAATGTGSAGGATGCGGCAAATGGCGTTTATTGCGTAGTTCAGTTTGCCTAAATACTCCATTTGAAATGCGCGAACGCACCTACTGCCCAGTCGGGACACTAATTTCAAATTTTCGCCTTGTATGGCATGGGGTTATCAGTAAACTGTCTAAATTAATTATGCACCTAACTCCTGTGACATCGCGAGATCTTCCGAACGCCATGCCCTGTGCTCTATGCCCTATGCTACACTATATCTCTCTACCTTATTAAGTCTCTACCTTGCTAATCTCTCTACCTTATTAAGTCCTAAAAACACAAAAACTCCTACAGTACCGAAAACAGTGAATGTTAATCAGTAAAAGACAAAACCGCCTTATCCAGCCGTGCAACTAGATTGGCAACATAAGTAGAGTCTGTAATAATATTAAGCATTTGAAAAACTATGGCCATAGCCCACAGCTTCACTATTTGAGGTGATCTCTTTTGCAAAACTATGTTGTCATGCCATTCTTGGTTGTCATACCATACCATGGCAGCTTTACCAGTCTGTTCAGAAACATCTGTAAAGACAGCGAGTCCATCAACCAGCCCCATTTGGCTCAAGTGTGTTTGGACCACTATTAGAAACATGCACATACTTCAAACACCTGAATTCTGGGATATGAGTAACATCCGTCCGCAAACCTAGAGAGGCGTCAGGCTTCAAGGGTTCACCTCCATGGCAGATGATATTGACAGTCTGGACAGGCCTGGATAATTTGCCATGCCTCATCAGTCATGATACGGAACATCTGGTGCAAAGTGTGGGCACTCTGGTGAAGGAAGGCGTGAGACAACCATGCCTGCTGGAATATGTCTGGAAGGGTGGCCACCCCGGCAAGGCTGTCAGCATGCTGATTTCCTTCCATCAGAGAACCAGGCAACGTTGTATGAGACCTAATATGTGTTATAAAGTAAGGAGCATGATGATGCTTCAACAAATACAAAAGTTCATTGAGAAAAGCATAAAGCAAAAGATCGACTACTTCCTTCAAATAGCCTCTTCCTTGTCAGTTAATCAGTCCTGTTACTTATGCAGAGCCAGAAACTATTAATTACGTGTGAAAACATACGAAAACAGTGAACCACCACTGCAAGTTCCACAAAGTGCCCGTAGACTCCAACGTCCCGCCACCCCCCGTCTCAGGACCACCCCCCGTCTGAGGACCGCTGGGTGATTTTTGCTCTGTGCAGGAAGTGGGGGGGAAGGAAAAGGAGGGGAAGGAGCATGTTAGCAGCTGCTTTAGTGACCTTGCTGCCACTTTCACCTTTTCCCTGCACCAGGGAGGAGGAGGAAACATGGCTTCTTCATGGCCACGGGAGGCAGACGGAGGAGATAATGAAGGAGGCACCCCGTCATCTTCTGGTCTTGGGCTCCTGCCTCTTCCTCTGCGCTGTGCCTCCATTCCGTCAGGAGGATCATATATTGCATGGGAGTCGGTATCATTTTGGCAATTAGCTCCCAGTTGTGTGGCACAAACCAGTGAGAGACTCTGTTATGATCTCCAGTAAGTTCATGGTAAAAGGAGCTGTCAGCCCATTCTCTAACACTGGCTTTCGGAGTTCCTTTGTTATGTTGTACTCTAAAGGCGGATATTGCAGAGCCTGATTACACGAATACATGACTGGGAAAGCAGGTAGCACTTCTACATCCCCTGCTTTCCTGGCTTCTCAGCGTACCTCAGTGCACCAGTTGCGTGGATCAGGCAGAAACAGAGCCGGCTCTTGTTCAGGGTCTACAGGTCCTGGATGTGGGGGATTGTCAGGCAGATCCACACAAGCCATAGCACATTCCGCACCTTGATCCCTGCCTTGATCTGGATCAGGTGGGGCGGTAAGCATATACTCAGATCCATATACTGCTTCCATATATGGCTTCCATATACTGCAGATCCATATACTGATCCATATACGGCTTCCATATACTTCCATATATGGCAGATCCATATACTGATCCATATATGGCTTCCTCGTTCAGCGATCCAGTGTTCTATTCCCGTTAAGGAGCGCTGGATGGGTTGTTGTTGAGGCGCCAAATGATAACGAGGGCTCTTTAAAGGACTTCATGCCACGACCAATATGATCTCGCATAAAGCCATTYATTGCAAATTTCTACCTCTTTTTATACACTACAAAGTTGTTCACATGCCTATAAACATTCTCTAATTAGTGCATTGCCAGATAGCACGCGTCCTTATGCTGTTGCTGTTAGGCTGGTGCAAGCTATTCACGGACGATTTTGTGTGTAGCCRGGGCATTCTTTCTTCTTCCCTCCTTGCCCTAGAGTAACCTTCTACATTCAGGTTTACTTCAGTTCAGATGCTAGGTTGCTCATATGCGTCTTGCCCAAATGTCACAGAATCACAGAATATTCAAGGTTGGAAGGGACCTCTAGAGATCATCTAGTCCAACCTTCCCGCTCMAGCAGGCACACCTAGAGCATGTGACACAGGGTGGTATCCAGGTGGGTTTGGAAGACCTCCAGAGAGGGAGACTCCACAACCTCCCTGGGCAKCCTGTGCCAGGGCTCTGGCACCCTCACAGTGAAGAAGTTCCTCYTCACCTGGAGATGGAACCTCCTGTGTTTCAGCTTATGCCCATTACCCCTCGTCCTRTCGCTGGCCACCAGTGAAAACAGCCTGTCRCCTTCCTCCCTGCATTCTCCCTTCCTGAACTTATATACATTAATCAGATCCCCTCTCAGATTTGATCTTAACCACTTATCAAACTAATACAAAAATTACATTTTTTTCTAAAATCTGACTGCAATTTTCATTTTTTTTTAAACGCTATCCAGCGTAATGCTCAAAAACTTACCACCAGGCTTACTGAAGCCACCTTGCTCTTCAGTGCTGCTGGGGGGATAAACGAAGAAATGAAGACCTGTCTCTTTGCACTGGCTAAACATCTCCAAAGAATTCATCTGTCTGTCTCTCAGCTTGTTACTATGCCTTTCTTCAGGGCAGCTTGCTATCTGTCTGTCTCTCAGCTCATCACTATGCCTTTCTTCAGGGCAGCTTGCTCAAATTTCCTTTTACATAGGCAACCTCGCTTGTGTGCTTTTAGACACCACTTTGGTTGTCGGCACCCTTGCGGTGCTTGCATGGGTATTAGCAGTGCAATACTTGCCTGGGAAGAACGCAGCGTTTGGAGCGCTACAGATTGGGGTGGGCTTCCAAGGCAGCCCCGGGGCGGGGGCGCTGGTCAGCTCCCTCCCCTCGTGTGTCCACAAAGGAGCACCCGCGGCCCTGCACAGCGGGGGACAGGAGCGAGCCCGCAGAGCTGCACACACACAGGTGGACAGGCAGCAGACACCCACACGCGATCCCTACAACACAGTTAAGCTGACATTTCCGCTAAAGCCCTCCGGATAAAGCCATACATTCAGGTCGCTACTGCATTTAACAAGTCTCTGCGGGAGGAGAAGTTACAGGAGAGTGCGTGGGCTGCAGGGCCTGGGGTGCCGCTTTGTGGACACGGGCCAGGACGGACGGAAGTTGTCRCGGTCCTATTCTCCTGCTTCTGTGCCATACATGCCTGAAGCAGCCCGGTCTGCGGGGTTCCAGCGGGGCATTGCCGCCTGCGGGCGGACAGCATGCGTGGAGCCTCCCCGACGTTCCAGACAGTCATCTTACAGCTGTGGAGCTGCGAGGAGATGAATTCAAAGTATCTCGGTGCAGTTCAGGAATTGCTTGACCTAAAAGCAGATGGCACTCAGACTGGCTGTGGCATCCACTCTCTGAGTATGAGGTAGTTGGAGTACAGCTCCAGCACGCAAACAGGGAGCAGACGCAGGAGYCRGAAGAAGGGAGGCRGAGTACAGAGGGAGGGCGGAGGCAGGAGGATAAGCAGGGAGTGGGGAAAGGAAAAGGGAAAAGAAAATGGGAAGGCTGGCAAAGGTAGCATAAAGGAAGGGGTGGGAGAGAGAGGAAAAAAGTAGGGAGGAGTCGGCGCAGCAGGACCCCAGGGAAACACTGCTGCATCCACAGCACCTGCCTTGGGACCAAATCCTCCTGGCAGTGCGATCTCCATCCCGGTGCCCAGGGATTTAATCCCTGCTCCCAGTGCTGCTGAGGCTCCGGCAGCGCTTCCCGCAGCCGGAGGCGATGCTGGCAGCCAGCCCGGAGCAGTGTGGCAGCGGCATGTGCTCCATAGAATCATAGAATCATAGAATACTTAAGGTTGGAAGGGACCTCCAGAGGTCATCTAGTCCAATCCYCCCTGCACATAAAGGGTCACGTAGAGCACATGACACAGGGCTGTGTCCAAGTGGGTTTTAAAGATCTCCAGAGAAGGAGACTCCACAACCTCTCTGGGCAGCCTGTTCCAAGGCTCTGTCACCCTCACAGTGAAGAAATGCTTCCTTAAGTTCCTGTGGAACTTTAGATGCCTCAGCTTGTGGCCGTTTCCTCTAGTCCTATCCCTGTCCACCACTGAAAAGAGGCCGGCCCCCTCCTCCTCACTGCCTCCCTKGAGGTATTTATAGACACTGATCAGGTCCCCCCTCAGCCTTCTCTTCTCCAGGCTGAACAGGCCCAGCTCCCTCAGCCTTTGCTCATAGGGCAGATGTTCCAGGCCCCTGATCATCCTTATAGCCCTATGCTGGACTCTCTCCAGCAACTCCACATCCCTCTTGTCCTGGGRAGCCCAGAACTGGACACAGTCTCCAGATGTGGCCTCACCGGGGCTGTGTATAGGGGGACGATCACCTCTCTCGACCTGTTGGAGATGCTCTTCTTAATGCACCCCAGGATCCCATCAGCCTTCTTGGCCACCAGGGCACACTGCTGCCTCATGGTCAGCTTGTCATTCACCATGATGTCCAGGTCCCTCTCTGCGGGGCTGCTCTCCACAAGGTTAGTTTCCAGCCTCCTCAAGTGCAGGACCCTGTACTTTCCCTTTTTGAACTTCATGAGTTTTCTCACTGCCCAGTTGTCCAGTCTCTCTGGATGGCAGCATAGCCCTCAGGACTATCAGCTATTCCTCTCAGTTTGGTATCATCAGCAAACTTGCTGAGGAGGCTCTCCATCCCTTCATCCAGGTCGTTAATGAATAAGTTGAACAGGACTGGACTGAGGACTGACCCCTGGGGAACACCGCTAACTATAGGCTTCCAGCTGGACTCAGCGCCACTGAATACCACTCTCTGCACCCTGCCATCGAGCCAATTCCTAATCCACCTCACCGTCCACTCATCTATTCCAGATTTCCAAAGCTTGCCCAGGAGGATGTTGTGAGGAATGTTCTTCTATTTTTCCCCAGAGGCCTGTTCTTTCTTCCACATTCTGTATACTTCTTTCTTCTATGTGAGTTTTGCCAGGAGCTCCCTGCTCGTCCACGCAGGTCTCCTGCCCCCTCTGCCTGACTTCTTACGCACAGGGATGCACTGTTGCTGAGCACGGAGGAAATGCCCCTTGAAAACCAACCAGCTCTCCTGGGCGCCCTGCCCTTCAGAGCCCAGCCCATGTGATTCTTCCAAGGAGGTCTCTGAAGAGGGTAAAGTTGGCCCTCCTGAAGTCCAGGGTCGCAAGACTGCTTACTGCCCTGCCTCCTCCTTGTTGGATCCTGAACCCCACCRACTCGTGATCACTGCAGCCAAGACTACCCCCTACCTTCACATCTTCAACAAGGCCCTCTCTGTTTGTTAGTATGAGGTCCAGTAGCCCAACTCTCCTCATCGGCTCTTCGACAACCTGCATCAAAAAGTTTCCATGAACGTACTGCAGAAACTTCCAGGACTGCTTGTGTCTCGCTGTGTTGTCTTTCCAGTTGATATCAGGGTAGTTAAAGTCTCCCATGAGAACCAGRGCCTGTGACMGTGAGGCAACTTCCAGCTGCCTGTAGAAGGCCTCATCAGCCTCCTCCTCCTGGTCAGGTGGCCTGTAGCAGACACCCACCACAGTGTCTCCCACGTTGGCCTGCCCTTTAACCCTTACCCACAAGCTCTCCACCTGCTCATCTTCYGCACCCTTGGTGCCAGCCAGGAGGCTAGGGTGCACAGTCCATCACTAATGATCTCATTATGTGAACGATGAGAGAAGGGAGGTGGTATGCACTGACGATGGGCCGCAAGACCCGGCACCGAGCACTAATCCTCGTGGGTGGGCAGAGCACAGGCCATGGGACAGGTGTCCGGTGGCATGGACAGAGGACAGCCCCCCAGGGAGGCAATGTGCTCCCTCCCCACATGTCCCTTCATGCGAAACACTCACAATCTACCTGGAAGTGCAGGATAATGGTCCATATGACCCCCCGGGGTGAGCTTGAGATTGCTGTCTGTAATGTCATCATTGTGAATGTTCACCATCTTCACCTGAGCGAGGAGGAACGGCAACCTCAAGGCTTCCCGAYGGATTCGCCCTCAAAGAGCACGACAGGCCCTGTTCCTAAGCCCTCTGTCCTCAGGTCCTCCTGCAGGCTCCACAGCTATGRGATCTACTTTTCCCCTTTCCACCTGGGCACTGGGAAGGGCTTTTGCAGCACTGCACGATTCCAGCTCATGTGGTTTGTGCCTCGCCCCCAAGCCCCCAGTGCTGGTGCATAATTTAATAGCTACCAACCACAGGCGCCGCTTAAAAAAGGCGGGTGACTTTTATTAACTCCTGCCTGGTTTCAAAACCAAGCTGCTCGTCAAGGTAAAGTCAGGGAGGAGCAGGGCAGGACTCCGCCAGGCCTGAGCAGGCTCCAGGGAGACGTCCCAGGTGGTACGCTACTGCCAGACCCTGGCGCTTCAAAGGGAAAAGGGGTTTAGTGCAAGCAGGGAAACATGCTCCCAAGGGCCGCGGGCAAAATGTTTCTATCATAGGGCTCGAGAGGGGGTTGGGAGCTGTCCCCCCTCCCTAGCATTGTCTCGTGCACAAATTTATTCAGTGCCCACAGGCAGGCAGGGAAGGAAAATCTCTGCTTCGGCACAAGCCGATGCCATCTATTGTTGCCTGCACGTAGCCAAGGAGCATCCCGACCGCAAAACCTGACCCAACAAGTCTGGCAGGATGTCCGGCCCTGCGGAGCTGCAGGGGCTTCACCTGCACATGAAGCAAGTCTTGGGACATACCGGGGCTAGAGGGATGGCCAAAGAGCATCCCCTGCATCCCCTGGAGAAACAGTGCGCGGAGGGGGAGTGTGGGGTCAGAAAAAGCAGAAGGGAGCCACTGCCGAGGGCGGCTCTGGAGAGGGATATCAGCTCTGGGCTCTGGGAGCGCGACCACGTGTTGCTGAGTGCAGGGCGGGCTGGCCCAGCACACGTCTGTCAGAGCGGTCAGCACTGCTCTGACATCCTGGCTGCGGGAGCTCTGGCGTGCTGGGCAGCCCCCAGTTCTGCAGAACCTTTCCCACAAGGGAGCCCAACCTCCGGATTTGATCTCGTTTTTTACAGCGCGTGGACAGCTCAGAGCTGCTGACACTGCTGCTTCACGCCCTTGCCAAGCTGTAGTTGAAACAGTGACACATCACCTCAGGCTCCCCCTGGAAGAGTTTCATGCAAGAGGTCATTTCCCAGCCCTTACCTGCCGCTGCTTCAGGAAATCCAGGGCAATCTGCATGTTCTGGAGCCTGTGGAAATGCATGTGGCCCTTCTCGCATGGCTGCAAAACAAGGGGTAGTGGCTTAATGGTAGGGGTGCTCATTAAGTGGGCGTGGGTCTGGGCTGGCAGCACTCGCCTGCAAGGCACCCGGCACTGCGCTCCCCATGCCCCGTCGTGCACACCCTGTGCTTGGTCCGGTGGTGGAAATTTCCAGCCCTCCGAAAATGGACCAAAAAGGACCTCGACAGGGCCTAGGGGTGGGAAGCCTCTGAGATATCAAGCTGCTCTGATCCCCTTTGCGAGATGCTGTTCTATGAGATGCTGCTGCCTTTGACGGGAGCCCCAGAGCCAAGGATGCTCTGTGCCTGGCTCGTGGCATCGGCACTGCAGAGAAAGGCTCTGACCCTGTAGCTCCTCTTGGGCTTGTTGCGGGGCAGCCAGGAAAAGCTCCTGCATAGGATTATGCAGCCTGTTTCCTTCTCCTGCCCCAGCCGAAGGACCTTAGCTCCACGGGGGGACAATGCTCGGCCCAGTCGGAGTTCCCGGGCTGCAGACCCAGCCTGGAGCTGCCTCGTCCCCCTGTCCTGGCTGTACTTGCAGTTGGTGTCCAGCACGTCTCCATGCAGTGCTGGGGTGGGGGACATGCTCGCAAACTGGTGCCTCGCGTGTCCCGGTCACAGGGTGGTACTGCACGGATGTTCTGGGTAGCAGGAAGGCGACCCCGGGTGTCCAGGAGCCCAGGTGATGCCAGAGCATCCGAGGGTGCCTGTGGGGCTCCGCTGCCTCTGAGGTAACTCAACCTACTGCATCACCATGCTCTTCCTCCTCGCACTCCTAGTTGCTCGCACGGAGGCAGGATGGCGCTCTCACCAGACGAAGTCTCCTCACACCCAATGACTYTTTTTGCTGAGGAGCAAGGCATGGACAACACCGACAGGGACGCACCACACAGGAAGACAGAATGGAAACTAAAATGCAGCACCAAGTAGTGGAAAACGCAGCAGAAAACGGGGTGCCCTGGTGGAGGATGGGATGAAGGGCAGCTGGCTCTCCTGGATACCACGAGCACCTGCCAGGAAGAGCTGCATTTGGGAGGAATGAACTGGATGGCAGGCACCAACCTCCAGTTGGTGGGGCAAACCAGAACTACCTGCTTGCTACAACCCAGCATTTCCTCAGCACCTGGGGCAATTTCCAGGCCCCCAAGGCTGTCCCACCTCCTCTTGTGCAAAGGGGCCTTAAAGGGGAGACATTTCCCAAAGCTTTGAAAGCCAAAGAGAAGAGAAGGAGGCTGCCTGGATCACAGGCATCTAAATCCAGCTTTGGAACACCCACCAGCTCTGATTTGTTATCTTGGGAAGGTAACAGAGTGAGTTAGCGGATCTTTGCCCAGATCCTATTTTAAGGGAGAACCCAGTAATTCCTGCTGTGCTGCAGTGTTGTACCAATAAGCAACTTCCAAGCACTAACAAATATAATAGTCTGAAAAGGAGGAGGAGGAAGAGAAGGGAAGGGCATGCTACTACGTTCAAGATGCAAAAAGAGATGTTTGTGCACCAGACAACGACTGATTCCCCAAATCCTACTCACTCAGTAGATGTTAAATCAGAGCAGGTTGGGGGTCCTACCAAGTACCAACCCTGAGTTCAGCTGCTAGGCAGAGGGGCAGGGGAGCAGCTCCCAGAGCTGTTAGCATTCATTATTTTAAATATATAGAAAAGCACGGAAAGGAAAGGCTTGCAAGGCCTCCCAGAATGAGGGGCCTACCCAGGGCAACAGAAAATGACAACTACACATTTTAGTGGTATCCAAGAAGTTACCATGAGGGATACACATCTGAATGAAAAATAAATGAAATAATTCATAAAACTAGAAAAACAGCATCAAAAAAAGAGGGAAAAAAAAAAACTATAGCATGAAAAAAAAACTGATGATCAGTGCAATGCAACCAGGGTGGAAAGGGAAGATGGAGGAGGAGGAAAGGGACGGCAGCAGCCCCAGGAAGATGCCCAGACTCACCAGTTTCRCTCCTGACAGGATGTCCAGGAGGGAAACCAAGTTGTGGCTGTCTTGCAAGTCTTTGTACAGGTCGTTCATGTGCTTACGCACCTGGGGAGATGGCGAGGACAGGGGCTCAGTGCTGCACCGTTATTCCAAAATTCTTGCTGAGGAAAATGGCCACCAGCTCCCTAGATGACCCAGCAGAAGCCACTGCTGGTTTGGGATGCGCAACCAGAGCCCCGTTAAGCACTCATGCTCAGGCAGCCCCGCAGGGCTTAGCAAAAGGGGTAGCACAGGCCTGAAGTTACACAGCAATTTAAGGACCTCACTTTAATACTATTTCCCCCTTAAAAAGTACAATTTGGCATTTAGCTTCTGTTTAAGAGCGGAGGGTATTTCCACGGGGCTGCATGGGTGCACAAGCAGTGATCTCCTTTTGCAGCATGCCTGGGAAGCTCTCCTAGGAGTATGGAACCTCTGCGCTGGCTCCTCCCCGAACAAATCCAGGCTTTTCTGCAGCTAGCGCCAGCCCTGATGCTCCCCAGCTGCCTGGCCCTGTCAGCCCCCTTTGCCTTCCTAAGATCCTTTCCAAGATCTGCCCCGCACGCAGTGGGGCAAAGATGGATGCAAAATGCAACTGTGCCACCCACAATGAACACATTAAGGGGTTTTTGGTGGTGKTTTTTTCCCCCAAAATGGAGAATTACTTTTCAAATGGGGAATTAAAGCACCTGCTGGTTGAGCAGGAAATGCAGGAGGGCCCTGACGGCGCTAATCCCCTCGGCTGCCACTGACCAGCAGCCCCGTGTTAGAGTTAAAGGATGTAGAGGGGTCTCTTACCTTCATCAAGCACTTATTGAAACATTTAGTGAAGGTTTTCTTAGGGACCCGTTCCAGTTTATCTGTTAAGAGAGCACAAGGACAAATCTCAGGGACACTGGGGTGACATGAACACGGAGCCCGGGGCATGCTGCAYGAAAGTGTGCAGGGTCGTCGGGCCATGTGTGCACGGAGGCCCAAGGAGGCTGCATGAAATGTCACAGGGCCCCCAGRGCCACGTCTGCACAGAGGCCTGGGGACGCCTCACGAAAGCCTGCAGGGCCCCTGGTGCCACGTGGGCAAGGAGGCCTGGGGAGGTCGCATGAAAGCCGGCAGGCTCCCCGGAGTCACGCGCGCACAGAGGCCCGAGGTGGCCTCACGAAAGCCCACAGGGCCCCCGGGGACAGAGTCCTGGGGAGGTCGCACGAAAGCTCTCAGGGCTCCTGGGCACCATCCACATGGAAGCCCAGGGAGGCCACATGAAAGCTCGTGTGGCTCTAGGGACCATGTGTGCATGGAGCCCCGTGCAGGATACACAAAAGCCTGCAGAGCCCCGGGGTGACTTGTGCAAGGAGGCGCAGGGAGGCCACACTAATGCCTTCGGGGACCCTGGGCCACGTGCGCACAGAGGCCTGGGGAGGCTGCACGAAAGCCCACAGTGTCCTGGAGGACACATGCGCACAGAGACCTGGTGAGTTTGCATGAAAGCCCTCAGGGCCGGAGGAACAACATGCACACGGAGGCCCAGGGAGACCGCACAAAAACTAGCAGAGCACCTAGGGCTATATGCGCACAGAGGTCGAAGAGGACACATGAAAGCCCGCAGGGCTCCTGGGACGACRTGCACACGGAGGCTTGGCGAGATTGCACAAAAGCCCGTAGGGCGCCTGGGGCAATGTCCACACAGAGACGCAGGGAGGCCGCACGAAAGTCCTCAGGAAGCCTGGGCCCACGTGTACGCAGAAGCAAGGGGAGGCGACACTTAAGACCTCAGGGCTCCCTAGGATACGTGTGCTTGGAGGCCCTGGGAGGCTACATGAATGCCCACAGAGCCCCCGGACCCATGGTTACACGGAGAACTGGGGTGGCCGCGTGAAAGCCCGCAGTGCCCTCAAGGACACGTGTGCTCGGAGACCTGGGGAGGCTGCACCAAATCTCTCAGGGCCTGAGGAACAACATGCACATGGAGGCCCAGGGAGACCGCACGAAAGTTTACAGGGACCTGAGGCTACATGCACCCAGAGTGCTGAGTAGGTTGCATGAAAGCGCGTAGGGTCTCTGGGGCCACGGGTGTACAGAGGCCTGGGAGGCCACATGAAAGTCTGCAGGGCTCCTGGAGTGAAGTGCGCATGGAGGCTCGAGGAGTTTGCACAAAAGCCCGTAGGGTCCCTGGGGCGGTGTGTGCACAGAGGACCGAGGAGGCCACATGAAAGACCTCAGGAACCCCAGGCCCATGTCTGCATGGAAGCTAGGGGAGGCGGCATGTAAGCCTGCAGGACTCCCTAGGATACATGTGCATGGAGGCTCCGAGAGGCCACATGAATGCCCACAGATCCCCCGGCCAATGGTTGCATGGAGGCCCAGGGTTGCTGCACAAATGCCTGCAGGGCCCCCAGGGCCCCTGTGTGCATGGAGGCCCGGGGAGGCCGCACAAAATCCTGCAGTGCCCTCAAGGATATGTGTCCTTGGAGACCTAGGGAGGCTGCATGAAAGTCCTCAGTGCCTGAGGAACAACGTGCACTTGGAGGCCCTGGGAGACCGCACGAAAGCTCACAGGGCCCCCGGGGCTACATTCGCGCAGAGTGCTGGGGAGGTCGCATGAAAGTGCACAGGGCCCCTGGGGCCACGTGCGCACCAATGCTTGGGGAGGCAGCACGAAAGCCTGCAGGGCTCCTGGAGACAYGTGTGCACAGAGGTCCAGGGAGGCTGCACGAGTGGCCGCAGAGCTCCTGGGGCCTCGGGAGCCTGAGGAGGCTGCATGACAACTCGCAGGTTCCCTGGGGCCGTGTCTGCACGGAGGTCCGGGGAGGCTGCATGAAAGCCTGCAGTGCCCCCAGGGCCACGTGCGCACGGAGGCCCGGGGAGGTCGCATGAAAGCCCATAGGGGCTCCGATGCCAGGTGTGCATGAAAGCCCAGGGAGGCCACATGAAAGCCTGCAGGGACCCAGGACAAAGTGCGCACGGATGCCCGGGGAGCACGAAAGCGTGCAGGGCTCCCAGGGCCATGTGTGCCTGGAAGCCCAAGAAGGACACACGAAAGCATGCAGGTTCCCCAGGGCCAYGTCCACACAGAGACCCCGTGAGGTCGCACGAAAGACTGCAGTACCCTGTGGCCACATGTGCACGGAGGTTCGGTGAGGCTGCACGAAAGACTGCAGGACCTCTGGGGACATGTGCACACGGAGGCCTGGGGAGGCCGCGTGAAAGCCYGCAGTGTCCTCGTGTGCACGTGGCCACAGAGGCCCGGAGAGGACACACTAATGCCCGCTGTGCTACCGGGGCCATCTGCACACGGAGGCCCGGGGAGGCTGCCCAAAAGTCCCCAGGGACCCCAGTGCCACGTGCTCATGAAGACCCAGGGAGGTCGCACGAAAGCCCGCAAGGCTCCCAAGGCTATGTGTGCATGAAGGCCTGGGGAGGCCACACGAAATTGCGCAGGGCCCACAGGGACATGTGCACACGGAGGCCCGGGAAGGCTGCACGAAAGCCCACAGGGCCCCTGGGTCCACGTGTGCACAGAGGCCCGGAGAGGCCACATGAAAGCCCACAGGGCCCCTGGGTACTGCCTGCAGGGACACTGGTGCCATGTGCGCAGAGAGGCCCGAGGAGGCCACATGAAAGCTCACAAGGCCCTTGATGCCAGGTGTGCGTGAAAGCTCAGGGAGGCCACATGAAAGCCCAGAGGGACCCAGGACAAGGTGCGCACAGAGGCTCGGGGAAGCCGCACGAAAGCATGCAGGGCTYCCAGGGCCACATGCACACAGAAGCCCAAAGAGGATGCACAAAAGCATGCAGGGTCCCCGGGGAAATGTGCACACGGAGGCCCAGGGAGGCCACACAAAGCGCACAGGGCCCCCAGGATCAGGTGACAACGGTGGTCCAGGGAGGCCACTCAAAAGTACGAAGTGTCCTCAGGTTCACATGCGTCTGAGGCCCAGGGAGGATGAACCAATGCCCGCAGTGCTGCCAGGGCCAGCTGCGCACGGAGGCCTGGGGAGGACCACCCAAAAGACCGCAGGGACCATGGTGCCATATGTGCATGGAGACCCCAGGAGGCCACACGAAAGCTACAGGGGCCATGGGACCACATGTGCCTGGTGAACCGTGGAGGCTGCTTGAAAGCGCTCAGGGCCCTGGGGGCCAGGTGAGGACAGAGGCCCAGGGAGGCCGTCTGAAAGAATGGAGGGCCCACGGGTACCCAGGTGCACTGATGCCTGGGGAGGCTGCACGACAGCCTGTGGGTTCTCTGAGGCCCTGTGCCTACGGAGGTCCAGACAAGCCACACAAAATCCCACAGGGCCTGTGGGGGCACATGCGCAAAGAGGCCCAGGGAGACTGCTCGAAAGCCCGCATGTCTCCTGAGGCCACATGCACATGGAGGTCCGGGGAGGCTGTATGAAAGCATGCAGGGTCCCAGGGTCCCAGGGCGACGTGCGCATGGAGGCCCAAGAATGCCACACGAGAAACTGCAGGGCCCCTGGGGCCAGCTGCGCACAGAGGCCCGGGGAGACCACACGAAAGCCCACAGGGTCCCAGAGTCTCGTACCTAAGAAGGCCCGGGGAGGCCGCATGAATGCGTGCAGTGTCTCCAAGGCCACATACACATGGAGGCCGGGGAGGACACACAAAAGCCCGCAGGGCTCCCAAGGTCACGTGTGCACAGAGGCCAGGGGAGGCCGCATGATAGCCCGCATCGCCCCCAGGACCAGCTGCTCACTCCACCCGGACACCTGCACACAGAGGCCCGGGGAGGACGCACAAAAGCCTGCAGTGCTCCTGGGACCACATGCACCTGGCAGACTGTGGAGGCTGCTTGAAAACGCTCAGGGCGCTTGGGGCCAGGCGAGGACGGAGGCCCRGGGAAATCGCATGAAAGCACACAGAGACCTTTGGGACCTCATGCACATGGAGACCCTCGGAGGCCACATGAAGGCCTGCAGGGCCCCAAGGCCACGTGCGCACGGAGGCTGGGGGAGGCCACATGATAGTCCGCAAGGTTCCCGGGCCCAGATGTGCATGGAGGCCCAGGGAGGCTGCAAGAAAGCACGCAGGAAACCCAGTGCCATGTACGCACGGAGGCCCAAGGAGGGAGCATGAAACTCACAGGGCCCTCGGGGCCACGTGCGCATGGAGGCCCAGGGGAACCGGAGGAAAGGCCGCAGATCTCCCGGGGCCTCGTATGAACAGAGGTCCAAGGAGGGGGCATGAAGTCTCCAGGTCCGCTGTTGCCATGTGCACACAGAGGCCCAGGGAGGACGCACGATAGTCCGCAAGGCCTCGGGAACCAGCTGCGCATGGATGCCCGGGGAGGCCACAGGAAAGCACGCAGTACCCCTGATACCAAATGCACACAAAAGCCCGTGGAGTCCGCATGAAAGCCCACAGGGACGCAAGGCAATGTGCACACAGACGTCTGAGGAGGATGCCCAAAAGCGTGCTGGGCCCCTGGGGCCACCTGTGCACGGAGGTCCTTGGAGGCAGCACAAAAGCACACAAGTCCCGCGGGGCCAGCTGTGCGCAGAGGCCCGGGAAGACCACACAAAGTCCACAACACCCCCAAGGCCAAGTGCGCACGGAGGCCTGGGGAGGCCACATGAAAGCCAGGAATGCCCCCAGATACATGTGCACACAGAGGTCCAGGGAGGCCGCACGAAAACCCGCAGGGCCTCTGGGTACATGTGCACACGGAGGCCCAGGAAGCCCACATGAAAGCCTGCAGGGCCCCTGGGTACAGGTGCGCACGGAGGACCAGGGAGACCACATGAATGCCTGCAGTGCCCTCCAGGCCCCGTTTGCATGGAAGCCCGGGGAGGAAGCACGAAAGACCGCAGAGTCAACAGGGCAAGCTGCACATGGAGAACTGGGGAGGCCGCAGGAATGTCCACTGGGCCCCCAGGGCCAGCTGCTCATGGAGGCATGGGGAGGCCACACAAAGCTCGCAGAGCCCCTGGGTACATGTGCGCACGGAGGACCAGGGAATCCGCACGAAAGCCTGCAGGGTCCGCAGGGCCAAGTGGGCCCTGAGGCCGGGGAGGCCGCATGAAAGCCCGTAGTGCCCCCAGGGCCACGTGTGCACGGAGGCCTGAGCAGGCTGCACGAAAGCCCAAAGGGCCCCCGCACCTGGTTGCGCATGGAGGCCCGAGGAAGTCCTACGAAAAGCCTGCAGGGCCCCCAGGGCCGGCTGTGCACAAAGGCCTGGTGAAGCCACACGAAATCCCACATGGTTGCTGGGGCCAGGTGCTCACGGAAACCCGGGGAGACCGCATGAAAGTCCTGAGGGGTCCAGGCCCACACGTGCACAGAGACCTGGGGAGGCTGCATGAAAGCCAGCAGAGACTGCGAGGCCAGCTGCACCCGCAGGCCAGGGGAGGGTGCACGAAAGCCCACAGGGCCCCAGGTATATGTGCGCACAGAGACCCGGGGAGACCACTCAAAAGTCAGCAGTGCCCCTGGGCCACGTGCGCACTGAGGCCTGGGGAGACTGCACAAAAGACCGCAGGACTTGGGGGGCTAGCTGCACACCGAGGCCCAGAGGCATGAAAGACTGCAGTGTCCCCGGGGCCACGGGCGCATGGGGGTTCGGGGAGGCCACACAAAAGCCCGGAGGTCCCTGGATTTATATGTACACAGAGGCCAAGGGAATCCGATTGAAAGCCCGAAAGGCCCATGAGGCCAGCTGCGCACCTAGGCCTGGGGAGGCCGCACGAAAGCCTGTAGTTCTCACTGGGCCRTTTGTGCACAGAGGCCCAGGGAGGCTTCACRAAAGCACACAGGGCTCTGGGGCCCGCTGCGCACAGAGGCCCGATGAGACAGCAGGAAATCACGAAGGGCCCCCAGGGCCAACTGTGAACGGAGGCCTGGGGAGGCCGTACAAAAGCCTGTAGGGTGCAGGAAACCAGCTGTGCACAGAGGCCCGAGCAGGCCGCACGAAACCCCAGAGGATGCGGGTGGCCAGCTACGCACGGATGTCCGGGGTGGCCGCACAAATGTCCAGATGGCGCGGGGGTCGGCTGCACACGGAGACCCGGGAAGGCCACACGAATGCCCATAGGGTGTGGGAGGCAAAATGTGTACGGAGGCCTGGGGAGAGCGCACGAAAGCTTGGAGGGCCCGGGGGGGCCAGCTTCATACGGAGATCTGGGGAGGCCATACGAAAGCCCGTAGAGCGCAAAGGGTCAGAAGTGCAGGGAAACCTGGGGTGGCCACAAAAATGCCATGAGGGCGCGGAGGGCAAACTGCGCACGGAGGCCCGGGGAGAGCACACAAAAGCCCACAGAGCACGGAGGAGTAGGTGTGAACGGAGGCGTGGGAAGGCCGTACGAATGCCCGGAGGGCGCGGGGGGCCAGCTGCACACGGAGGCCCGGGGAGGGCGCACATAAGGCCGGAATGCGCGGGGGTCCAGCTGTGCGTGGAGGCCCGGGGAGGGCGAATGTAAGGCCGGAGGGCGCGGGGTTCCAGCTGCGCACGGAGGCCCGGGGAGGGCGCACGTAAGGCCGGAGGGCGCACGGGGCCAGCTGCGCATGGAGGCCCGGGGAGGGCGCACGTAGAGCTGGATTGCGTTGGGGGCCAGCTGTGCACGGAGG
>NW_020455662.1:43803-68342 GCF_003342845.1 Nothoprocta perdicaria
CTAGCAGGTGCAGTTTGTTTCACTGAGCCGATCTCCTGTTGCTTCTAGGATCTAATAAGTCTGCTTGGGCAGACTGTGTCTATTAAACTGCTGTTAATGGCAGTGGATTCAGCTGGGCTTTTGGCTGCCTTAAGGAGCCTGTCCTATTGCTACATGTAGTTAGATTATCCCTGGGAGCAATGGCTAGTCAATGTACCACCAGGAAGACTGCCAAATATCTAACAAAATCTAAAAATAAATGGGCTTCCTAACCTTACAAAATCAAGTCTTTCTAACTGGCTAAGCTGGAATCATCAAATCCTTAGGGTTGGAAGCRACCTCTAGAGATCATCTAGTCCAACCCCCCTGCTCCAGCAGGGACACCCAGAGCACAGGGCACAGGGTGACATCCAAATGGAGTTTTAAGATCTCCAGAGGAGACTCCACAGCCTGTGCCAGGGCTCYGTCACCCTCACTGTCAGGAAATTTTTCCTTAAGTTCCTGGGGAACTTTAGATGCCTCAGCTTGTGGCCGTTTCCTCTAGTCCTGTCGCTGGCCACCACTGAAAAGAGGCCGCCCCCTCCTCCTCACTGCCTCCCTTGAGGTATTTATACACGCTGATCAGGTCCCCCCTCAGCCTTCTCTTCTCCAGGCTGAACAGACCCAGCTCTCTCAGCCTTTCCTCATAGGACAGATGTTCCAGGCCCCTGATCATGCTGGTAGCCCTGCGCTGGACTCTCTCCAGCAGCTCCACATCCCTCTTGTCCTGGGGAGCCCAGAACTGGACACAGTCTCCAGATGTGGCCTTACCAGGGCTGTGTATAGGAGGTCGATCACCTCCCTCGACCTGCTGGAGAGACCCTCTTCATGCACCCCAGGATCCCGTTGGCCTTCTTGGCCACCAGGGCACACTGCTGCCTCATGGTCAACTTGTCGTCCACCATGACACCCAGGTCCCTCTCTGCGGGGCTGCTCTCCAGCAGGTCCTCCCCTAATCTGTCCTGGTGTCCGGGGTTATTCCTCCCCAAGTGCAGGACCCTGCACTTGYCCCTGTTGAACCTCATGASGTTTCTCAACGCCCAGTCGTCCAGTCTGTCCAGGTCCCTTTGGATGGCAGCACAGCCCTCTGTGGTATCAGCTACTCCTCCCAATTTGGTATCATCAGCTAACTTGCAGATGGGGCCCTTCATCCCTTCATCCAGGTCGTTAATGAATAAGTTGAACAGGACTAGACCAAGGACTGACCCCTGGGGAACACCGCTAACCACAGGCCTCCAGCTGGACTCCGCACCACTGATCACCACTCTCTGAGCTCTGCCCTGCAGCCACTTCTCAATCCACCTCACCGTCCACTTGTCTGTCCCACACCTCCGGAGCTTGCCCAGGAGGATGCTGAGGGAGGGTGTCCAAAACCTTGCTGCAGACCAGCTAGATGACATCCACCACTCTGCCCTCATCTACCCAGCCAGTCACTCCATCTAAGAGGGCCAGCTATAGAGCAGGCAGGAACCCTGGTGAGTTCTGGCGGCTGCTGGTGCCATGATCTCAATCACAGCCTCTTCACCTGCCCAGGACCTCGCCAGCAATAGTGCTCTATCCTGCTGCAGCTCAGCTCTGCCTCCTGCTCTGCGTTTTGAATGAACGAACAGCAGCAACACAAACCACCGAGGAGCTCCCTTTCTTCTGCTGCATTTCCCACAACTGCTCAAATGCGGCACAGGTCGCTCCAGAGCTCCCTGTGATGCCCTCACAGCTCCAGCCAAAGGGCACATCACTTTATTTTCTTACTCTTCTACCTTTGATCTTAACTCCAATTTCTGTTTCTTTCTACTTACAGTTTCCTCAGCACTTGCTACTTTCTCCTTCCTGACCAGGGCTCCAAAGACACTGGCAACTCCTGAGATTTTGCTTCCACTTTCCCAGGTACCTCAAGGAGTCCTATCTTCAGCTGGGAGAAGGAAGAGGAGGAAAAGGCCGGCTAGGAGAAGCTCTTGCTGCAAATGCAAACACTAACATAGTAAGGTGAAGCAAGAAGGAAGCATTAAACATTTCCATGTGCAAGGTATTTAAAGCATGGAGATAATATAAGAGCAGCTTTTCTCCTGGAAGGAATGCAACACTTAGGGATACAATTAAAAAAGCATTAGTGTCTGCAAATATTTGGCATTTTTCCAGAGATTTTATTGGATTTTACATGGCAATACACAGTAGTTATGCTGCCCTCTTCAACAACACACAACTTAAAATACCACCACGGTACCAACTGTGTGGGCACGTGCATGTTGACTTTTAGCACTTGCTTTCATGTTACACCCCCCCATTAAAAAAAAAAAAATCAAGTTCAGAGGATAGGGAGCTTCGAAGGGTCAAGCTGTTTCCCAACCAGCACATGCAGAAAAGGATTCTTCCCAACAGAATTCTATTTACACTGCTCTTAAACCCAAATACTCCTTCGCAGCTCTTGATCTGCTCCTTAACAGCACTGGATTGAAATGAAACCTGCCCGAAGGAACCGTGGATTTAGCAGAAGAAACCTGGGTGCGAGGAGTCATCCTGGCCGTGCCGGTCTGCGGGGCGCTGCCACCGGCCGCTTCCCGGTTCCCCCGCAGTCCCGGCGGGAAGGCGGCGCTCGGCCGGAGCGGAGCGCGGAGCATCGGCAGCAGGAAGAGCAGCTGCCCGTGCCGGCTGCCCCCGAGCGCTGCAGCGGGGCCCGGACCTGCCGCCGGTGCGCAGGGACAGGCGGACGACCTGCAGGTCGCTGATACCTTTGCAGGACTTGCAGGGTCTCCAGGTTGGAATGAGGTGTCAGTACCAGCTGCCGTCGTCTTGTTGGCAGCTCACGAGCGGCACAAATCTTGCTTGTTTTTCTTTGAAGACACTATGGATTGTTTGGCTGGCTCCGGTTATGCAAGAGGAAAGGGCAGCACTTGGTGTTATGTGTACGCAACATGACTGCTCCTCAGCAAATTCTTCATCTCTGTACACAAATAGCAGCCGAGCCTGCACATCCTTCGAAGAACCAGACTGGCAAAGCCTACAGGCTCCTAACAGCATCACGGCAGAGCTGGTCTGCCAGCTACTCCAGCATCTAACAGGACCATCTCTCAAAGAGCCTCTCTTCCTTTCCTAACAACTTTGGCAACCACAGTCCAGGAATATCAAAGCAGCACTAATCATCTCACCTCCTTTATGCCATCTAAGCCATGTGTCAAAGCCAGCCTCCCTTCCAACAGCAAAGGCTGATGAAACCAGTGACAAATTCTTGCCAAGGAACAATTCCAGCCGTGCTTTTTTTTTTTTTTTTTTCTCCTGTACAAAGCAAAGCAGCATCATGCCATAGTGCTCAGATACATGCAACATTCAGCACCACACAAAGGACCATTTTGACACACTGAGTTACTTTTTTGTTTGCTTTTGGCTAGGACACCTTGTAATACAGAACGTCTGACAAAAGATATCCACTGGCTAGTTAACAATATTTAAAACCTGGCCTGCAAAGCAGAACAGACTTGTGCTTTAAGAAGGTAAAATGATGAGCAACATGTTTGCTATTTCTTTTTTTTTTTCTGGAAAAGACCCACCTTAGGGTTAATATTATGAAATAATACATTTCCTATACATTTCTCTATATAATTTTTTTTCTTGCAACTACACTATCTTAGCATTAGTCACAGCACAGAAATATCCCTTCCATACGCAAGGAATACTCTCAGCTTCAAGAGGAAAATTTCCCTCAAAACTTTTTAAGACYAAAGAAAATGGCAATAACCTCGCCTGAGTGCTAGAACCGCTGCTGGAAGCAAGGAGGAGGATGATTTGAAATCTGCAGCTCCTGCAAGAGTCACTGCAAGAGGAAATACGCTTTGGAACGGCTTCACCCCAAATGGAAGATCATTAACTGTGCGTTTTGCAAAAAGGCAAGAAAGCAAAGAGTCTGTAAGGTCAGCCTGCCCTTTCCAGTAACCAGCTGGCATGCAAACTGGGATAAATCTTTTTTACAACTCTTTCCCCTTCCCCCACACCTCAAACTTTCCATCACTCTATGTCACAAAATTTAAATTTCTGCTTTTATATGTACTTTATATACTTTCTTCTTTTTCTTTTTTTTATAAAACAGTACAAAAATAATAGCAAGAGTTAAGAGTTACCTGGGAGATTATGCAGGGCACGAATAACTAAAATCCTATGTTGGGTACTGTGGGAAAGGCAGAGCTGGTATTTGTGCTGGACAAATCCATTTGAAAAGGACAACAGTGACATCTTTTCTCAGCCGAGACCCTAGAGAAAGCTGATGCACGACCTCTACAGATGCAATATTTTCTACCTAACATCTCGTGTTACCTTAGCCCAGTATAAAGGGATACCTCAGGGAATGAGTAAGCAAAAGGAGCACTGTGATAACACGCAGATTTAAATGCAACACTCTGCAACATACCATCAGTTTGTACATTAAATAGAGTAAAAACAGTTAGCATTCACCAGTGTCTGGGTGTTTCTTATGGCAACTTCGAAGTAGGCACCTTTTTTACCGATCGTTCTCATTTGCAGTTCTCGACCCCCCAGCAGCACTTCTAACAAGCAGAAGCAGGAGCGGCGCCGCGGGCGGCGTGTGCGGCCCGCGACGCAGAGCGACGACGACGACGACACGCTTCTCGCGCGGAGGAACGGGAGCCTTGGGCAGCGCCCGCCCGCTGCTGTCACACGTTGGAGTCCTCGTCTGTTATACTGGTGCTCGGCGAGCGAGTCGCAAAGTCTTTAAACATTTCGTCTTCTTTCAGCATGTGCTGGAAAGGAAAGGAGGGAAAAGTCAGGGCTCCGGCCCTCGTGACCAAGACCAACCCAACCAGAACCTGTCCGGGCTCCGCTGTGAGCGCTGCCGCCATCGCTTCATCGCGAGACGGCCAAGGTTTCCGGACACATTTCAGAGAAATGGCTCATGCTTACTGTCAAGTTGTTGATGCCTTCAGAAAATGCTCCTATTTGCCTCACGGTCCCTTCCGAATCTTCCATCTGCAAGAAGCAGATAATAGGAGACATAAATTTTGCACTAACCCAGAGGRTAGGTAGCAAAAGATACAACCGTTTGATTACACCACACAAGGCCAGGGGAAGGGAGGAAGGTGTCCAGCCAGGAGGGAAAAGGGCTGTTTTACCAGGCTAACGATGCTGYAGCCACAGCCTGACCCTTCCTGTGTTGAGAGGCACGTGCCTGGTGCTGCGTGACCGTGAAAAGCCACAGCTTTCCAGGGCCCAGCCTAAGGCACTGACAAAGGAAGGCTTCTCCATCCAACTGGACAGCATGCAAGGACTCCCAGCTGCTACGAGTGCTTTACCTGCTCCAGCCTGTCCAAATCGTCATCGTCATACACTCGGATATCCAGGCCAGGCTTAAAACCTTTCTTTGACACACCTCCAGATGCCCGTCCCAGCTCCATAGGACACACATACTCTTCCACATCATCCTGCTTCTTCTTCCTCAAACTCCCAAAATTGCTGAAGGCAAGTTTCTTTGGCTTATAAACAAAGGGAAATTGATAGGAAAGAAGTTAGATGGTTGGTAAAGAATTAACAAATTTCTTACGCTTGTATTTGGTGTTTTAATGAAGATGAAGAGGGATCAAAATCCCACTGCTTTCCTAACAAAGACCTTTTGCACGGTCATATTTCACCACAGTTCTGTTCAAAAGAACAAGATACATAACCTCATTCTCCTGAGCTACACAGGAGCATTTACAGGATCCCCAATGAGATGAGAATCCTACTGCAGCCTAAACGTGGCCAAAAGGAGCACTGGAAATCTTCCCGTGCACCTAGGAGCTCGTGCACAGAGCCCCAGCCTGGGACCTACCTTCACTTTGGCAGTTGCTGTCAGGAGGACGTAGTCTGGGGACTCCATGGCCTCGCGTTTCTGCTGCTGGGCCTCCTGGCCGATAAGGAGGTTGAAATGGGTCGCCAAGTGCCGCCGCAGCAGCGTCTTGTTTGGCGGGATGTTCAGCAGCTGGGCCATGGTTTCCACGTTGAAACGAGGCTCTAAGACCTGTTAACCAGACMACAGGGAGCCCACCTGAAATCTCCACTGCCTGTCTGATGAGGTGTCACAAGATACACCATGGAATATTTAACCACCAGCCCCTTCTAACTCTGGAAGATGTAGCCAGAGGAATGATGACAACAAACAGCCTTAGAAATTCGGAGAAGGGATGTATTTCTCAAACAGCACCATAAGCTTCTGGAAATACGAGTTTCTTGCCCAGAGCACTTGACGTTCGAGTCATTAAAGACACTGCTGGTCTGGCATGGAATTAYGAACTCTACCGAAGACTCGAGACTTCCTCGCCCACGGAGAGCCCACTGAGGTCTAGGAGGGGAGATGGTGGCTACTGCACAGCGTGAGGGCAGCACACAGCCCCACAGGGCAGCAKGTGGAGAACACCACACCAAAATGAAACCCTCAGGGGATTCTAGGTCACCAAACCCACTGCTTTTGGCCATGACATGTCTTAAATAAAAAATTTAAACAAATTTTGACAAAAAAAAAGAGAAGATAAAATAAATATGCGTGCAGCCAAGATGTCAGACTGTCATTCGGGGAGTGTGGGCCCCACTGTGTTTCCTGCCAGGCGGCGGGAGCTTACCATGAGGCCGCCATGCACGCCGCTGCCGCGCAGGTTGGGCGCGTACTCGGCGAGGTCCACGGAGCGCAGCCACTCCATGACGCGGTGGTTGGTCCACTGCGTCACCTCCAGCGGGCTGACGTTGTTCTGCGGACAGGAGCGGGCGGTCACGGAGAGCTCCTCACTGCCCGCCCCGGCGCCAGGCTTGGYGGCAACCCTCCCTCGCGGCCCCGAGGAGCACACGGCCGCTCTGCACGGGAGCAGAATTCCCATTTCCCGCACTGCGGATGCGCCTCGGGACTCTGGGTACATCCAAGGCCCTGGTTTGCCTCCTCACCCACTCGTCACGGCTCTATCCAGCCTACGCTGCTTCCAAAACAAACTGRGGGCTCAAACAACTGGTTCCCAGCTGGTAAAGGACAAGCTCATCTTGTGCAGAAAACTTGGAGAGAGCCACAGATTCCACTGATTTACAAAAGGACTCRTGGGAACTGTGCATCAAGTTGAAGGTGACAGAGAGAGCACATGAGACACCAGCCCTAAACAGCCACCTCTTAACTACAAAGGGGAGGCAGGAGGACGTGACTCAGGGCCATGGCTTGGGCAGGAGCGAAAGTGCCGTTCCAACCGGAGAAGGCAGGATGGGATAGTTGGAAAAAGCAGAACAGGATAAAGGAAAATGAAGAAGAAACAAGAAAAAGCAATGCAAGAGGAAAGGCCAAGGCAGCAACAATGAGGAATACCACGAAAAACAAACCCTTGAAGATCCCTCTTGACAATTTAGTCTTAGAACAGCAGTACCTACCTCATCAGACGGCCTCCGGCGCAGACAGTTGGGTTCAAAGTTATTTATCCGCAGCACCTGAATGGCTCTTTTGATGCTGAGATGGTGCAGGACGCTGACAACTTTCAAGGACAGCAAGTCGTCCTGTGGAAGAGTGAGGGAGAATCAATAAGCAAACATGCTTCTTAATGGAAGCAACACCTGCCTGGAGGAGACAGCTTAGGCTTCTGGCTTAAAATGCCGCATGCGACACATACTGGGTTAAGTTTATAATATTTAATAGATGTGGCTAATATGAAGCTCTCCACTCCCAAAGTAAAAGCTTCTCGTATATTAGCAGCTGGGGCAGGCTCTTCACGCCTGGTGCAGAGCTCAGTGCAAGACCTCCGGGACAAGGATGAGGCAGGAGGCTGAGGGCACGTCCTCAGCGGCGCAGTGAGACCCCGAGCGGTGTTCCAAGCACAGTCCAGCCCACTCCTTTCAGGTATGCATTTAATCCAGCCACAAGTCTCAATACCATAAACTATTGCTTATCAGGAAAAATACTCTAAAAATCACAGGCATCTCATCCTCTTGCAAAATACAAAAGAAAAGGTCCACGCTCTTCCCTGCGAGGCAGCAGCAGCACTAACGAAAGCAGCTGGTTCCTTCACCAAATGTTTGATCCTCATTATGTTTTTACTCAAAGGTTAATCCCTCGGAGGGATCAGTTAATGGCTCACACAGACCAGCTCTCCACTGTCAATGGAAAGAGATGGGCATCTCCTGAGGACAAGCCTGTCCCATGTCAAGAATGGGCTGCTGCCTCGCGGTGCCCCTCTGCACTGACAGCCAGTGCAGAGCAGTTGGACTCTGGGGCTGAGTGAGATGAATTCCCTCTTGGTGACTGCAGTAGCCAGTAGTTTTGCTCAGGCTCCAGGGAAACTCCCTGGTTTTGTCCTCAGGGTTCCCTCAAACCTACCTACCACCGAGGAAGGAAAAGACAAACAGAGCTTTCTTCTACCCATGCAGGTTTACCACGTACAATACATCTATGGGCGAAGGAAACAACATTTAGACCAGGCTTAGAGGTTAAAAAAGAAGAAAAGGCCATCAGTGCTACTCAACATCCCGATCTACCTGCAGGTTTGCAGCCTATGCAATGCAAACTGTGACACCTTTTGCCTTCATGTGGATTTATTCCAGCATCTACCCCAGAAAGTGGGCATTGCCAAACCAAAGGGAGCAGATTCCCTCTCATTCACGTGTCAGCCCAGGCTGCAAAGCTTGCAGGGAGGTGCCCACCACAGGCTTGGCCAGATGCTGCTGCTCCCGCACAGCTGCTGCACTCCCAAAGGGAATGAAAACACCTTCCTGCACTGTAAGAGCAGGAGAGCTCTTGCGTTCTTGCCAAGCTGGGCTCTTAAGACGGGATTCAAGCCTAACTATGTCATTAAGGGTCTCAAGGTGCAGTTCTTTGCTGCACTCGGATGGGTTTATGCATACTTATGTCGGTGCTAATCTGCCTTAATATGTTCTAGTATTACTTAGGCATTAAAAATAGTTGTGTACTATGTGTATTTCCTAGCAGGAGTGCCTACTCTGACTGCGTTCAAACTTCCCTTCTGGCCACTTGCATGAAGAGAGATGAAAATCAAGGACTCCCTGGACACTTCAGCTGCTCACTACAGAGAGATCTGTCGATGAACCCCTACTTCTCCTGCAGGATTTCTACAGACTTCTCAGAGACTCTTCAAGCTGGTGATTTTCATTTCAGCTGGTGATTTTCCTTTCAGCTTTTAATCAACTTCAAGCTACACATTCAAAACTTAACGAACTATGTGAAGCTTARAAATTTTAATAGTTCTATAAAAAACAGATTCTATTTTATATTGTCAGAAAAAAAAGTATTAAAACATAACTTACCACTCAGAATTTTCAGTGCCTTTGGCTATCTTTATGATGAATTTATCATTCATCAGAGTTTCTAATCATCAGAGTTTCTATTCGGGAGTTTGCTATTCTAGTTTAAGTCAAGGTAGCTTGATGAGATTTTAAAAAATATTTCTTTATGCTTTGCACACAGCTATACTTATACTTCACTACTGACACTGGAAATCTTGTTGCAGCTTGATGGTTAAATCCCTTCTAGAAATACACAGGGTGATCTAATATCAAGAGGAAGTAGAACATGAAAAGGACTTCAAGGCAAAACCTCTGCTGCACATCTCTCCTCTGCTCACCTATTGTTTTGGGTTTTTTTTTTTAACAGGAAAAAGACTAACTAGAATAATACATAACCCACTACATTTCAGCCTTTGCTGTGCCCTTCCTGCCCTGAGCACTCACACACAGTTAACATAGGAATAAAGTTTCCCAATCCAAGCCCATGTTCAGTGCAGCCCGCTGGCATCGGATCACGAAGCCTTAAGAAAAGAGAGGAAAGAAAGGGCCTCCTACTCTTGTATCAGTGTCCAAACTCAAAACACCAAAGGAAACAAACACAAAAGAAATACACCAAGCAGGATGGTTGAGAGTCAGTCTGACCTGCTCAGGGCCCACCCACTGACTACAATGAAAACGGAGCAACTCCTCTGGTGCGGGAGCCGCAGCGCAGAGGCGGGAGCGACTCGGGCCCCACGCCTGGCCCYCTCTGCTCCTCACGCTAGGCGAGAGCTAAAACAGACCCAGCCTGGGCGTCCGGCCTCCTGGCGCTAAGGTAAAGGCCACACAAAATGCATGCAAATCCCAAGCAAATCGAAACCTGGACTCTGCCCACGGCAGAGCTCATGAGGGAACAGCACTGAGCGATTTTTGCTGTGTTATATGGAAGGAAATAATACCAGTGTTTGCATTTGTGTCTCCAGAGAAGCACCAAGATCTCATCTCATCTTACCTGAGATCYTAGCAGCCTTTAAACAACTGAAACCTGTGGGGTTGGTTTCACCTGGCGAGCAGAAAACGGGGGGGTGAGGGGTGTCTGACGCCAGTGTTTTACATTCTGAAACGCACTATGCAAATGTGATCAAACGCAGCCTGTTTTCAAACCAGTTGCCACTTAAGACTRCACTTCCCTTCAAAGCAAATAGCTTGGGTTCTCTCACCCCAAGAGCCACATGAATGAAGCAGACCAAATATTTGCTCACCGAAGAAGAGAAGCAATTCCCCCTCCTCCTGTTACAGAAGAACAACGGGAAGAGCCAAGGCCCGGCTCTTCYCAAGCGCCCAGAGCTGGCACCCATCAGAGCTGGCCTTTACTCACCACGCTCATGTAGTGGAGCATTCGGCCGTCCACCTTCCCCTCGTCAAACTGGGTCTTGTACTGGGGCAGTCCAATGTCGTCCAGCCACCCTGAGGGAGCAGGAGCAAGACCCAGGAGGGTCAACGCGGCACTGGCACCTCGGCGCCCGCCGCCACCCGGTGCCCTCCTCGCTCCCCGAGCAGCCCTCAGCCCAAGCTGCAGCACGTAACAAAGCCTTACTGGTGACCCAGTGGTAATCCAGCTTCCCATGGTTGTTTTCCTCTTCGGAGCCCAGCGCCTGTAGGGCAAGCTGAAGCTTCTTCCGGTGCAACGGGTGCTTTATCCCAAGCTCCTGTGGCAGTAAGAGAGCAGAAAAGCTGGAGACAACGCTCTGTTTCATTTCTCCCTTTGCTCTACATGAATTACACAGGGTTTCAGAGCATCAAACAGTAAACCGCATTCACACAGGAAACTGCAAACAGGAGTTTTTGCAGTTTAGCTGGAAGTGCAGCTCTCTCAGGCTTGCTTCAATCACATATATACATTTTTATCAGCACTTGCTATTAATAGTACCTCTAAATATTACAAGCCACCAAGTCCATACTGCACTTCTCTTATTTCAGTTATAGTATAGCTACAACTTTGAATCAGCTCACTAGCYAACAGAGAAACTGATTTAGGAGAGAGCAGTATTTTCTTAAAAGCTGAACATTCAAACACTGACATTCAAACCAAAGGGAATCAATCCTAATTTTTGTTTTACAAAACAACATGTAACCAGTTCTGTCATGAAGTAAAAGARAGTGATCCTCAGGCTTCTCTGTGTAAAATAGGTGTGAAACATAACCAGACCACAACAACAACGTTTAGACACATCTTACGCWTATAGTATATAAATAATATTAATATTATACAATATATTAATATATATTGTGTATATATRTGTGTATATATTGTATTATATGTATGYGTATGTATATATAGTGTATTATAGGTATATATACATAAAATATTGTATATTATATATTATAATATTGTGTACATATAATATTGTATAWTATATATTATATAYGCATATACATACATATACATATATACATACGTATATGCATATATACATATATGTAAATATATAGAGTAACTCTACAAACCACAAGAACTAATGAATGAGGAGTAAAAATGTGTATGATAATGAGACATTTGCATGTTTTGAAAAAGTGGCAGGAATAATTGATGTTTTCAYGCCTCGTGAAATTAAATTACATACTTGTGATTAGTATTTTCACTACAAGATACTACCTTTTTTGGGGTAAATTAAATTAAAAAAAATCAATTTTGCAGTATCGCAGATGATAATATTTTGAAGACTCACCTTCAGGTACTTCTTTATATTTATTGTCTGCACTTTACAGATGTGATATTAACACGCACAGAAATGCCAGTGTTTACATAGTGTTTCTATTTAATAGAGAAGAGCGTTTCCAGCCTGTCTCACCTTCTCCAGGTCCTGCTGAGAAGCCTGCAGAAGCGTTTGCCCAGACAGTATCCAGTGTTTGCCATTGCTCATGTAAGAGCCTAACCCTTGGTCCTGGAGCCAGTTGCAAACCTGCTCCTTTGTCCACTTGGCGAATGGCATGTCCAGCTCACTAAACGTGAATTAATAATAAAAAAAAAAAAAAGACTAATGAACCCTGTGCCCCAAATCTTCTCAAATAGGACTGTGATATTTTTGTGGTGGTCTCTAAATCACAGCTGGTTCTCCTGCCAGCCAAAGGCTGCATTGGGAAAGCCCTGGGAAAGAACTGCTTCCCTTGGCCGTGTGATCCCACCACCCATGGCCTCCCCGCTCCAACGCAGCCTCGGCCCCGGGACCACCACCCGCTCCAGCTGCCGAGAGGGCAGACACCTCGTTCTGGGAGGGCGATCAGGGGCTGCAGGGCACCCTGTGCTGCTCCTCTTACTTGTGGGCCTGCCCCAGGTCTCGCGACCAGCCCAGCCGGGGCCCCGCAGTCGCTCTCGTTCCTCCTCGTTTGAACTCCGTCTCGGACATGTCGTCCGGGTTGAAGGTGGTGGACTGACTCCTTTTAAGCCTGGATCAAAGAAAGAAGTTGTATTCACATTTGGCTGAGGAAGGGATGTGTTTTTATTACTGCAAACAATATGGGTATGATTCCCAGTGGTGTGAACAGCCTTTCCTTCCTGCCCTGCTGAGCAGCTGCAAAGCCATAGAAGCTCTTGCAACAGGCGCTCCAACCCTCAACAGTGCCTGCAACCACCCCTGGAGAAGGCCATGGAGCCACAAGACTATTTGCATCCTCTCTCAGCCCCAGGGGAATGGTCGTTCCTCATCTCTTACTTACTTTCCAAATAACTTCTTGATTCCCCTGGCCTTTTTCCTGGAATCCGGAGAAGGTGGCGTCATCTGCAAGCTCTCGGTTTCCTTCGGTCGAGGGGGCAAACCAGCCAGATCCAAGTGATCTGCAGATCCCTTCTCCGTTTCAGCTATTAGAAAAGGAAGCCCAGTCAAGACTGCTCTCCGGCAGACCTTTACAGAGGCACTCCTGAATTCTGGAATGACTCTGGCTGGGACTGCTGAGGAGCACCGTGTTTCAGAACACGGGGCAACGAGGATGGGAAAGTGCAGGTGGAARAAGCTATGCTCCCCTCCAGGGACGGGCCTGGCTGCCAACACTGCAGCAGTGATGCTCTGCACTGGGCACCTTGCATCTAATGTAGGCAAACAAAAAACCCAAACCCGCCCAATGGCCCAATTAATGAGTGATCTCCCCAGTTCACTTMCTCTTCCAGAAGGGCTCCCACAGCCATTTCCCAAGTATTCTCGGGGTTCACATAAGCCCAGGAACAAATCAGTGGTGGGGCAGGAGACTGAYCCCCAAAACCAAAAATAGTTCCCCTGAGATATCTTTCCTAATAACCTGCAATAACTTTTAAGAGCCCAAACCCAAGAAATTCCAGTAATGAGTAATTCTCCCCACCCCAAAACCAACCAACCCCCTTGAAAGTGAAAATAATGAAGTATTTTGTTTCTGGGCAGAGAAATACCATGAAGTTTAGGCTCTTTCTGAAYTACCATATCACTGATTTTCTCTCTCTCTAAAGTAGAGGGGTGCAGGGAGCCCCTCTGCTCAGTGATGCTGCACATTCCCATCTTGTTTCCTGTGGCAGGAAACCTGAGGGCCCCGTCCTCAGGAGTGAGGCTGTCACAAGACTGTGCTTGAAGAAGAACAAGAAAGCCAAGCTAAGCTAAGCTAAGCTAAGCTAAGCTAAGCTAAGAAGAAAGCTAAGTTAAGAAGACTACTCAAAGACTACTTTAAAAGCGAGCATTTTAAATGAAAACTAAATGGATGGCAACATCTACTGGTCTACATGAGCAGTGGTGGCCCAGCAAGTGCCAGGGAGCCGAGCAAAGGGGTCGTGGGGCGTCTCTGCCCCCTTCCTGCTGAGCAGAGGTGGCTCCCGGCTCCGGCAGCAGCCTGGGCAGCRGAAGCAGCCGCGGCCACCAGGCAGCCTGCGGCCGGCAGACGCTTTTCCGACACTTTTCCCACCTTTCACTGTTTGCTGTGCGATCAGAAGAGCGTCACCGTATGCATTAAAGGCCACAAACTGCAAGCTGTGTCAGCCTGGCTTTCAGCTGGGCACAGCGTTGATGCACCAGCCAGAACACATCCAAGCGTGTCCCCTTTTCCTCCTGGATGCAGCACCCGGAGGTGGGGCACCAAGGCCACGCAACAGGAGGATTTCTGGGCACGCAGGTTTGACTGCGGTCGAGTCAGGGCATCCTGCTGGCGAGCGGCAGCGCTAGCGTTGAACCTGGCTTTGCGTTTGCGGCTTTTGCTTTACCAATTTGAAGAAAAAAACTAGCTTAAAATAAAACAAAACTGAAAAGCAAACATAAAAAAAACCCCATACAAACAGCATTCTAGAGCGAGGGTACCAGAATGAGGCTGGATGAATTAGCAGCAGAGATTTGCGGGTGCCGCAAACTGCTCCTTGTCCCTGGCTCCCCTTCCCGCCCGGGGCCAAACCCGCGGGTGGCGAGCCGGGAGCGCGAGGGCGCCGGTGTCCCCCGCGGGGCCTGCACGCAGCGCAGCGCAGCCGCTGGCGTTAGTGGCGTCACGGAGGGCGCGGAGCAGAGGCGCCGGCGCGGCCGGCGGGGCGGGCATGCAGGTGTCCGTACCTAGCGTAGGCGCGCTCGCGCTCCGACTGCGATCTTCCAGGGCCGGGACCACGCGGAGGGACGAGGCAAAACACAGGGCGAAACGGAGGTCAGYGAAACACAGGGCCAAAGGGGGGAGGCACGAGAGGATGCACACGCCACACGGGGATCACGGCCCCGCTCATACAGGGGGAAACGGGGGAGAGGGCCGAGCGGCACCGCGGTCGTGTCCGTGTGGGATTCGCACGGGCTCGTGGGGGGTGCCCCGGACCCCCCGGCATCACAATCCGCTCCTGCAGGTTCACACGGCCCCTGCAACCGCCACTACAGCTCGGCTTGCATTTTTCAGCTGCTTTGGCCAAATGAGCTTCAAGGAGGAACAAGTGATTATGTAAGGGCACATATGAAATAAATCCCAAAGTCTTGGCTTTGCATCTCTGCTGAGCAATTTTGTGTGTTTTACACCCCAGGAAATGCGGGCGCTGTATAACAACACACATGTGGACGTGCTATTTCTTTTGAACCAAGTCCTAGAATTATCTTTGGTCAAATAAGAGCAGGAGACTCTTCTGCTCAGCAGAACAGAAGCTAATCCTGTTGACCTCTCTGGAAGACAGATCCAATTTCCTATTTTTTTTTCCAGGGAGAGCCAAAAACTTCAGCAGAATGGCTGTCCATGTGATGTGCAGACTCCCTTGACACTTGAACTGGAAGGGTGGGAAGACTACGAGAGGAGAGCAGCTAATGTAGGTAGGTTCCCATTCTTTGGTAACAGCTAATTTTGTATTAATCCAAATGTATTGTCTTTTGCCTGGTCATATGTAAATACCATCAAAAACAAACCAAAATGAAAGCCCATCTATCACAAGTCCAGGAGTCAACACGGGCTCGAAAAACTTGTCTGCCCCATTCCTGCTGTCACAATCTTGGCTGGGCTACTTAAAAAACACAGAAATAAATCAAGAGGAGTAGAGAGTGCAGCTGCCTCATTTCTGTGTATCAGAGAATTTTGTGAAAGACAAACTGACGAAAAAGTCTGGAGGAACAAAAGAAAAGCCCAACAAAGAGAAAATCCCCATGCGAGGTACTGCCAGACAAGCAGCATTTCAAAAGGGCAGCAATCCTGAGGACAGGTCAGAGCGGAGGCTGAACCAGCTCTGACGAACAACTTTAATACATCAGTGCTTTTTCTCCCCTGTTTCTTTGTCAGATCTTTCTTTCAATCATTTTACAAAATGTTTTAAGTGTTTACAAAAATTGTACAACTTTACAAACATGTACAAGTTACAAACATTTTTCAAAGAGCCACCAACTCGGCCTTCCTGCTTTTCAGAGTGGCTACAACACTCAGAAAAATAAACCTACATTTCCTGGCTCTTAAGACTCTGGTTCAAGATCCACAGAAACTGCATTGAGGTGAGTGGTACCTACCCAGGTTGGGCGTGCTCGCCGTCCTCTTGTTATTCTTTATCTTGAAAAAGCCTCTCCCAAAGGAAGACCTGGCCTTGCGGGTACCAAAGCTGTCCTCATCTCCTGTGCCACCATGAGAAGGGGACTTTGGAGGCAAGGTCCCAGATCTGCTCCCTTCCACAGGAGGTTTGACCTGCTGAGTTTGGGAAGCAAAGCAAGAACTTGCTGTGAGGGCCTCACAACAGACCTTTTTGGGAGGCTGTACTCATTGCGCTGCTGTCACGCGAGCTGGAGCCTCAGCCCCGCTCGCCAGTGCACAGGGGGCAATTTCAGGAGGAGCAGATTAGCTGACTGTGTCCGCAGMCAAAGCGCAGGGGAATTCAGGCAGCAAGCAAGGGGCACGCATGGCAGGACAGGCATCAAAACCATCAGTTAGCCAACAAAAGTAGTAGTTTTAGCCTTGTAATACCTACTACTAGTAGTGGTTTGTTTCACTGTCTCTATAAAGGAAAGGGGACACRCATCCATCCACAGTCTGAACACCATCCTTTAGCTTTTGCTGGCTGGATGCAGCATTCACCATAACAGAGGTCTCTGATGTACACGGGCTCTGCTAAATCCTTCCAAAAGGCCGTAATTACTGCAGRCAAACTAGGGGGACTTGTGTCCACCCACTGCGTAGCGACAGTCCCTCGAAGAACATAGCAGTCGGTCACAGAAAACAACGTGAAACCCAAGSCTTTTGAGAGGTACTAACCAGAGGCAGCTACAGAGTGGCTAAGCACTTGCGGGTTAGCATTGCTAATGGCAGCGTGGTGGCATTAGCACCACGAAACAGCAGCTCCCAGGGCAGCTTCCTCCTCCACCAGGCTGCAGGGGAGGCCCCGCACGGGAGGGCAAGAGTGTGCAAACGGGGGTGACACATTTAGCACCCTGCTACCACTACATTTACTGTGGGTCTGCCCTTGCCCCGCGCCCGGGCGCTCCTTACCTCCGCCGGCTTCTGCGCCGGGTCCTTCTCCTGTTTGGGGAGGATGAAAGGAAGCAATTTAAGCTTGCAGTTTAACTTGTTGTAGTCATTAATTCAGCTCGCTAGGGCTGAATATCCAGAGTTGCATTCTGATCAAAACACCCTTCCCTGCCTGTTTTCCCTCCCCAAAGAAATCTTTTCAGGGCTGTATTTCACGCAGATTAGTTCTGGTTTTCTTTGAGGCCAGTGAGCTGAGGTGGAAATGGAGTGGCTCTGGCTTCCTTTGTAAAGGATTAGCTGTGTGCCCAGCCAGCCACGTGCCGCTGGACAGAAAGGAAATAACGTGCACAGGGGGCTGAAGGAATTAGGAATTAGGCAGGGCAGAAGCCCTGCAGGTGAAACACCCACAGCCTCCAGGACATGGCTGTGCCAATAAACACACGAACAGAACAAAACAAAAACCCTCCATCGTGAATTCTGGCTTTCAGCACCCAGCTGYGGTTACCCTTTCACTCCTGTCCACATCCCTCCTGAGCAGTTAAGCCCAGCTCAGCAGCTCGGGCGTCAGGAGGAGGATTTAGGAGTCTTTAGCATTTCAGTCTGGCAAAAGGGAGCACGGGGATTACCCTGACTTGGTGACACTGCGATGGGCAAACTGCTTTTGGTCACTCCTGGAGGGATTTAAGCTGAAGCTTTCACCAGATCTGCTCCTGCAGGGAGATGCCCCTGGGCTGCCCTGTCAGGATCCCAATGGTTCGAYGCCACAGCCGGGGAAGCATTTTTAAGGGAAAGGAAGGAATTGCCCAAACTAACCRCTTCCGACGCCTCCTTCTTCAGGCTGCTGAGGCTGCTGGACTTGTGCAGGGAGGAGCTCCTGGAATAAGGGGGTAAAGAACAAACTAAGTGGCCAGGTCTGAGATTTGCTGAGATAAACCCACTCCTGAGAGTCAGCTTTAGGCCAAGCTTTGCAGCACACAGTGAGATGTGCCCACATCTGTCTGAGAAGAGTGGCCACGACAGCCTTCCCCCCACGCAGGTGTAAATGAAGAGCAACTCCACTGTATTTCACAACGTTACCTATCCTTATACCAGCGCAAGGGGRAGCAAAATTGGGCTTTTGGCGTATTCTGATGCCACAAGATAGGTTGCTCAAAATAAAAGCAGCTGATGGGTCTTATGTGGGGCATGAGAGGAGCCCTGTTGACCTAGGACCTTTATGGACAAATCACTTTGATGAACCTGAAGTTCACAAGTAGGCCCTCYGAATTCCCTGGGCAATCAGGCTATACAACGCAAGTTAAAATCACCTTTTCTCACTGTAGTCAGCTCTTTTCCCTTCCCCAAACATAACTATATAACTATCCTATAACTCARTTAGAGATGCTCCATAGTGCTAAAAGAATTAAGTGCACAGATGAAGCACTGGAAAACATCAATCATGAAAACACAGTTCATTAGCAGAAAACCACCACCACTAAGGACTGATGGACTGCACTGCCCTGGCTAAAACAGCTTCAGGTGTTTCAGTGTGTCCATCAGAGGAGGGAGCGGGCTTTGCACAGTCACGGAGGAACGTTTCCAAGCTGTCATTTGGTTAGGATACTTACACTGGGCTGTCACTCAAATGAGTTTCAGGCGAGGAACCAGTTGATCTCAATTCGCTGTGGAAACAAGGAAGGTGTCAAAAGACACGGCACTCRTGGGGCCCTTCTTTAAATGTGGCTGCTAGAGCAACCCTCTCCTCTCGGCCTGCTTTAGAGCTCATTTTCACTCCCGCTGCTGTGGCTGAGGGTGCTGAGCACGGCGTGGCAGACGACCTGCTCCCGTCCCGCACAGGGCACTGCTCCCTCCGGCCCTCGGCCGCCGTGGGGCACCGTCAGGCAAACGCCCGTGGGCTTCGTTCCACCCAAGGCCAGCACCAGGACAGGGGTTTCTCCTGTTCTCCAAAATCCCCGTTCCAGCACCGTTTCCTCCCCAACGTGGTGGTAACTTACAGCAGATTTCTAGAAATCTTTAGTAGCTGTGGAAAATCTCTGACTGCAAAGCAATCCGAAATGCATTGGCATGAGCCAGCACTAACCCAGCCAGGCCAAGGTAAAGCCTATTGGGTGAAAACAGTAGCTATGTGTCAGTTACATGGGCTCTGCTACATGCAATTAGACCAAAACTAATGCTGCCTCATGAAAAACACACATTTTTAATCAATGCATTTGATGAACACACCATTTAGTTCAATACAGGCACTCATATGAATGCTGGCCTTCATTAAGTCACTTAATGACTGGATAGTACGTTAATTAACAGATCACTGCCTTCACTAAACTTCATAAATCTTTGGTCTTACGATCACAAAAGTCATGGAAACAGTAATACCTCATTTCATTTGCAGCTTCTGGTCTAGGCTGTGCTTTTACTTTCTCTGCAACAGTTTCTGGGCTCTTAGACGTTGGTGAAAAAGAAGGGATTGAAACCTGTAAAATACTGGTGTGGATCTGTAAGGAATTCTGAAAAAGACAGACAAAAATACGTATTACATTGAAACAGTTGAAATTAAGGAGTTATAAATGGAAATAMGAATAGCAGGTACTCTATGAAAAGAATTTGCATTTAAAAAAAAATAAAAGATTTTTTTCCTTCCTTCCTTTCTTCCTTCCTTTATAATTTAAAGCTGGTTTACTACTTGAAAGATGGACAGACATGCCTGGAGATAAACTATGAATCACTATACATGTAAACCACAGCAAAAAATCTTTCAAACCTTTTGAGACTGCCTACAAAATCTGTTTCCTAAACACAGACCCCAAAAACAGCAGTTAATTTTTCAGGTTTACTCCTGTCCTTAGTCACTCAAGGGAATTCCAGAAAAGTGGCTAACTGATATTTTAATGTAATTTGCTGTGCGTSCATGTTGTTTAGTTGTCAGCCAAGTCTCCACTTTGACTGAGAGCTCCAACAGAAGAGATCTGTAGTTCAATTACTGCAAAATGTTAATGTAAAATTCAGAGACTGGACCATAATACACTTAATTAATTGAATGGATGTAATGAGAATTGTGTTCCTTTAAATATTTGACAGGAGCCAGTCTCAAGATTTTACTGCAAACTCCCAAGAAATTTGGGAAAATGTGCATATCCTATTACGATATCCTAATATCCCAAATTCATATCCTACAGCAACTACACTTGATCAAAAATAAAGCTTAGATCCAGTCTCATGACAAATACTGCTATCTGTTCTCTTGATCCCATTTGATGATTAAGAAAATAAATTAACCTGAATCCAAAAGAAACTCYTTGGCAGCTTTCACAAGAAACCCCAAAGGATAGGAAAGTGTCCTAAAACTCTGTAACCCGGATGAAACCCTTTCAGAGGCTGAGGTCTGGCTTCTTGAGCAAGGATTAAGGGCATTAAAAGAGGAGGGAACAAAAACACACAATACCTCTTCGTGAAGATTCATGTTAAACTCATCATGGCTTGGAGACACCGTTGCTGGGGTTGGGGATGGACTTTTCTCTGGATCAGTGAGACTCGGTGTGTCCAATAAAACAGATCCTGAATTCAGGAACTCCTCRCTATCGCTTTCCTTGCCTGGAAGGAGAGAAAGGCCAAAATGTGATTTCTGCAAAGGTCTGGGTTTCCACATGGATTTTTGATAGCAGAGTACTGATACTACCAAGAAAATAACCAAAGCAATCAGTATTTTCTAGAAAAAAAAGAAAAAAAATCCCACAAAACTATCATTCATCCATAACCAAAGATCTCATGCAAATATAAGCCGAAGTCTGTTTATGCTGAAAGCCTCCCTTGTCTGTTTTTTAGTGTCTGAAATCTCTGTGCACGCTCCATGAATCAACCATCAGGCCCAACTCCTGGAGACCTGAGGTCATCTCCCATCCCCTTTGCTGCCTTGTCCCCTTGTAGCAGGATTGGCAGAGCTCAAACATTTGATTCCTTCTCCACCAAAATAAATCAGCTACCCGAAAGCGTGAGGCCCACCATGCTAATGTCTGAAACGTCTTGAACACGGGTCTGGCAGAGAACTGTGACCCTCAAAATGCAACTTGAGCACTGAAAGGGCAGGATGATGTGGGGAGARAAAAMCAACATCCATAAATGAGATAAAACATAACAAACGCAGGTATACTGGCAATTCCAGTTTACTAAGGAACGGAAATGTGCCAGCACAAATCTGCTGAAGAACTGGCCTTAACTCTAGCCAAGAGATGCCTCCAAAGATAGGAACTCTGGGAGTCAACATAACTCAAACACCTATAGCGAGAGTTACATGTGCCTACAGCTTTAAACTGGAGTTTAAAATCTTTAAAACTGCACAATACCTTTTTTACCTTGAGCCAGTATCACCATGTCTTGAACTTTTTTGTACCGATTCAGAGAYTGCCGGAGCTCTTCTATCTTCCGATCCTGAAATAAAGGGAAGTTGAACCTGTGTTTCCCCTATGGTAAATCAAATATAAGAAATACAAATAGCAGACATTTTGCAGTTTAGCTGGCTATTGAACTGAAAATGGGAATGGGGATAGGGCAAGACCCAGAACTTTGAGAAGCTTTGAAATATCCAGGACATATATTTAGCAAAACTACCATCTGTTTAATCACCAGAATTGTCCCAGACTTGAAAGCAGATTTCAGCTGCCGAAGTCAAAGCTGGAGCATAATGAATATTGCCACGTACAAAGAAAGAGGTAATCAAGAGACTAGGGACTTTGGGGATCAAAAGAAAAAACYCTGCAGAATGCACATGCATATGAACGCACAAAACCACATGTGAAAACAAGGCCTACTTTCCAGAAGTCCCYGCTGGAAATGTGGCCTGTGGTATTTCACAGGACCTGTGTGGAGCTCCTCACATGTGGAGAGGATGCTGCAGTCCCTCTGAATTTAATGACACTGTTGTGTAAGGACTCTGCGTACACAAGGCAGAGCTCACAAATGTCCAATTTCACCCCTTATAAAGGCACTGCAGTGCCCACGTTTGCAGCCATTCTATGATATTAAACTCAATCTGAGGAACGAATATTGGAAAAAAAGTAGAGATTTTGCTACCTTCTCTTCATTTGCTGCCATTAGAGATTCAACCGCCTTCTTCATTTTCTGTACCTCTATGTCTAAAAACATACAATGTAGTCAATTTAAATGAGATAGTATAAGGAAATGACAAAAACAACCACAAAAGTCAACAATTTCTGAAGGCCAGTTTACAAATTAAAGGACAAACAACAAACCACTTCATCTCTATTTTAGACTGAAATTCAAAGAAGAAAATCCTTTTTTTTTCCCTGCAAAACCTTTTATTTTTACTAATTTTTATCAAGGAAGGGAGCATACGTAGGAAACAACCCTCCCCAAACCATAGGAAAACTACACTGACCTGCACTATCTGACAAATAGTTACACAAGCAGAGCTCCAAAACACAACAGAGTACAACTGGAGCGCGACAAAACCTTTTCTCCAGGGCAGGGGCCGCYCGGCACCCCAGACAGCACCTCCAAAACCTGCCCTACAGAGCAACGGGATTAATGGATGTGATGGAGAAGCGTGTGCAGCGGCGCTTTAGTCGTGACCCGGAGCGGGTGGAGGCATGAGGACAGCATGGAATGGGACAGGCACTCAGCGGGATGAGCAGCCATGCCAGAATATGCTGCAGTTCAAGTCTGAAGAAGGTCCCCAATACAGAACTCTGTGCTTCACCTATAACCCTTTCTTACAGTCAGTAAAATCCTAGGGAGACTTATGGTCTAACCAGCCAAGAGGTTCAATTTTGGAGGTGCTTTAAAGGGAAGGGAACTCACCTTCATTTTTATTTTTGCAAGAATTTACCTTACATAAATTAAGCGAGCTTTAAATTCCATTACAAACCCAGGGAGGTGGCCATACCCCTAGGCAAGCAAGCATTTTACTTTGTTTTAATCTCCTGAAATTCCTCCCCCGAAAAACCCACAGTGAAAAACCCACATTTTCCTCCTTAATGAAATGCAAGAACAAAACAAGCTGCCTGRCTGACTTTCTAGATAAATCACATTTAGATAGACTTGGCTCAAATCCCACCCAATGCAGCTCCAATCACTCTGACTGAGTTATGCTAATGGAAAATCTGGCTTACTGGATTGCCACTGCATTTTACTGAACGGCAACTGTTTTATTTGCATGTGCATCTTAAGGAGAAAAATCTATGCACTTGGCTTTGAAAAGAACCTTCGATAGTCTCCATGAGACCAGCTCTATCTTTGCCCAGCAGCATTTTTTTTTTTCATAAAACTTTGCATTTTGAGTRTGACATAGTCACCCTTATTTTCAAATTTTACTGTGAGTGTAATTAAGGGTTATAGGTRATGCAACCTAAAAGGTGTATGTTAAAACGGTTTTATAAACACATGCAGACAGCTATACTGAAATATAAATACTTGTGGAAAGACACCAGAAACCTTACTTTTATCTTTGAGCTTCTTTTTACAATTTTCATCTGTGCAGGAAAACCCATTGGATTTGAAATTAACACAAAGGTCATGGCATCAAATTACTTTTAACATTACACTGTTACTTAAGGAGCAAATGATTTCCCACATATCGCTGCAGAAGTTTTACCCTGCCCTCTGCTCTTGCTCATGTTCCTAAGGAACCAAATCACCTCACTGTTCTCCTACACAATTACCTGTTTCAAAGGCATTCTTTACCTATGTGTTTTCACTTGTAAGACCTCAAAAAGGCTTTCTGCCAATAAATTACTCCTAAGCTAATACTAGGCAAAAGAACAGACAGTTTATAAGGCATGAATATCTGTTCAAGAACCACAATTCATCTAATGGGGCAGAGAATCTGTTAATTAAGTAACGCAAATAGGATGACTTAGTATTGATCCTAAGCAGCAAAATCATGGATCRTTGTGGGGGAAGATTTCCAACACAGACAGGACCCTCTGGAGCTACACTGAAAACTAAGCTGAGTTTGAGGACCAAAAGGCAGGAGGAGCTCAGCATACCCCACATGAAGGAAAGCCCAGCTAAAGGAGCAACCCAGGCCTTGTTCACATTTACACACTCTACAAAATAAAAAAAGGAATCACAATTCATTGTGGGCAATTCTAGGCTTTGTGGGCATTGTGGGCAAATACACAGTGCTATTTAAACAGGGATTTTTTATTAAATAAAATTTGACAGGCTACATCCTGTGGTTTCTGCCCCAGGCCTGGTAAACAGACTAGTCAACCTCTTGGGGTTTAACATTTCAAAAAAACAGGCAACCTACAATCAGTGATAACCTCCAGTAAAGGCAGGTTCAGAAATGAATTTCCAGATCAAAATCAGTCTGTGAAAAACACTGGGGAGTGTTAACAATTTTCTTTCCTTTTTTTTTTTTTTTTTTAAAA
>NW_020455662.1:68467-81306 GCF_003342845.1 Nothoprocta perdicaria
GATTAAGCCTCCTCTCATGAACAAAGAAGACCCAATCCTCAATTTCACACATTTTGTGCTGGGCAATGCTGAAGACTTGCTAGTACCAATCTCACTTTGGTTGCAATATGTTTTTCCCCCTTCCTTAGCAGGGARGAGTGTATAAGCTAAGCAAAGCCCAGCTCAGAGACTCACACAGAAAGTTCTTCCCTCCGTATAATCTTTTGGGGGGAACTGGTTTAAATCAGTATAAACTGCATCTTTTGAGGTGTGCAAAATATACAAAGGGCTAACTAGGGATTACAAGCTTCAAGCTGACCCAGAGCCTGCTCTAAGGTTGGATTCGGCAGCTGGATTGTGAATACTCACAATATAATTTTATGGCTGACATGAAGACAAAAAGTATGTGGGAAGTGTGGTTTTAAATTTTCTGTATAATAATTCACAGAAACATCAGATTCAGATTAGCTGATAGCGAACTACATGATGCCCCTGCACAGGCCTAAGAAAGAGCCTCCCTTCTCCTTACCTCTGTCCAGTATCTCAATCCCTTCTCCTTTCATTCTGCAGACCAACTTTTCTTGCAACCTTTTTACCTCGGCTTCCTTCTGCTCCAGCTTCTCTTTCAAGGCTGCCAGTTCATCCTGCAACAGACACAGAACTGATTACACACAGTCTCCACGTGCACTGGAGAGGTGTCGCAGTGGTGCCAGATTTTCACCTGAGCATGTTTATGGGCTTGATGGTCTTGGGTGACAATCTAGGCTTGCTGCTCGCACACTGGGGAAGGAAACTCAGTGCTGAGATTTGTGGGAGGACCACAGAAGGCATTTGGGGGAGATGGGGAGTATCAGATAAATGCTGTCAAATTTTGACTTAGCTCTAACCATCTGCACTAGCAAAATACTGGCATCAATTCATGCATTTAGCTTTTTTAGAAACTGCAGTGCTTCCTGAAATCAGTTCATCTTTGCACTAAGGCAACTGTAAATATATAAAAAATAAAAGTGCAATCTTGAAATCCTCAAGAAACCAAAGCTGCTCTGCAATAGGCATTATAGCACCACCCTCCAAACTGGTAATAGCTTTGCTGAGGTTTCTGGCAGGGTATGACCTGGACTTCTCCACAACGAGACCCTCTCTCAGCCCCTTGAAAAGCTCTCAGCACAGCCATGGACAACTGCAGCTGCACAAGGTTGTCCATGTCGGGTATATTCTGAGTTAAAAGCATGTTTAGAGAGAGAGGAGCCTGTAAAGGAATCGTTGTTTCCTAGTTAGTTTTCATGAAAAAAAAAAAAAATCTGTATGATGGTTAGAAAAAATTAGTTTTTTTTTTTTAAAAAAGGATGTAAGCTGGAGAAGAGGCAGTGGAAGGGGAAAAATCTTTAACCTAAAGTCTAATTCAGTTATGAGTAACGAATGCCAAGTTCACAACACTAAACTCCTCTTCCATCCAATACGAAAGCCATGTAGAAGGAGTAAGATGAAGAGATTGCTATGCCTAGTGAGAAAGGGAGCACCACACACCACCACCGCACAGCACTTAATGCAGGACACAGAATGGCAGCGAGATGCACGACCGACCGGAAAACGGTGGGACAGGAAAGATTCAAAACAGGCCAAATTAAACTACTACACCTTTAGCATCTGGCATTTTTGCTCCATCCGCTGCTTTTCATACTGCATCTGACCCACTTTGATTTTCATGCTAGAAAGTTTGGCCATTAGAGACTGGTAACAGAGACAGAGGAGTGAGAGGAAACTAAAGATAGAAAAGAGACAGGCTAAAAGGCAAAGAGAAGTTAAACACTTGCAGAAACAGAATGCTACAATTCCTTAGGTGAATGTTACTCCTCCAGAATAGAGTGGCTGATTTTCAGCACATTTAGGAGAAAATAAATGCTCAGCTTTGGCCTCCCCCATGGCAYACACCTTATGTACTGCAACCACTGTTCACTGAAACAGGGATCTAAACAGTCATATATTTATAGTGACACAGCCACCACCAAGGATGTTGGTTCCTCATGAAAAAAACGGGGTCTAGATCTAAAAACCACAACATGAAATTTGGAAATACCCCCTTTCTGGGTTTTGCTGTTGCTGTTGTTGTTAAGTGAGTGCCTGAGGTTGCTCAGGGCTTTGCAGGGTATAGCTGGGACAGGGGAAAAGAGAACAAAATCTGCAATCCCACAGCTCTGCTTCTTCCCCTTAGCCTCACTTACTTTGGTAGTTTTGAGTTTTTTCTCATACTGGAGCCTTTCGTTGTCCATTTCTCCCACCCTTAATCGCAGCTCATTTATCTCCTGGATCAAATCCTGGGTGAAGGGAAGAACAAGACCAGAAAGACAGAACTTAATAAACAAGGTGGAATGAGAGCTGGCCAGGCAAGCCTCAGCAGGAGAGTAAAACCAGAGCAGGGAGAGGGGCTCTGCGCAGACCAACACTGCAATTCTGCACAAAGTCAGGCACCAGCACATGCACTCGAGCATCAGAGGCCCCAGTGACTGCTCCTGAAGCCAGGCTTTGGGAATTCCCTCTGCTTTGGAAGCGACTCGAAGAGCTCTTGGCTCAGCCTGGAAATATAGGCTGGCATTTGAAGGGTACGTGTGRGTCCTTGGAAACACCTGCCTTCCTGCCCCATTTCATGTTTTCCTGTTCCTTGGGAAACTCTGGATTAATGTTGCATGTGATTGATGCATGTGAGGACACTGCAGTATTATTTGTATTTCTTGAGCAATAGCTCAAAAATGCTCAGACACTGGGGGAAAAACAAGCTCCTTCATGCTCTTTAAAGCATGAACTTCATAGTATAGAATAGTGCAAATCATACCAAGGAGAGAGAAGTGAGTATGAGTGTTGGGTGGACAAGGATGTACATGAAGGTTGCATCAAGTCTACCGCCTTTTATTATCGCATAACAGAACTGGCTGTAATCTAAGGACAGATTATTGTTGATACGAGCAATTAAAGGAGCTCCATGATTGGCTTTAGCCTCAGGAGACAGAGCCGTCTTTGCCTTGCTTCACCTGAACAAAGCCCCCCTCCTGTTAGTAGGAACTGGCCCCCCATATCCAGAAGTTTTGTGGCTTCACAGCGACGTCGCTGCTAGAGGAGGGTCCCCTCAGCTAAAGGCTGGACTGAACTCCCCTAACTGGAGAGGCAATGACAACAGGGACTTGGAAAATCAAGCGGCCTGCAGCCCCAGCAAGTCTCTGTCCTGCTGCCCCCATCCCTTACTGCTTTACAGCTGAGACGAGCAGCCTACAAACCTCCACCTCTCTCCTGTGGGGCAACCCCTGAGCACGTCTCTGCGACAGCACATCCCTTCAGCACACCCACGTAAGCAAATAAAATGGGTATCCTATGACTTCTGTGCATACAGACAACGCAGACAGGAATTTCTATCTTTTCATAACGCAGGCAAAGGAATTTCTATGATGGTAGTAGCCAGGCGTTTACGAAAGTTGTGGATCATTTTAAAAAGCGCATTTCCATAATGAGTCACAAACAGCTCTCCAGAGGCTGCAGACTAGCATCCTGACCCAAATGAAGGAAGCAAGAAATTGCAGTCGCTGTTTTTAAATCAATTACAGTAATAAATGCGTGTCGGAGTGGCTGAAAAAAAGGTTACCTATGTCTATTTCATCCAAGCTCAGTTACCAGAAATAGAAAGATTGAATGAAAAGGTAAATTTTAAGGCTATTAATAATTACTACTGCTAATGTGCAATGTTTTTGATTTGGATACACTTGCAATTCCTCACTGATCCTTCAACGTTTGATCTTGACCAAGCTCCTCACTCTAAACATACAGACCACATTATAGTAATTAAACTGTTTCTTTCCAACAAGAGTTGTCCAAGATCTCTAACAAATCTGTGTTCCTTGGGACAATGGGTAGTTTTGATGTGGTCATTGACTTGTTTGGGGCTTTTCTCTCCTGCTGCCATCCTCTTTGCTTTGGCATGATCCACTGTCAAAATCGACCGCAGAGCAATAACTGCTGAAGCTGCTGAGCAGAAAATTAATTCTGTTTATTGTTTTAAGAATCCCCTTGATAACTGTCTCATTTATTATTGACAGTGGGTCATCAAAATATACAGTACAGCTTGTTCAAGCACTAAACAGAACTAAAGAAGAGCCCTTGGAGCATGTCTCACCCTCAAAATACTTTCAATTACTCTTCTGCTAGTGCAATACTACCTAGTGTCTCCAGTTATGTATAACACAATTACTGTAAATGACATTCTYAGTTTCTCAAGGCAGAGGAATACATTCATCAGCTTTCATACAGAGATCCTCATTAGTAAAAAAGAGATGGCATAAATGAAGTCTCTGGAGGAGCAAGTCATGCCTGAGGTACTTATGTCCCTATGATACTTAGGGCCTCAGGAGGTTCACAAGGATTTCTGATCAGACCAAAGAGCCACTKGCTGCACTAGCTGACTTTGGTGGGCCCCCATGGAGGGGGTTTAGTACTGAGCTTAGTACTTCCTCTTCAGACACCGTGAATGGGTTAAAACATCTACCCTGGCCTTAACGCCCTGTGCTAAGAACCTGCAGAACAAGAAAGCACCATTAAACTGAACTCTTCTGAGCCTGACTCAGGTCTCTCCTCAAAGGCACTCAACAGCTCCTCTTTCCACTGGCCCAAAGCCTTTTGCTGCTTATATATTAACACATTTATAACACTCATCACACAATGATAACTTTAGGCAGGGGAGGAGGGGATCCTTCCTGGCACTGGAAGCACAAATTACATTCATGGTTTTGCTCCACTCAGAAATTCATCTGTGTGAAGGAGCCTGGTGGTGTTTAAATTACAAAGAATTCCCCCTGAGYGAGCCAGTGTAACCTCTGGCTGCTGTTTCAAAGACCATGTCTGGTTATGGACTCCTCCCTAAACAAACTCCCCAGCACAGTATTTTCTTACATAAACTCAGCCCGACTCCGACCACCCGCGGTCCTTGCGCGTTGTCTGCTGGGAAAGCAGCAAGACTGGAAGGATCTGAAGAACGGATCAGCTGGGAATCCCAATTAATTATGCTCTGAAAAGGCTGTGTATTTGCAAGCATCCAGACRGGAAAGTCTTGAAGCACTAAAGAAAAAGAGCTTACCAAGCTTACCACTGAGGCCTATGTTCACAGAAAGAGTGGTGCACAGGAGGAACTTACTTAGGCAGCTGAGCAAAACTGGGTGGTAAGCAGGACTAAACCTCAACCATAATTCTGTAGGCAGCCCCTGAACAAGTGCTACCTGCAGAGTGCTGGTCACAGGTTTCATACACAGGATCACACGGGGGAGAGCCTTGCAGCTGATTCCACTGGACAAAATGGAAATTGAGACTTCTGCAGCTCAAAAGCATTGAAACACAGAAGTAGCAACATAACCACTTGTATGGCACTAAACTGCACTATTTTGGTTTTTAAAGAGAGGAAGGAACAGATTTTAGTAATAGTCCATTAGTTCTGGCATATGACAATTATCTAATAGTTTAATTACTGGAAGCAGCAGTTCACTGCAGTCATTTGGACCAAATCTTGCATCCCCTCAATGTCATTTATTGCTGGCTTCAATTCATATATCCATCATCCAGACTGCTTACGATGGGTGTCAGTATAGAGTTGAAGAGATTTATCTGCTGTACATGAGAATGTGTGAAAAGCTAAGTTTTATGTGGGCAATTAGACCTCATGGGAGTTCAGAAAGCAGCCAATTCTTAACAGACTTCCTCAGAAACCAAAAAGGAAAAAAAAAAAAAAAAACAGGAATTCCTTCCATAGTTCCCTCTGCCAATTTCTTCAGCACTGCTATGCACAGCACTTGCCTGGACTGCAAAGTCAGATGCTTTTAGAGTAATTCTGTTATTTTTTATACCAAAACTTGCAGAAATTAGAGGAAAAGAACTCTATGTAAATGCTGCCTATGGCTTCATGGTAGCCAGATATTCAACATTTTTAAAAAGGTGCTACCATCGCTGTGTCATCATTTTGCAAATCAGAACATGATTCATACACAGAATCACGGCATCACAGCACAGACTGGCTGAAGTTGGAAGGGACCTCCGGAGATCATCCAGTCCAACCCCCCTTCTCCAGCAGGGACACCCAGAGCACGGGGCACARGGCGGCATCCAGGCGGGTTTGGAAGATCTCCAGAGAAGGAGACTCCACAGCCTCCCAGGGCTCTGGCACCCTCACAGGAAAGAAGCTCTTCCTCACATGCAGATGGAACTTCAAGTCACCAGTTTTCAACCAGTGGATCTCCTTGGGTCTGTGGATCGCTTGAAACAGACACCAATATAAGAAGCAAACCTAACTTTTTCCATTTCCATTTGCAATACAAGTGCAGGTATGACACTTTGATGGAAAATATATAGAAAAAAAAAAGTAAAGAAATTTAAAAATGGTTAAAAGTGAAGTGATTAAAAGGAGTAATGCAAGAGTTGCCCACTGTGATGACATTATGGTTTCTTCCCTTACAGAAATGAACAACATCTGGAGCATGCACGGTCTGAACCTCAGACATTTCAGCTCATCACTGAGGTTGGAATTGGAAAATGTGCTTTGCTCCCCAGGCAGACGCCAAGGTATGTGTGACATGGGGGAACATCACTCCTGCAATGAAGCCCTGAACACTGCCTGGCTGAAGCGGGYCTGAAGAGAAGCCCCTCAGCCCTGGGCTCTTCTAGGACTGGGGTTTGGAGTGAGACTTCAAAAAGCCACCACGCAGAGTCACCTCTTTCTCCCTCTTACTGAATCCAAAAGCCACRTGCTGTACGTCACGTGCAGCAGGCTTTAAGTTTACCTCAAATAGACAACCTCACTCATTAGTAGCCAGATCTCATGTTGGCACAGGGAAGTGCAACACATTCGTGATTTAAGTCCTCCTGAAATTTAATGACGAGAATTAAAATTTCTTTTTGAAATCTTTTTCTTTGTAAAACTAACATTTACCAACCAATCCTGTGCCGTGTGCTCTAGGTATCCCTGCTGGAGCAGGGGGTTTGGATTAGATGATCTCTAGGAGGGTCCCTTCCAACCTCAACCATTCTGTGATTCTGTGAAAAAGGGAGCTGTTTTTACTTTAAAAAATAAATGTCTGAAAGATGAATTCCTCCTTTTGTCTGAAAAAGTTAAATTCCAAGAAATTTTTAGATAATATGAAGCCCTGCAAAGCTCTCGCAACAGATTCTTTTTTTTAATTTTACTCACCTCTGTGTCCCTGAATCTATCCTCATAGTCCAATCTGTCCTTCTCTACAGAAGTAAGCTTTAACTTCAGATTGGAAATCTCTGCCATAAGATCCAGCTTCTGAGTTTCAAGAGACGTTCTGCTCAAAAGCTCCTGATTTAAGATATAGAGCAAAAGAACAAGGATTATCCATCCAAGGGAAAACGAATTCTACACTTTGCACTAAGATACATACACAGAAACAGACACTACATTTCTACAGTGAGAGGCCTCTTTGATGAAGCAAACCATCAAACTTGTCTTTCCAGGGMATAGAGCCTGGGGACACGGTACTAAGCCCATCTGACAGACTCAGGGCATCCAGAATGCATCTGAAATTGTGGGGGCACTATTGCTGGTGGGCTGCCAAGACTAGAAAATAACCTGTCTGTCATCACAGTTGCTCTGGGCAGCCAGGAGCTCTGAGGAGAACCCACCTATTTTGCCAGAGGTTTTAATCCAAACCTCACCAAAGTTCAGTGGGGAAAGACTCTAAGGGAGAGCAGGGCTAGATTCCTGTAGTGCAAAGCAATGTCRACGACCTTAAAACAAATGCAGTGGCAAGAGAATTATCACTTAGCTAAGTGACTTCAAGGGATAAAACATCTTGAACCAAAGCAAATTGCTCTCACTGAGACAAAATGCAATCCAGTAAGACAGAACAGAAGACAGAAGTGCTCCTTGGCACTACCTGCTGCAGCATCTCCTCCGTGGCATTCAGCTTCTCCCTGTGCTCCTCCAGACAGAACTCCAAATCCCGAATCTTCTCTCCTTGGGCCTCTACCTGGTCTGTAAGCACACTCACCTGCAGAGAGGGAGATGAAGGGAGGCATGTTAAGCACCTTGCACCTGTACAGACTGTGTCACCTCAGTGACCATATATATTAGCACTGGTTTGACCCCAGACAAAACAAAACCATAAGGATGGTGCACAGCAGACTGCTATAGTGGACAGAGTGCACGTCAAAGCCAAGTGAAGAGGAAGGACCTTTCCCTCAAGCTTATTGGAATTTCAGCTGAACTTCTGGCAGATGCATTGCAATTTTGCATCTCTCCTGCAGAGTTTTCACAAGGAAGCTGCTGTTGTATTTTACAGCTAACTTGTAAGCAACAGAGCTGCTACTGACTCCTCACCAGAACCCTGCTATGTCAGTATTTTCTAACACATGAAAATTAAAGATGCTGTAACAGTGCATTGACTAAAGACTACTAGTTTCTACCTTAAAACAGAACAGTGAAACCTCACCCAGTACCAGTTATTCTTTCTGAGTGATTACTTACAGTGCATAGCACTGTAGAGCTTCTCCCTTCCCAACAGATAAAACCAAAGGAAGTTAATGCAAACCAACCGAGGCCAGGCAAGAACGACCAGGAAAACACCTCTGGGACTGCAGATTGATTCCCATCAGCCCTTCCTGAATAACATTTTGTTTGTTTTAAACAGGCTCTTTGGAGGGAGCGAGCACCACTCTGGGAGCRAGGGTAAACGAGCTGGCCCCACAGCTTTCATAGTCCTTGTCCCCTCCAGAGCCTGGTGGCAGTGGCAAGGGGGGACTCTGGTGGGTGTCAGGACAGGGCATATGTCACCTCATGTGGACAGCACATGAACAGYCAAGGAAGAAGATGTTCTTAAGGATATATAGGAAAGAAAGACGATGACATTGCRGGCCAGCTCAGTCAGCAAGGCTCAGAAAGATCAGGCACAGAGGAAGGCTACTCAACTCCAATCTGAAATCCACCCCAATCTGCAATGTGGGTTAACCCCCAGGTTTCTGCAACACTTCCAATCACTTTGTGCGACAGCACAGCTGCAAATAAATCCTCAGAGGTTTCATCACACAACACAAAAAGTCTTATTAATGCAAGCATGGAAGAAAATAATTTAAGTGAGGACTCACTTGCAGAACAAGAGATTCCTTATCATTTTCCAAACGTGCCAGCCTTTCTTGATACACGTCTCCATTAGCAGATATGTGTCCATTAGTCTGAAAGAGAGATCAAGTATCACATCTGTCAGTTACCATATGATAAGCAGCATCCTTCAGTATAGCTTTAGTCGAAAAACTAGTCAAACGTGGTAAGGCAAATCATTCCAATAATCATTTAATCACTGCAATAATCATTTCAAATACAGCATTATGAGCCAGACACACCCCAGTGACAGAGTCAATCTAAATCAAAAGGGCTGTGCTGACTAACGCCACCCAAGGATCTGAGACTCAAAGCTTTCTGAGCTGTAAAGATCATCAGCTTCAAGTAACAGCTACAGGTAAACAGCTATGGCACAAATACTTACCTTAACGCTAATACAGATTAGAATAATAATATTATTGCATGAATAATAACTCTATATTATCATTATATTATTATATCTAATATCATATCTAATTATTATCATACCTCATCTATATTATTACAATCACACAAGATGTATAACAACACATATATTGTTTTTATAATTAATAATGTTTTGTTATATATTTATTGTGATTCATATACCCTAACATTTTCAAGTGGAACATTATTATATGGAGAATTAAAGCCTCCTGACAACCGGCTTGCTTTCCTTAGTCTCTGAGCTGTTGAAAATCTGCAGAACCACAGGCGGAAAAGCACCGAGCTACACAAAAATGTCTTAGAAGTGCCGCTAATATTCTCAATTTAACTACTTTTAATGACAGTATCATGTACGTGCTTAGAATGGCAGTCTGAAGCAGTCTGCTTCAGTAAACTAAGAGACAAAAAGTAGCTAAATTTTTCTTAAAGACAGAACATAATTGGTAAAAACACTCTGAAAACCTATCACTACATGTAGAAAGAATCTAAGCGTGCACAGATCTGACCTTCAAGTCATGATGCTGCCACTGAGCAGAATTTTTACATGTCAGTCCACATCATGAACACCCTTCCAGACTGTATGAACACACTTACAGAGCGGCTTCATAACATTTTTCAGTCCCCCAAAGGGTTACAAACAACCTGTCAAGGAAGGAGATAGGAGCACAGTTCAGGACAAGAATTGTTCAGGGGCTTAAAGATGAGAAGAACCTTCTGGTGACCCAGTTCTGCAGATTCTCTTACTGCGCATTCAGCATTTTATCAACAAAATATTTGCTCTCTGCTGGACGACGCTGCTACGGCACGCTTGCAAAGAGACAAATATCCTGAGACACTCAGCAACTGGAACATAAAAAACAACCTACAATCTATATAATGTGCATTATGCTTCTCGCAAGTAAAACATATTTCTATAAGCACAGAGCAGGAGACGTCCTTTTGCACGAGCCCATCTCCCTGCCTATGCGTGCAGGTCTGCCTTCTAAACACATCTCTTTCTAAAGCCCCTCTGGGCTAGAGAGAGACAGAAAYACACGTTAAAACTACCCCTGTGTCCAGAGGAATCACAGCAACTTCTCGAGAAGCTGGGCTAAAATCCAGTGCACTGAGCGTGGAGCCTCCTCCTGCCTTGAGGAGGCCTTGATTTCCCCCTTGCCTATTCACAGAATCACAGAGTATTCAAGGTTGGAAGGGACCTCTCGAGATCACCTAGTCCAACCTTCCCGCTCCGGCAGGCACACCCAGAGCACGGGGCACAGGGCGGCATCCAGGCGGGTTTGGAAGACCTCCAGAGAAGGAGACTCCACAGCCTCCCTGGGCAGCCCGTTCCAGGGCTCTGGCACCCTCACAGGGAAGAAGTTCCTATTGCAGGGCAGGAAACTGTCCCCGGGCTCTGAGGTCCACGAGCCTCCTCGAGGGCAGCGGAGGCCACCCTCGCCCGCCAGCCTCCCCTTTCTGCATCRCATCTCCCCGGCAAGCAGCCCCTCTCCCCTCGTTACAGAGGCTGCTTCGGAGGAGCCAGAACCCCGGTACCCTCCTTAACGCTCCGTGTCGGAGATGGGCTCCGTGTCGGAGAAGTGTCTCTGCCGGGATTTCGGGGAGGCGGGAGCCAACGGGAGGGGGTACCAAGTGTCCGGCCTCACCTTAGCGCTCTCCTCCAGAACCTTCTCAAGAACCAGGGCTGCATCCTGGTGCAGAAGCAGAAACACCTCCCGAGCATCCAGACGAGTAACTTTTACACCATCCTACCTCACCTCATCAGGAGCTGCAGCAGGGCTACGAGAGCAGGCACCCTTGTCAACGTATCAGCCTCTCACCATACCACAAATATATCCTGAATTGTGAACTTTGGCAGGTGTCCTGTACTCAAACTAACCAGCAGCAAGAAACCAGGCCCTCTGACCATTTAGCATCCCAGCRCCAAAGCAGAAGTGCTCTAAGCTTCTGAGTTTCCACTGTTTTCCCCCAAGCCCTTCCAGAATTTCACTTTATGCCATAGGATTTCCATTCGAGGTCAACGAGATCTTCATCTTTGCAACAGGTGAAACAAGCCCTGGGCTTTCTGAGACCAGCTCCCTAGCTGCTAAGCCACCAGTCCATCCTTTATAAACCATGCCATTGCCCTGCACGGGGCGTGCACACAGCAGGTTTTTGCATACTCCCTGCCACTCTGCAGCTCCTGCCTCATTTACAAGCCCATTTAGCTTAAGCAYTTCCTTGCTCCCCGTTATTACAGCGTCTGCAGTCTGCAATAGGCAGCACTCCTCTCCTGCGGGCGCTCACACCGAAGTCCCTATGGAAGCACCGACTTGATTCCCAGGCTCCGAACTACACATCCTCTCCCTCTCTCTAGCCGGTGTAGCCAGGCACGAAGCCGAAGTCCGCACGAACAGAAAACCAGGGCTGTCAGTAATTCTAGTTGTCAGTATTTCACCCTGCAATGCAAACGTCTTCCCAAGGCTGTGGAAATTAATGAGGTGTTAAAGTGGTGTGCTAGTCACTGGGCAAACCTCTCGCTGAGACACCTGCGTTGTCAAACCTGTTTCACATTCCGCAAAAAAAGGGAAAAAAAATCTTATTTTGCTCAGCAACTCATACTGCGTTTTAAAATAGAAGTGTTTAGGGAGCAAATTGTTCAGCCTGGATCTGCATATTACCATCAGAAATAGAGAGGAGAGGATAAGAATCATAAGCAGAACTGGAGTAAAGATTATTCTCCCACAAAATTAAATAATATCCTAATTTATTTAGCTTTACCAGCAGTGGCCAGCAACATTTTATAAAATCTGCATAAAAACAGACCTCCTGTAATTTACAAACAAAATCTGGTGTACAACTCAAACGGGAGTTTTGCCTTCTGACCGAAATGCCCTCTCTTTTGCACAGTAACTGGGACTGACCCTGCAGTGTCAGAGCACATTTTAGGTATAAAAAGGCAGAAAGTCACTGGCTTTGGTCACAGCTGCCACAGCAGATATCTCAAAGAGCTACAACAAATAGGTCAGGGTGGGTAACCGCCACGCAGCACCTTGCAGCAGGTCTCMTCTGCTCTGCCTCTCCCCCAAAGGACAAAAAGTTGATGCCAGSGACATTTTTCACATTTTTCCTCCCAGGAAAAAGAGAAGGGCATGGCTGCATTGGGCAATGGGGCACTGGGAGCAGGAAGCAGTGGAGGAAAGGGCTGCAGGGGGTTTTGAAAGACAGGGAGAGGCTGAGAGGGTTTCTCGTTTCTTGGAGGCTCAGAGGACTGAGCAATAGTTGCCAGGCTCTGTGAGCATTAAAAGCCTTAAAA
>NW_020455662.1:82041-130685 GCF_003342845.1 Nothoprocta perdicaria
AAAATAAAATAAAATAAAATAAAATAAAATAAAATAAAATAAAATAAAATAAAATAAAATAAAATAAAATAAAATAAAATAAAATAAAATAAAATAAAATCTTCTACGGAGCTTACTGTGTGTGTTACCCTCAGTATCCTTCATCTTCTGTTCTGCTTGGGGAGGGCGCTGGCTTCTCTAACAGGTACCACCTGTGTGAAATACAGGTGGGCTCCCAAAAAGAGCCAGCTCCAAGCAGCCCTTCCTCCCTAGGAATTTACCCAAAAACTGGGCARGGAAGGGGATGCCGTCTCAGAAGGGGCAGTTCCCTCCCAAGCARCCCAGCTGGCATGGGCCACAGGGCAAAGCCGGAAGGTTTCGCTCCCGGCTCCGCTCGGGCAGCTCCTACCTTTCGCAGCCAGACGCAGTGGCCGTGGATGTCCCAGCTACACTCCATGTCGCTCCCGACTCCGCCGCGCGCCCGGAGCTCCAGCCGGAGCCGCAGGAGCGCGCTGCGCGGCGCTGGGAGACGTGGGAGCGAGCGAGCAAGGCGGCTCCTCCAGGGAATTAACACATCAAAGCCCGGGAGGAGCCACCTTCCACCGGGAGACACCGGGCACCGTCCTTCCCTGTGTCCTTCCCTGCTTCCCTCCACGCTGAACCTGGGGAGCTCCACCGCAGGGATCACAATGTGCCCAGCGCTCATGGCCCCTCACCACAGGGGCATTCCCACCCCAGGCATTCTGTCTGCCGTGGCTAGTGGCTCGTGTATTCCCTGCATTCATGGAATTCCTCTCCGGAGCTCATRTGTCAGACGGGATGGATGGACCTGGGGACTAGGGATGTTGCTGCTTGCCACCCTTCCCCGGAGGCACGGCGGCCGCCAGCGTGGAGCGCTCCACGGGGTCCCTGCCCAGCGCTCCCAAGAGAAATGCAGCCAAACACACGCACCCAGGGACAGCACGTGGTTCTTCATCCAGCCTCTTGGCAACACTCGATAATTAACGGCAGTAAAATGGTCGGAAACACCGTTTTTGGCAAGGCACGAAGCTGGGCTGGCTTGGGCAGAAGCATCGGCGCAAACCCAAGTGGTGAAAGCAGCCCCCATGCTGCCCATCTCATCCCGCTCCACAGAGCCTTCCAGCGACAACACTTCCACTCCAACCACRGCCACCACCTGCTCTATCCCACATTTAAGTTGCAATTTTCCCAGGAATAGCAGCATCGCTACTAATCACTAATATTTTTGACCTCAGTGCCTCACTCCTGGAACTCAATGCTAACCTGGAAAAGCACAGCTTTTATTAATCAAACCAGGATGTTTATAACTCATATCCATGGGTAAAAATCTTGGAAAYGGGAGCATTAAGCAACCCAGAACAACGACAACGAGAAGACGTGAAGGAGGAACGGGAGCAGCACTCCTCAAGCCAGATTCCTGCATGCTGTGCCACGCCGCCGTCGGGGCTGCTCCGTGGCGGGAGCAACTGCAGTGCACGGATACTATCCCGCTGCCGAGGAACTCACCCGGGACGCGCGCAGGCGCCAAGCCAAGGAGCCTTATAAACGAATCCCAATTGTCTCCCAATATGAAAAGCATCCCAGTCTGGACAACCAACTTGAGCAAGAAAGAGGGTGTTTCAAGACCATTCAGGGTCAGATCTCTCCTGAGCACGCGGCAGAGCTGGGATCAGCTGCTGCTGAGAGACGTTTGAACGGCATCACGAGAGCTCCTTCCAAGTGAAGGGATGTGGAGCAGGTGCTTGGTGGCAAACACCTATGTTGCCACACATCTCCATAAAGGCATTTCACTGTTTAAGCTCAGCCCAAGCGCAAGTGGAGCCAAGGAGAAGTGCTGTACGCCCACGCCGTGACAATCAAACAACAAGCGTTGGTTTGCAGACAACATTTTTCCATGAATAAAAAATATGAAATGAGTTCTGGCTCAGCAAACCACTTTCACCACATGGGAATTGCTCTGGCTTCAAAGCAGGCTAATGTATCTCTATGATTACAAGCTGTGTTCACCCAGCCAGGAAAACGTCTCTCCGAAATATCTCCAATTGTTACTCCTTCATCCCAGCCACTCTCTGGGAGAATTAACTCATGAAGAGACGTCAAAATCTGCAGGCAATTTGTGAGAGGACAGATCCACTGTTCACCAGAGCCATGCTCTGGATTTGAGCAGCTGTTACAGGTGTCACCAATCAACGAGCAACTTCACATGAGCTGAAAGCAAACTCTGAGTAACCTCTGGACATGGTTTCAGTTGGCTGCATTCAACAAATCATGCTAAGATAGAYGCTTCTTAAGCAAAAAACACATTTTCATTTGACTTAAATGAAAAATATTATGCTGTCCAGGAAGCCACCACAATAAGTCAACAAGAACCCACATGTGAAAGTTTGTGTCAGGAGTTTGGGGGAGCTGCCTGGGAAGGGATCTGTCACCCACTGTACCCTCCACCCTCCTCTTTAACAAGACACAGTTGGCTTCATCCTGCTCGGAAGGCTCTTGCATAAGACATATTAAAAAAAAAAAGAGCACTACCAAGAAAAGGAATAACCAAAGAGAAATTTGTCTCTTGTATTTCTCAATTGGAGGGAAAAAAAATAAAATGAAGCAACATTCATGGCCAGCAGCAATTGTTTTACAATTATCCTTCCACAGATGAATCTATTAACTTACAGATGAACACAACAGGGCTGCATTGGCCTTACACAAAGCAGAAATTGCTTAAAATGGTCTCTTCACTGATGGTGACGCTACAGGTTACTTGCACATCATCTACATGCAACCTAAAAGCAACATTTTTACAGAGTACGGCATATGAGAAGGCAGTAAACATWTCTGTTGACTGGAACAAAACCTGAAAAATGCAAATTCCTTGAAATCCTTATGACCTGGCTTTGGATTCCAGGGCTGATCCACATTTCTGTTTCCCCAATGAAGCCATAAAGCCAACAGTCCCAAAACTTCTCAGYTTAGGAGAGGCCTGAGTCCTCTCCCAGACTTTGAACACTGCCTTGTTTCTAATCTTAATCACAGCATTCATCTGCCATCAGCCTCCACATGGGGACATGTGCAGGATTTCAGCTACACAGAGACAAAAATTAGGAAAAACACCAGAAAAAAACAGACAGAAATGGCATGTTTTAGTTAAACTGACTTATTTGTAAGGCAGAAAGTTTCATTTACAACTTGTGTGGGTGCCCTTGCGGTTCCACCCGGTCACTCCGCTCGGAAGGGTCTCCCAGCCCTGTGGGCGCTGGTATCCCGAGTCCACCTGCCGACTGCAACACCAGCACGAGACGCTTCCACTCCTCAGCCCTTTGTGAGTGTTTGCACAGCCTTTTAAACCACCCGCCACGCTGAGGGAGTAGAGGAGCAGGGAAGGCAACACGGGACACAAGACAGTCCGTTCTAACAGGGCAAATGGAATAATCTGCCCCGCTGCTTTACAGAAGTGAGCAAGTCTGGGAGAGCGCCATCAAAAACCCTTCTCCGACTGAAGGCACCAGCAGTTTCCCTTCAGGATGGATTCTTCGGTGTGTGTGACACATGGTTTGGCAGCTGCAAACACTCTCCTTGCTTCCCTGTGAGCCGTTGGAGCCTTGGCCAGAGCTTTGGCGGGGATGTCACGCACCCGCTCCAGTGGTTTTGTAGAGCCCGCCGCAATGCAACTTGTTCACAAGTGGGGAATACACTGATTTTAGGAGAGGCAGTATTACCAGAAAGCCTTTCTTGGAATCACCCGGGCACTCCACCAAACACCTTATACGCTCTGAGACCTGCAATAYTGGTAAATCCTTTAAATCTCATGATCCTGGCCTGCAGCACACTACCGACTATAGCATTTAGTCTCTCRTACTAGGGGTTTTAAAGACACCACAGATATAATTAGGGGAATACTTCAAGGGTGAGAAGTATAGATGGAATAGATACGTAGTCTTTTGTACTTAAAGCTCAGACGTTCTTTCCAGTGATCACAACTCACCAAGATCAAGGAAACAGAGAGCACATCTTCCAAAGCTGGCCCTCAGCCGTAAAGAAAACCATTATAACCACACTGCCATTTGGCCATCTATGTCAAACGACTCTGAAGGATTTTGCTCTGGTTCCTCACAGGCAGGTATCCCCTCAACTCACACCTTCCTTGCTACCAGGGGCAATAACTATATAATAAATACCAGGGACAAGCCGCARGGCCGTGGCCCCGTCGCTCCAGAACATGTGCAGAACATCAGCCTCGCTATGTGAGGACTAGTGCGGTCTGGGCCACTCCTGGGGATTATTTTCTCTTCCAAGGTTATGTGGCATATGAACATACATTTATTTTTAAAGCCCATACTCGCACAAAATCGGTTATGTCCCCTGATTTCCATTCCATGCAGCACAGGGACTACTTAGCGCGATGTTCAGCGCTGTATGTTACAGAGCAGGGAAATGCTGAGGGCAGCAGGAACCCAAGGCTTTACAGACCTGACTGTAGCAGCCCTCCCGCCACCTCCTCCTGATTTTAATGCTTCCTGCCACGCTTTGACCGAGCGGGCGAGCTCCAGAAACCACTGGAGCTCCTGTTAGCTTCATTAAATTGTGGGTATTTTCAGCTGAGTGTAACAAAGTGGTGTGCTCCCCTCCAAACCCTTCTGCAGRAGAGCACAACGCCCCGAATGCAGGTCCCTGCCTCTTCTCACAGAGGCTGCACACAAGCCCCGTGCCACTAGATGGCACGTCAGGTCAAAGAGAAGCTACGATGGGTGACATGACATGGAGGGTGACACGCTTAGTGTGAAGGGTTTCCAAATATTGCCTCTAATTCGGCCCCGTCCAACACTGTAGGGTGCCCGTGACAGAAATGTGATGTGCTGGGGTGTCATATGTTGCAAGTGAGGAGGGCCAGCAGCAGGAGAGGACGCACTGCTCCCCACCACCAACCCTTGCCTCCGTGCGTGTCATCCCGCCGGCGCTCTTGCCATGGGTCTGCTAGAGCAGGAGACACAAAGCCAGSCCAGATCAACCTGCTGATCTGGTGGACAGTCAACATATGAACCATAAATAGTTATTTTCTGACAGATCAGCTAGAGACATGGGATCGCTGCATTGCAAAGGCTGGATGCAGCAGAAGACAACCATGACCTCTCGTCCCGAGAGCTGCCTGCAGTGACAACACATTACGTGTCACGCAGAGCCTCCACAGCCAGACTTCTCCTGGATCAGACCCAGCGTTCATTCTATCCTTTATCCCCACCTCAGCAGCACACAATACCACCTTGGCCAATGCCAAGTGTGTCAAGGAARGCAGGGGGACACTGCTGACGACAGAAAAACCTAAAGACCTGCACACCCACAGCTGACACTCTGATTCTACAGATTGACCTAAACCTGGATGCATGATATCCCAAAGTCCTAATGTCCATTGCTAGAGCTTCCCTGAAATGTGGGCACACCCACACAGGAACGCAAASTTGGCCACAAGCACAACGGTTCCTCTCTGGACCTGCTGGGAGGCTGCCAGCCATAGGGCACCGCGAGGCAAAGCCATTGGGTCCATCAAAAATGAAGCTGTAACTCACCTTCTGCTAAGCACAGACTTTTCCTTCTCAGTGTTCTCTCCAGAGAAACTCCACCCTTGAATAATATTTAATTTGGAGGGAAAACCAAGGCTTAGGGAAAGAACAGCCTTTTCAGCCATATTTGGTGCATTTTTAAAGTAAGGATGATGAAAAATTGAGAAACTCACAAGCGCAGAAAATAAAATATTTGATTTGGTTTCCAGGTTAAAGGAAGATGGAGTTTATACAACTCCCTTCTATTTTACGTAAGGGTAGGAAGGCCCATAACAACACTAGCACTTGTGGAAAACACTCTGTCAAAACTCTTTTTCAAAGGAAAGTTTGATTAAAGCAATTTTTGCTATTCAAGGGTCTAATTCCTCTAAAAATGCCCTTCTCCTACCTCAGAGATGAAACTCCAGCTACCAACCATTTTTTCCTCACCCAAATGAAGCACAGTGACACCTTAAAGCAAACAGAGGCCAAYGCCTTGCATGAGGTATCTGAACTATGGCTTTCTTGGGGCTCCACAGCCACATCTCCACATCAAAACCCGTTCCTGTTGGTTCCCGCACACCGACTCTGAAATTCCRGAGTACTGCCTGCATGAAATGGACTCCACCTTGCCCGAGCCAGCTGGGTTAAGAGGCGAATAAAACAAGACACCAGGATTTTGAGGATGAAACGAGGTTGCCACCGTACCATTTGACACTGGAGCCACTCGATGAGAGCCTCCGCCGTGGAGTCGGGGACCTGGCAGCGCAGCCCCTCTCGTTCATCCGCCTCCATCATCTCCAGCAGCCCCCGCAGGTCCTCGACCAGGTGCAGCGCTCGCAGGCCCCCCATGAAGGGCGACGTGGGCGACTGGCAGTCGAATATCCCGTTGGAGTATTCCAGCGCCTTGGATCCTGCACCGAGCAAAGGCACACACAGAGCAAAGGGATAAATACACGGTAAAAATCTGCAAGCTTCCCACACCCAACCYATCTCTTCCAACCGATACTGTCTGATCTTAACCAAACTCAACTAGTCTTGGATGCTGCCCCTTCTCTGCATTTTTTTTCCCACAGAAATATGTGACAGTGCTCTAAGGCCTTGGAATTTTTTTGCAAGAACAAAGAAATGTAAGAAGATAAATAGACTAAATCACTTTTACAAGCACTTTTTTTTTTTTTTTTAAGAAAGGTTGATATGGAAGTGCTGACATTTGCATGCTAATATGGAAAAATAAATCTTATTTGCATAAACTCCCAGGATGTATGTTTGACCTACATTAAAACTTGAGATATGTAAAATAAGGAAGGAAAGTGCAAATTCAGGATTAAGGTTGACTTAAAGTAACCTAGCTAATTCCAGCTAGAACTTCAGCATGTTGATTTGTGACCTTAATACTGTAATGCTTCGGCACAATGAGACGTATTAATGACAGAACATTAGCTTTTGTGCTGTCAGCTTTCGGAAATTACAGAGATCTGCCATATATGCACTGCCATGAGCCTCCTTCATCTCACCTGGCAAGACCCAAGGCAGAAAAAAAGAAAAAAGCAAGCTAGTTTCCTTTGAAAAAAACAGAAGATAAAAAATCCTACAGAAGCAAAGGAGTTGATACTCCTCCTCTGTTAGATTATTTTATAGGCCTGGAAAGACACATGGGTGACTTAAATATCCCAACACCGCATTTTATTTTTATATTAAACCTCATACTGCCATAACCAACTCAGACTCTCAAAAATACAGACACATGATCTGATCCAAACATTAATATCTACTTATGGAAATTTCTCAAGTCACAGCTTACATRTATTTTTAGAGATCACTATGATCCAACTGAAGCCACTTCGCATCTGTGCCTGTGATGTGTCCTTAATATCTTTAGGAAAACTAAAGATATTAAGGCAGAGGAAAGTTGTTGTCCAAGCTAGCACACTTTTTTGGGGGGCCTGTTTTTCTCCTTTAAGGAAATTAATTTAAGTGGGACCATTAAAGACTTATCACAACTATGTTGCTATCCTTGGAGATATTWTTTTCAGTTTGTTAGCATAGCTCTGCTGCAATAAGATTGAACTATTAACTTTTTGCTGCTTTGCTTCTCTGTGTAGTGTATTGGGTTATTTTCCAGCTCACCTGACCCAGTTAAAGGAGCAGAAGTTGCACACTTTACGATCCCTGTCATTAGGTCACCTATAATTTACAGGTTTTTATAAAAAAAACACTAATACAAAAGGCAGGTTCAACCCAAATATTTGGACCCACAGCATTCCAACTTTGAAAAAGGAAAAGAGAAAATTCAATTTGTGTTTTAGCCCTGCTGCAGCAGTGCAGAGTGGCCAGGATTAGACGAGCTCTCCCTTGCAGCCGTGCAGCTGCCCTTGGCAGCCCCAGCCCCGTTTCGAGGTGTGAGGGCTGCCCGCTCCGCGGCGCTCGTGCCGCCTCACCTCAGCAGCACCGTTTCTGAGCAGGACCTTGACAGGAGATGGGGAAAACCACGATCCCTTTAGCCTTGCCAGTGGGCGACAGTTTGTGCAACCCCTCTGCCCCGCTGCCTTGCGATCCCTGGTGGCAAGAGGGACCCCACACGCGTCCCAGGCACATTCCCTCCTCRGCTGCCCTCCGGAGAGGGGCGGCCCCGAGCTCTTACCTGCTATGATGCCGTCCATCTGCTCCAGAGCGGCCGCCAGCATGTCACTTGCATCACTCATCATCTTCTCTCTTCTCGRGGACGCCCCCAGCTACACCATAGGGAGGAACGGGGCACCAGCGGCGCGAGGTGGGCGCAGAGCCTCAGGCCTGCGAGCCGGGCTGCAAGAGAAGAGCAGATGTCCATCACCAGGCATGAACAGGCAATTATAAAGTATCGCCTCAATAAGCTGGTTCCTAATTTTGGTGAGCCTATAGCTCAGGTGAGGTAGGTGAGCCCACAGCTCTGTCCACGCACTCGAGGACATCCCATGGACCTTCAGAAGTCCCAAACACAAACAGTGCTCCCGAGGAGCTCACGGAGAAGACACCAGGCCTCCTGTCCATTAAGATCACCACAACTCTGCTGTGTCTTTCCCAGCTGTCTTTCCTTCACATTTGCCCTCCCCAGCAAGCTCTTGGTAAGGAGGCAGAGCCTGAAAGATTATCCAAGCTTCCTGGAGCCAGATAATCCAAAATCCAGGGYATATATTGCCATTTCCCTACAGAGTGGATATCTAGTATGTCCATGGACTCAGCATGCACTTACTGGAGCTACCCAGGACGATGGAGCTGCATCTTACCCTCAAATTTTGAAAAACAGAACTGGTTCCCAGGGAATATTCTTAGTAGGATCTGGGAAAGTTGACCAGCCTGACACYCTGCCTGGGGAGGTGAATTAGCAGTTTTAAATCCCTAAGGGCTACACAAAGAAAGCCCSGGTGCAAGCRGAGCACACGCTAAGGGCCTGTGCCRAGCTGGGGCCTCCCCTCTCCCTGCAGCCCGGCACAGGGGACACACAAGCCATGGAAATGGTCCAGACTGTCACGGCTTCAACCTAGGTCACACGGGACTGCTACCAATGCAGACAGGGAACGAAACCAAGCAGAAAGCAGGAAGGAAAACTCCCTTCAACCTGTCGCACGCCCTGCCGTTCGGGCGGGTGTTGCCCGCGCCGCTGCTCACATTTGCTCCTGCAGAAGCAATTCAGAAAGTTGTTCCCATTAACTGGCATAAATCCTGGCACGGGGTCTACTAAAACCAAACCAAACCATCACCAAAACCCCCTTAAATGCTAAAAACTGWTTTTTCCTTCCCATGGGCGGCCTTGCTGGCTTCACCCAGCTGACAGGTAGCTCTGTCTGGAGGCTGCCAGCTCTGCTGAAACGCTCTCCTTGAAAGGCCAGTGAGCATTTCATCGGCCAGAGCTCAACTTCCACGGCGTGAAGAGGATCCAAACCCTACGGCGACTTGTGAACGACAAAATGGAGACTCCTGAACTTAATGGCACAAGCCTTGTCTTACTATTTAGCTGCCTTGTTTTGCCATTTAGCTGCCAGAGCTAGCAAAATGAAGTTAAATAAAGTAATACTGCCACAAATCTTMAAAAAATTATGTAGTGCCATAATTAAAGACTTCCAACCTTCAAGAAGGCATCCCCAGATTTTAAAACACAATCCACAGCATAAACTTCCAGCAATATAATACCTGCCATAATATGCAGGTCTCACTAAAAGATCTTTGGTGTGGTACCTAGAAGTGTAATAAAAATGAGTAGAAAACTCAGGTTTTGCAAAAACAGCCACCAGTGTAAGTCTGAAGGCAGACTTGCCCTTTCCTTCCAGACTTCCTGGCTCTTATAAGTGGGTCCTGCTAAAGTTCAGTAAACGTGGATGACTGTGGARTGTAAATCACCTACATGGGATGTATCTCTGGAGCCCCAGGACTGCTGCTGCCCCCGACCCAGGGCTGATTCCACAGAGCCTGAAGGAGGAAAGGGCTAGAAAGGCAGCGCAGCACCCACATGTCCAACATCCAGGTAGCAAAGGGGAGCTGTGCCCATGGCCTGATGAAGCTGCATGAACATCTGATCGGAGGGAGAAATGAAAATGCACTGGCCCCCAACACCAACAGCTGGAGATGATGCAACGAGATCCTGTTTTCCCCCGGAGTTTGGCCCTGGAAAGCGGCCACCGAACACAAGCCTGGGAGGGCCCCTCCTTCCCTGGCCACCTTCGCAGCACATGGAGCAGGCAGGAAGCAAACCTGCTGTGACAGAAAAACAATCCTGGCAGCAATGCTGCCTGACAGGGGTGCAGGGTCGCCCCTGCTCTCACACACYGGCACCGTGGCACGGAGAGGCTGGGGGAGACACCCAAGCCCTCACACGCCAACAACGAGGGCACGAAACTGTGTCCATCAAGACAACAGGAGGAGGGAGGCACAGGGGAAGGCAGGGAAATAGCGATCTTAGATACAAGTCCCAAAACAGCAGCCCTCTGTGTATTAAATTGCTCGCCTAACGATCAGGATCTGCCCAAAATCAAACAGGAAAGGGGTCAGCACCAAAACACTCGGGGATTTTTTGTACCGTCTGCAAGGGCACTGGGGTCACCTCCCATTTCCAAAGTCTGGGAGAATCTCGGGCTGAGCACTGACCCAAGGGACCTTCCCGGTCCTTCCCTGGCTTTGCTCACCATGACTTTGTCCTCACGGGAATAAATCCTTACAAAACCCTCGAGGCCGACCGTACAAGAGGCACCTCGAAGAAGCTCGGGGAGCTCCTCACCAAAACAAGGCAAAGCTAAGACGGAAGATGATGTCATGTGGAATAACCTCCTTCCTCTTACAAAAGCAAAAGGAAAGAAAAAGGAAAAACATCGTGTAAGCACAGACTGATCTGCGACGCAGCAGAAGAGCCAGAAATCCGGATGCACGCAGGGGCGAGCAGGTAAATGTGTGAGCTTCATCCCCGGCTCATCACCATCACCACCACGGACACAGCTGGGAGAAAGCCGAAACAACCGGAGACGCGCCGACGGTGCTCTGCCCAGGGAACCACTAAAAACAAGTTTTCCCTCTCTCCTAGAAAAGCACTCACCTTCTCGACGCCCTCAGTGCACGGCGAAAGGGCAGGATCCTCTGCTTTTTGCTCTGTTTTTAAAACGAGGCAGATCCCTCTGCTAGCGCTCGCAGCCCAACACCTTGCTCACGCTGACAAGAACAAGCATTACTTCATCGCGGCTATATTTATAATCCCCAATTAAAACAACAAAAAAAGAGATACTGGCACATCTCCATTACCAGCCACAACTACTCTTATCACGAGCTGACATTTCTGTCCTACCTCTCCCCTCATAAAGATGCTGTTATTTGGTCTTACTTGTTTAATGTCCTCTCCTGCGGCTCCGACGYGCCAGCCTGGTTGCTAGGGCTCTGCTGTTCACTTTTCAGTAGGTGGGGATCTTTTATTTTTATTTCTGAATGACATGCCAACCCTCCGGCTACGGCGCTAGGGGAGAGAGATTCCAACCGAGTCGCCGGGAAAAACAACCCGCTGCCCTGCAAAGGAGACCCAGGGCGGCGAGGGGCACGGCGCGGAGCTGCGGGAGCGGCAACGGCCGGCTCACGCGTTCCAGCAGCAAAGCTCCCCGAAACGGCGCTTCAATATCGGATATTGAATGAAGATGTCAGGCTAAATCATCATCATAACGAAAGCACCTATGTTATGTATGTTGGAAGTCATAGTTTTCTCCCTCCATGAGTTCTCTACATCAAATTACAAAAGCAGAGGCATCGAGAGGCAACGTTTTCCAGCCTATTTTTTGCYTTGGGAGGCTTTCATGCTGGATGCCCGCTTAGCAAACACACTATCCTTCACGTAAGAGATGGCTGGGCAAGAGGCCCAAGCATCTTCTGGCTTTGTCTCCTTCAGCCTCCGACCTGAACCGTCCTCAGCACTTGGTTGTCACAAGGGCCACCTCRGCCTGTTAAGACAAAAGCCACTGCAGACACCTAATCCCAACTCCCTGTGCTCCACCTGGCCAGCCAGCAGAGAAATTGCACACACACTTACTTGTAAGATACATTTGAATTACAAATAAAAGCTGCTTCAAACAAAAGAAATCTAAAGCACTTGAATAATTTTTCCCATTTTGAAGATCCTGAACTACAATGCTCCCAGTCAGCAGCTTTTTAACACCTAATAACAAATCTATTCAACAAATCTACACTAGGGGTCATTAGCATTTCTCTTAAAAAAAAAAAAAAAGAAAAAAAAAATCATTTCATGGATTTCAGGCCTAAGGAAAAAAAACGGAGTAAACAACGAAAATGGATCACTGCTGAATGCATTGCTCTGGTATTTTACAGGAGAACAAACACAATTTAAAAACTAAAATAAAATAAACGCTGGGGGTAGCTTAATGGGAATTGTTTAGACAAATATCTCATCACGAGACAGGAAGAATAAATTACTCAGCTCCCAAATTCACCCCACAACATGTTGGGAGCCGCGCTACACYCTGTGCCTCAAGCAAGGAACCAAGGAGATGACAAAAATCGTGACGGGAGAAATTAATCTTCCACACAGTTCAGAGCAAACTGCTGCTCCTAACACCACTCCCCTCGTCTTACAAAGGAAAGAAAAATAAATTTGCAAAACAACCAAATTTAATCTACAGCATCCTGCTTGCAACCATCCTGCTTGCTGCCCTCTGCTCCCCCTCCTCCGGCAGCCCTTTTGGGACTGAATTTGCAAGGAATTCCATAAATCCGGCACGTGACGGGTTATTTTGCTGTGTGATGGACGCAGCACCGAGAAACCAGGGCGTTATTTGGGCACATGCTTAGCTCGGGCCCAGCAATCTGGGGAAAAACCCACAYCCGAGCGACTCCCGGCTCCCGCCGGCGCGGAAATGCCGTGCGTTCCCCACGGACACGTCAGGACCACCCAACAAAAGGGACATTGTTGCTAGCAGCCCGAAAGGTACCATGGCAAAACACCGCAGGAACCGCCAAATCCCGAGCAGAAACCCGTGTCTGGATGAGATTTCACAGCACGTGCCTCTTCCCTTTAGGTTTTTGGGTGTTTTTTTTCCCCCTCTCTTTGGAGTTCCAAATTCATGAGCTCCCATATCCAAAAGGGAATTTGGATATGGACTCTGGATTTGGACCTCCAGATTTAGGAGGACCTACATCCATCCACAAGTTTCTGTGCTGGCACTATGCAAAGCATTAGTTGAGGACCAAAAGTCCAGAAAGCAAATAGCATATATCTACCTTGAACTGTATTTTCACATGTGTAATTACTCGTTTTCTATAAAAAAAAAAGGTAAAAAATGTTTTAAAAAAGCACTTCCTTGCAATTCCACAGCATTAACTTACACAGAGAATTACATCCTGCCATTACATCCCCCCTTCCTTGCATCTGCGTCTGGTTTTGTTATCCAAAGACTTATTTTTCAGGAATAATATGCTAAAGAAATGTGGCTCATCTGAAACATGATGTTTTATACATGAAAATACTGCAGCAGCATCTTTAAAGCCTCTCGACGTCCGGGCACTGGAGACTGGCACTATTTTAGACCATGGCACTACGGCCATGCGAACCGTGCAGTGTGATTTGCAACGCGCTCCGGAAATCAAGCAGGGTAAAAACCTACCATRCTGAGGATTGTTCTTCCTTCACTTGCAATGGGGATGGGAGAGAATTTTAAAGGGAAAAATAAGGCGAAAGAAAAGGTAAAAAATTAATACATCGTAGACCAATTAGTTTTCTGTCTAATTTTGTCTTCCTCACTTCAAAAACACACAGACTTTTCTAATTTCTTTTTTTTCTACTCTAAAGCCCCATGCCAATAGCTCACGATGGAGCTAAGCCAAGGGCTTATTTTTAGAGAGCGCATTTAGGAATCGGAGAGATTGTAAGTCAAGACAATCAGCTTTAGGCAGCATATGACCAAAATCCCTATTGAAACGCGCCATTTCGCCCTGGGGATTATTGAAATGCCTGGCGCAGGTACCGTGCGTGGCAAAGCACGGCCTTCCATGGCTGAAAGCCTGGAATGGACCCCTAGGGATCATCTAGTCCAACCCCCTGCTCCAGCAGGGACACCCAGAGCACAGGGCAGCTTCCAGGCGAGTTTGGAACATCTCCAGAGAAGGAGTCTCCACAGCCTCCCTGGGCAGCCTGTGCCAGGGCTCTGTCACCCGCGCRCAGGGAAGAAGTTCTTTCCCTACAGGGAGGTGCTTAATGCCCCTGTGTGAGTTTTTCAGCCTCCTGCATCCCCCAAGGCGAAAAGATTCCAGTGGAAGAGGGGCTGAGAGGTGCCTGAAGCCCAGAGAAAGGCATGAGGGAAAAGCGGGGGGCGCTGCGGGGGGCTCGGCCTCGGCTGCCGGGATGGTTGGGCCGGGATCCTGGCAGCACCCAGGCTCTCCCCAAGGCCGGCGTCTCGCGCACAAGCAATTCCACTCAGCTTCTGTTAGGGAAAACATGCAAGCAGCTTGGATTTTTGCTGCAGCAAGTTCAATGTAATCTGAGCGCGCCCTAAAATTCTGCACACAGGATGCCCCTCATTGGAAATGTAAGGTTTTAATGGGTAGAAGGGAACAGAATTACCTAAGAAAAAGCCTTCAATACTTWAAAAAGATAGGAAAAACACTAGGATGCTGAGTTGCTTCCCTTCTTTTCTCAATCTGCAGATAAAATGCATATAAAACCTCAGAGAAAATGCAAGAATGTTTAAACTATTTTAAGTAAAATACTCGTTTTCAGAATATATTCAAGGTTAAAAGTGTCACCTCCCTGCTGTTTTCACAGGTGCACTGGGATAAAGCTGCTGGTGTGGGAAGCCTTCCGGTGCTTTGCGCACGCAGGTTGAGCCACGGCACAACCCGCACAGCAAGCATGGAACAACACGGCTACTATTGGAAGTCCTACCTCGCTCTACATTTATACACCTCTAATTAGCTCTTCACACACACACACACACACACACACCCCTGAGCTTGGGGAACTGCTAGAATAATCCAAGCAATTAAAAACGGGGATGCCAGAACGCCCGTGTGCCAGAAAGGAAGAAGAACGGCCCTGCACAAGAGGGAATGCCCAGCTGCAGAAAACTTACAGCCTGGCTCTGAGCTCTCCCAGGGTTCCAGGTGTTGATTTCCACGTTCTGCTCCACTCTCGGAGAGCCACAGGCTCCACACACAACCCCAAGGACACCTTTCCCAAAGACCACCGTGCCCGTATTCCACATTCAATCCGGCCACTGACAGGATAGAGGGAACGGCCACAAACGGAAGCACCAAAACTTCTGCAGGAACTTAAGGGAAAAAAWTCCTGACAGTGAGGGCAGCAGCTTCATGCTTTGGTTTCCCTGCCAGACTCCACGTCACGTTCCCGGGGTGCCACGGGCATTGCCAGCATGGAGAGGTGAGCTAAGGACCACACGGCCACCACGGCGCAGAGGCAGCACCGAGTAAGTCAAAGCTTGCTCACTGCAGCCCTCATTGTGTTTTGGATGAATTCATCAGCCGTAGTATTTCCGCACAAATATTCCTCCAAATAGACACTTTCAAGATAAAACTTAAAACCTTGAGGGATCAGATACATGTTTAATGTTATGTATTTCTTTGAAGTACTTTTTTTTTTTTTCCTCCAACATCTCGTGGTTTTCCCAGTTGCATACACATCAAATTAGACATCTGATGCTAAAAGAAGCACATATTAAAAGTGTTTCACTTTCCCAACCTTTTTCCCGTGGGAGGCAGTGCAAGGGACACGGTGGAGGACTCAGCCCGTAGGAATACAGAATCACAGAATCGTCAAGGTTGGAAGGGACCCCTAGAGATCATCCAGTCCAACCCCCTGCACATGCAGGGACACCCAGAGCACGGGGCACAGGGCGGCATCCAGGTGGGTTCGCAAGACCTCCAGAGAAGGAGACTCCACAGCCTCCCTGGGCAGCCTGTGCCAGGGCTCTGGCACCCTCACAGGGAAGAAGTTCCTCCTCACCTGGAGAAGGATACGCGCAGTAACTATACGCAGGTTCTCACTGTTGCAGCTGGCCAGGATCTTCCTCCTGTATCACAGGTCAAGTAGAAAGAGCCCCACTCAGTTCTGCAGATGCTGGTCCCAGCGAGCAGCAGGGACTTCATCCTGCAGGATGCAGACGTTCTGCCTTGACCAAGGATCCCACTGGACCAGTGAGTTTTCCTCACTACCTATCACTGTGTTAGAAAGCCCTTGAAGCAAGCAACTCCTGAGTCTCCYGTGACCACCAGAAGCACTAGCAGCTTCTTCAGAAACCACGTGAGCATCGGGGTTCAAACCCCTCTGTGATCTGTATGGAGGCCTGGGAGCTGCACCGAGCTAAGCCCTCCCTGCTGAACTGAAGTTTTTCAGAACTAAAGCAGTTCTGAAAGGCTGGTTGTTTCTGCAGCAGCTTCACAGAAACACCCATTCAGAGCTTTGGCCCCTCTGTTTCCTTTTGTTGGACCTACTTTTCACGTCCCTACCAAGCCCTCACTAGGAGGGCTGTTTGCAGGGGGTCCTATTTAAAGCGCGGTGGATTCTGTTGGCTCTGCTAAAGTGAGGACAAGAGCCTCCCTTAGACGTCTTGCCCTGCTGCATGGAAAGGAGGCAATTTATATTGGTTTCAGTCTGGTTTCAGTGGAGTAAATCCAAAAYTGGCCCCAAAAATGCTTATTAAGGGTATGCAAGAGAACTACAGCTTCAGTCCAGCTCAGAAAAGAAACGCTTATTTCAGAATATAAATCATCATACATCTTGATGGGGTTTTCATAGTAGTTCTCTGGGACAGCTCATCATTTCTATGAGCTATATGAGCTATAGCATAGGCATAGGCTATAGCATATAAGCTGTAGCATAGGCATTTAAACAGGTATGAGAAAYGGCCTCTTGGATGCCTGGGTGGAAACAGGCAGCTCTAACTCATGGGTGGGCTGAGTCACCACGGGGAGGTCGGCCTCTGCTCACCCTCCTCCGACACCATTGAAACCCTATGGCAAGTGCTCTCCGTGCAGCACTAAACTCTCTGCTCRAACCCCAGCTCTCCATCCACTCCACATTTTGCTAGTAAAACCTAACTACTGGGCTGTTTTACTTGGTTCAGGTTCCGTTGATAATTGCCAACACTTTTGCAAGCGAATCATTATGCATCAGCACGGGTGAACTCGCTGCTGCTCTGCCTTCATCTGCTCCGCAGTATCGAATATCCTGAAAATACTGTGCTACTAAAATAATAACTAAAATAATACAATAAACAAGAAAGGCATTTTCCACATCACAAGCCCTTTAGAAKATTATGGTTTCCTCTTTTTTTAAGCAGTTCTGTATGAACTTTTGGAAGAGAGTTCATTTGGCTTTACACTTAACAACGAGTAAGAAAGGCAAATATCACTCCAGCTTACGAAATATTGGCTCCACATCTAACATTAACAGTTCATAGGCACATTTTGAAAAAGCAAAATAAATGGTCAGAACAGGTATCTCAGTACAGCAACAACCAGAATTCTGAATGTGAAGGTCACTGACTCACGTGGTCGGCACTTTTTATGCCACGATTTGACATTTTTGACAACTTCACGTACCAAGTTTTTGTCTTCTGCAAAGGTCTCATGAATCGAGTGCATGCAGTCCTCAAACGCTATCTTAATGGAATATCAGTTATTGTTCCCCTTCTTGACTCGCAGGCAAATCGTGTCACTTTATGGAGATTATCTTAAACAACTCTCCAAGAACTGCCAAGAATACTAAATAGTCATCTCTGTGCTTGGATTTGCTGTTTTATTCCCTAGCATTCCATGTAAAAGTTGGCTAGTTAAAAGCCTTAAAAAACAGGGGTTTAATTGCCTGCATTCAAATATTTTATTAAAAATAATTTAGAAAAATAATATGAACAGCATGAACAGGCCAGCTCCTCAAGTGGTCTTCTGTTTTTCTACACTAGGGAATCTGTTACACTGGTTCTACCAAGTTAAGCAAAGGTGGAGACTCCACAACCAATTTGGTCAGGCTGCTGCAGTGTTTCACCCCAGTCGGAGTAAGGAAATGTTTTCCTCCATGCAAGTGGAATTCCCTACCTTGCAGTTTGTGCCCRTTGCCTCTTGTGCTGYCACTGGGCACCAGTGGAGACCAGTCTGGTCCCACGCTCCTGAGCCCTTCCCCTCACGTTTCCACATGTGCTGATAACGTCATGCCCGAGCCTGCTCTTCTCCAGGCTAAATGGTCCCAGCTCCCTCAGCTTCTGCCCCTACGAGAGCTGCTCCGACCCCTTTATCACCTTCTGTGGCCTTCACTGGACGTGCCCCAGGAGCTCCAAATATCTCCTGTACTGGGAAGCCCAGAACTGGGCACAGTGCTCGAGATGTGGCCTCGCAAGGGCTGATCTGAGGGGAAGGACCTTGACCTCCCTCAGCCTGTTGGTAACCGTCTTCCCCGTCAAGCCAGGAGGCTGTTGGTCTTCTTCACCACAAAGACACATTTCTGGGTCATGGTCAACTTGTTCACCAGGACCCCAGGTGCTTCTCTGCAAATCCTTCAGCCCTCAGCAGGGGGTTATTCCTTCCTCACTTCCCTTTGCTGAACTTCGTGAGGTTTCTCTCTGCCCACTTCTCCTGCCTGTCAAGATCCCTCTGCATGGCAGTTCAACAGACCGGTGCTTCACCCACTCCTCCCAGTGTTGTGTTGCCTTCAGACTTACTGGTGGTTCTCTCAGTACTGTTATCCCCATGGGATGTTAAATGACGTTATGATGGGATGCTAACGGTGGGATGTTAAACAGTACTACATCCCTTGCCAACCCCTGGGGAACACCACTAGCAACTGGCCTCCAACTGGACTTTGTGCTGCTCATCACAACCCTCCGCCCAGCAGTTCAGCCACTTTTCAAGCACTGAGCAGTTATTCAGCCCACACTTCAACAGCTTGCCTATGAGGCAGTGGTGGGTAACAGTGCCAAAAGCCTCAATGAAATCAAGCTAGACAACATCTGCTGCTCTGCCCTCATCAACCAAGTCCATCATCTCACCAAAGAAAGCTATCCAGTCGGTTAAGCAAGATCTCCCCTTCATAAATTCATGCTGATCTGCAAGTGGTATCCAGGATGAGCTGCTACATCATCTTCTAAGGGACCAAGGTGAGGCTGACTGGTCTGAAGTCCCCTAGATTTTCCTTCTTAAAGACAGGAAGGACATTTGCTCTTCTCCAACACTCCGAAACCTCTCCTGATCGCCCTGACCTTTCCAAGATAATCCAGAGTGGCTTTGCAAGGACAGGGACCAGTTCCCTCAGCACTTGTAGGCACATCCATCAGGGCCCAGGGACTTGCAGAGCTCACTCTGCTCTGACAAAGCACAAGGCTGCTCGCAGGAAGCAGCCAGCTCTTCCGTAACTAGGAGTGACGGCGCTTGCTCTTCTCCTACGTGAGGGCACTGCAGCCTCTTCAGCCACGGAGACTTGGGGTRAACACTCAACCCCGACACTGCAGTGAGCGGCCTGAGAGAGGGCTTGCACGCAGAAAGCAGCACTCCAGCTTCTGCCTTGGGGAAAAGAGCGGGAATGAGAGAGCCCCCAAAGCGAAGCGTGCCTCAAGTCTGCAACCAACACTGAGAAACTACGGCCAGACAGCAGCGAGACTCCTTCCAGCTACAGGAACATTTCTCACCCAGCAGCAAGCAAGTTCCCATGATCCTGAGGCTGGATCCAGCGCTCCTGGAACGTGCTAGGAGCTGCTCAGGGCAGGACCGGCCGTCCTGCACAATCCAACACCCACACAAGGGGAGTTGGGGCCCCCGAGGCTACAGCAGGAATGGGCCAAGGCGGGAGGCTTCCAGAGCAGGTGAGAATAAAGAATTTTGGTAAATCTGCACAGCAGCCCATCAACACAAAGACAGGGCGACACTGCAGAGAGCAAAATCTTTTCCTATCTCCCACTAGCAAATTTAAGAGAGGGAACCTGACTGAAGTCAGGCATAAAGACCAGGTATAAATCGGCTATGAAATCAAAAGAAACGACTTACCTAAACCACAGTTGCTCCAAAGGGCTTAGATTAAAAGCTGCTAACCTGAGATTCCAGTTACCTTGTCTTCACATTAATTTTAATGGGTTAGCCTACCTGAGTCAATCACATGTTCTTTGACCTGTGTAAACACAGCTTTTTTCTTTCTTTTTTTATTGAGGGAACTGGATGATAGGACGGAACATTTTGCAAAGAGGCAGAGAGTTGGTGCCTCGCGTGGAAACAGCACCTGAGAACTTCAAGCAGAGCTCAACACTGGTGGCCAGCAATAGGACGAGGGGTAATGACCACAAGCTGGAGCACAGGACGTTCCGTCTCCAGGTGAGGAGCAACTTCTTTACTGTGAGGGTGACAGAGCCCTTGCACAGGCTGCCCAGGGGGGTTGTGGAGTCTCCTACTCCGGAGGTCTTCAAAACCCACCTGGATGGCACCCTGTGCCACATGCTCTAGGTGTGCCTGCTTGAGCAGGAAGGTTGGACTAGATGATCTGTAGAGGTCCCTTCCAACCTTAAATATTCTGTGAATCTGTGAATCTGTGAACACCAAATTGCTGGTTAAAGCAGTGGAGATTTGCAGGGGTGCACGAGTGTGTGTGAGTTCGCTTAAAGATCACTGTTATGGAGCACGGGTGGGTGTTTGTCTTGTGCCTGGCAACTGTTATCCTGTAAATAACCAATGCTATCCCAGTCTGCATCCCAGGCAATTCATCCTTCAGTCATCAGAGCTCAGCACAGCACTGGGGAGGGGAGCATCAGGTGGCATTTCCCACCAGCACCAGAGATTAATGCAGTGGTTTTCTAAAGCGTGAGAATATAAATTAACATATTAAGAGAGAGAGAGAGAGAGAGAGAGAGAGAGAGAGAGAGAGAGAGAGAGAGAGAGAGAAGCACCCAGCAGACACACATACCAAAACACACAGGGCACCACAAAGCTGTCTCTGGTGTCTCCAGCAGCAGCAGCCTGTGCCTTGGAGGTTTCCCATCGTGGTTTGCAAGATCTGCCAGGAGCCCCAAAAGCTGCCGTGGCTCCAAGGCACCTCGTACAGCGCAGAGCTCCAAAGAGGCACACGCAAACGCCCAAGAGCAGTAACAGGACTACACACGCCTCCCTTCCCACTGCAATGGAAGCAAGGCTCCCAACTTGCTCAGGAGGATAAGGGAGATGATAACTCAGCCCTATCACAGTCCTCCTCAGCGTGGATCACAGCATTCACTACAGCTGTCATAACACACTGCAAATTACACACAACACCTACTTTCAATAACACAGGCCTTAGACCTGTCTGCATACTTTGTGGGAGCGGGAATTAACAGCCGCTGACAAGCAGTGAGATGGCAAGGGCGTTAAGAGGGACAGCTGACTCCATTCCCGCTGCTGGTTGGGAACGTATGAGGTTTCCTGCCGGCACCTCCTATTTAGGAGCTTTTCACCCATCATGGGAGCAGAGAAGGGGGCCCCGGAGCAGCCCTGAGTTTCCTTTGGCTTTTCCCAGCAGAGCAGAGGCAGATGACGAGACGCACACCCCTTCTCCGTGCCCTCACAGCAGCGGGCGCGTGCACCTCGTCCCGCTGAAGCCAACAGTATCTGCTACATGACTAACATCAGGCCTCTGCTTGACTAATGGACCACAGCAGGACCCCAAAAGAAAGATCTTCCCAAACTTGCAGAGCCTGTGGGAGCTTCAAGTAGTATCACAACCCCCTTCTAAGCTGAAGGGTGGTCACGTTTGCAGCAATGACACGCTGCACTTCACTCCTGATCCTGCTCCCCATCACTCCAGCCAAGCCTGACACCACCACTACATACAAAATCGGGGTTGGTTCACTGGCTTTATCATCTGTCAGGCAAAAAGCTTTGCTGTCCCTACTTTAACAAAGTATTTCTAGATAAAGTTTATTTAAGGTTATATAGGATCATCATGGCCATCTGCTTTGACTCCATACAGAAAAGAAAACACAAATTTAAAGTAAAGCAGGGCAGTTTAGGGATGCTCTGTCCTATGAGACAGATTGCAAGCTGGAAGAGCAAGGAGCTTGCAGAAGGGAACCAGCAYGGAAAAGCCTCCACAAGAACCAATGGATACACCGAGCCTTGGAGGAAGCTCAGCCACTTGCCCACCACAGAGACAGCAACTTGGTTAAAATGAACAGCCTTTGACACTCCTGGGAAGGGGCAAAAAGCTGGCCCCTCAGCCATCAACCTGCAGAATATTAGGTTAGCAGCTATTGAYTCTTATCACTGTGGAGTCTTATATGATCATTAGTTTCCCTGGTGTGATTTAAAGGCATCAGCTGCAAAGGACATCAGAACGGATAAAAATCCCAATGCTTCTTGTACCTGCTCCAGGTGCTCGGGTTGCTGGTTTGGTTAAAGTGAAACAGACTGAAACCTTTGGTCTTACCCTTATATTAAACGCTATATGATTCAGTCACACTGGATTTCCTCTCATGAAGCAGGGTTATTTGGCTTTCCTAGTTCCTTACAGGAACTCACATTTGTCCTATTTAGGGGATCTTAATTAAGAATATTGCTCATAACCAGATTATATGGCATTTATTCTGAAGAGCAAGACATACTGATAGAGCTAAATATTCAATATAAACAGCCCRTGGATATCCATCATGACATTTATATACCGGATTAGAAAGCACCAAGAGGAATTGCGGATGTAGGACACATGACCCTCCCTTCCATTCAAAGGCAAATATCCTGATATCCAAGTGTGACGCTTGCAGGCAGGCAGCTTTATCCCCAAAGTCTGCACATCTTGGAAGAGCAATTTTGGGTGCATCTTTGGTTCCRGGATAAGAGAATATCTGGCAGCTTGTTTGTGCTTGCTAGCACACGTGAATGTGCTTGCTAAGAGGTAAGGAGGCTTGGGACAAATGTCAATTTTCTGCAACAGGGAGCTAAAGTGATTCAAAAAAACGAGGTTAAAAAAATAAACAGATAAAACACAAATCAAATGCAACATGGAGCTTCTGCTTAGGCCAATCCTTACCTTTAAGCAGCACGACTTTTGCTGCYGTTGCTGGCAGCAAGCTCCCTGGCCAGGGGAGCGCTGCTCCTCTGCACACTCCTGCTGTGAGCTGCAGCTTTTCCCTCGCCTGGAGCTGCTCCTGCTGCTCCTGTCCTTCCCCCTTTTTCCCCTGRCACCTCGACATGCCCCAGCTGCCCACACCTGCACGCTGCCACCTCATTAAATGCAAAGGGGTGGCGAACAGTTTTCCTCAGGAGACCCAAGGCTCCCTTGTCAAACCTGCCCGGTGGAAACTCAGCCCTTCCACCRGTGGAAAAGGGGGAACCAGCGAGCTGGCTGCAAGAAGAGCTTCGCATTTGAGAGCAGCTGCTGTGGGCACTGGGAGCTTAAACTTCCCAGGGCCTTCCTGACAACACTTGGATGTCCCAGGTGAAATGAAACCTCCCTGACCCGCTCTTGTGTGGGGTTGGTGCCTCCCAGCCCAGGGCTGCTCCGGCGGGAAGGGGAGCGCGTGCCGGGCGCCGGCGAGGCAACGAGCCGAGCGGCTGACACGATTCCTTAGCAACGTGGCTGCTCCATGTGCAATCCAAGCCTCACGGCTGCTGGGTGCCACCGGCTGATTCCCAAAGGCGCCGGCGGCGGCACCGCGGGCCGAGCGGCGCTGCAGCGGGCACGTGCGGGTACGGGCACGTTGCACACGGCCGTCGCAACCTGAGGCTCCTCCAGGTTAAGCAGTGCTCCAAGCTCTCCTGCTTTATTTCGGGATGGAATTTTTTCAGTTATACAACTAAAACCGAGGAAGGGACGGTAGTTAAGCTCATGTGGAGCTGCACCCTCTCCCACCACCTACCTCCTCTCTCCCTCGGGCCTTGCTTTTCTCCCTCCTYCACCATGCAGCCTTCTGGCTGCTCTCTCCCACTTTTTCTTTCCTTCTGTTCCAACTGATGTCTCTTCTCCCATTCCCACTTTCCCTCTCCGGATCCATATCTACTCCCTTGAGCACCTGTGTTGTTTCTTCTCCGTGACCAGCCTGCGATACCTGGCAGCTTCGTCCTTCTGTTTGCTGCTTGGGGAAGAGCTTGGAGGGAGCAACGAAGAGTCCTCCTGCCCTCAGTTCCTGTGCCTGGCAAAACTGCGTACAGAGGCAAGGAGATGGCAGGAAAAGTCTCCTTGGACCCTCCAAGTTCTGCAGTGGGGGCTGCCTGGTTGATCGGGGGGACGTGGGACCCCTCGGAGCTGGGGGTGCTCAGTGACAGCACGGTCTCATACCCCAGCCTCTCAAGGCTCTACGTAAGAGAAGGAAAATCGATTCCTCTCAAAGTTATCCAAGTTTTGGTGAATCCCTCTCTGTGGGAAATAGAGAAGAATCCAGAAGAATCCCTGGATTGTAAGGTAGCCCCCTCTTTCAACGGCAAATGCCTAATGAATACACAGAGACACATACAAAGCCAGAGAACTCCTGTGAATCGGTGGAGAAGCAGCAAAGGAGCTTTCAAGAGAAAGATAAAGAGATTCTTCCTGTAATTCCTGCTCCTCTGCCCCGAGCCGCTTCTTGCRGAGCAGATTAGCTATCCTCCCGGAGCCAGCTAACTGCTCCAATGCAGCCCAGTTCTCYGAAGCAGCATAGACTTTGTACAGGCCAAAATCCCTGAGGAATTGCAACAGTTAAAACCAAGATTCAGTCMTGTTGTTGTCTCCTCTGTAGCAGACATCAGAGGGACTATTTAACTGCAATCACCTCTCCTATAGGTGGCATGCAACACGTTGGGGGGCCATTAATAGGCAGCAGCAAGTCCACAGCATGTCCTGGAGCCTGGTGCACTCATATAAAATTATTTCTGCAARTGAAGTCAGCTCAGCTGCTACTCACAGGGATGAGAAAAACCCACAAACCTGCAGAGCGCAGCGAGTGAAACAAGAGTTATTTTCCACACATGCCATGTGTCAACACAGCACCCCTTTAGCAGGTCTAACTCTTCCTATTTCAGGCTCAGCTGGAAAACAAGAAAAAAAAAAAAGGTGTTTCCAAATATATCAGAAAAGATTTCCATGTGCTGCTGGYCGGAGAGAGGATTAGGAGCAAAGGAACAGAGCAAGTCACCGGGAAGCCGAATAAGCCCTCCCCTCCCTCAGCCACCCTAGTTATTCACATGCTGCTTTAGATGCTCCAGGCAATTCCTCGCCCACCTCCCTCCCACCACACGCTGCGATGCAATAACCACGGCAGTAAGTTAGGGAATACATGAATACATAAAGCGAACGCATTTTGCCCACATTATTCCCGGGATGACACCAACACAAGGCCCGAGTGCCGATGGCTGGAGCTGCCGGACGGGCCGGCGGAGCCCCTGGGGCCTCCACGYACCCCTGCCCAACCTGCAGCCGCCCAGCAAAGAGTTAAGAGGGCCGGGCAGGATGGTGCAAGATAAACATCTTTCCCGGCATCTCCCGGCTCCCTTTCCTTTCATTGCTCCTGGGAATCAAACTTTCTTTTTCTCCCCTCCCTCTCTCCCCGTTTGAACAAGGAAGAGGTGTGGAGCTGCGCGAGACGGCCAAGCCGGGATTTCAAGTTCRGATTTTGTTTCTCCTCTCGYGGCCCAAAGTCACTCGACTGCGCCRGCTCCTTTCCTCCTTCTGCAAAATGGGGCAAATAATTAGCAACCACCACCCCAGTGTTAGAGAAATTATTTAATTCATGGTTGTACGGCTCTTTGAAGATACAAACAAAGTGCCAACTATTATTACTAGATGATGATGGTGATATATTTTTCCCTCAAGCTTCTTAAGGGAAGGGGGGAAAAAAAAAAAGCATACCATCAAGCAACCATATTTCTAATGAGATGCAATACCCTGAAAGTAGGGCATTTTGAAAGAGATTGGACAATCTTTTTCCAGTTCAGAAAGATTATTCCCAATACATAAACCTCACAGGATTATAAATTCATGAAAAGAAAAACRTCATTCGACTAGCTGACAAAATAAGCTTGTCTAAATAAACGGGGAAAATATATACTCTCTCCTTATTTATTTATTGCTCTTTAAGAGAGCAAAAAGAATTTCTTGAAGAAGCCACGGCAAAAATGAAATGAGACTCGAAAGCTCAGTGGGGGATGAGTTCAAAATTTCCAAATATGAAGCAACTGTCAGGTCTGGAAAAGGCAATTAAACAGAAAGGCCTGGGTAAGGCAGTGGGGAGCGAGTGCACTGTGCAAGAGAGGTCACACGCTGGATAAGCACGGCGGTGTGCTAAATATTTCTGCATAAATACAACTCCCTTTCTCTCCATAGATATAGGAGGGACCTATCAGAGAGCTGCCATCAGGCTTCTTGGTGAGCAGGCTGTGAAACGACATTAATTTTGCCCAAACCACATCACTAAGTGTCTGAGCCAAAGCATAAAACAAAACACAACACACTGTTCTCCGCAAGCAGCAACATTTCCCTCTCAAAGCACTCCGACTGACTTCAGCACTACTACCAAAAGCCCCAAAATGCCCAGTCTGTGCTGGCTCTGGCAGAGAAGTTAGSCAAGTGCTAATAAATGCAATCAAGGGAAGCAGGCACAAGCAGCCCTTCTTTTTTTTTTCTCCTTTTTCCTCCTCTGTTACATGCAGCACTGATTGAAAATAAATAAAAAGAGGCTAATTTTTGCCTCTTGCACATGGGTAACACAGYAGAGCGGATTAGATGTGCACTGTTTTGCTAATGCCCATGCATGCTCCGTCTCCATTTCAGATATCAAGGTAATCTGTCGAGTGCCTCTGCATTTTGGCACCTCAGTAAAGCACCTTTAAGACTTTTTTCCTTTGTTTTTCTTTTTTATTTGCTAAGGCTCATTTTTGAGGCATTATTTAGCTTTTCCAGCTTATTCACGTGCCCATCCCTAACGCGGGCTATGGCACAGACTGTCAGCATGATGTTTCACGAGCTGCTGGGGAACAGCAGGACAGAAATCCATGCTTTTAAGCCTGGACAGAGGCCACGGGCAGCAGCCCTGAAGCTTTGGTCAGGACAGCTGCAGAGCTCGTGCAGCAAGAACAGAGCTCCCGTACCTGGCTGAACCTGGGGCAATGCAGGAAGAAACCCCACGTTCACCWTCTCGTGGGAGAGGCAGCCAGCAGCCTGCTCCAGAGCCCACTGCTTCTGTCAGCATCGAGTCAGAAACGGAGATTTCTTGCCATCTTGCTGGGAGAGGCTCTTACTTCTTTATTTAACAGTGCAAACAAGTAGCGGGGCGGGGGGGAAATCAGTTCCAGCTTTCTGGACAGACTGCCCGGAGGAAGGGACCTGGCTGAAGCAGCATGCCTGCAAACACCAGGAGCACATCGGCGTGCGAGCCGGGCGCGAGCGGYGGCGCTGGGCACCAGCCGGCACCAGACACGGTCCCTGGGAGGGCACCAGCACAAGGGACAGGGAAATAGAAGAGATTTCGGCCCCCATCGCTGGGACCTGGTGACCTGCTGGGAAGTCACAGGGTGGAAACACGGAGGAAGCCCCGGGCACGCTGCARTTGCGAGGCGCGCGGCTGGCACAGCCACTGGAAGCGGCTCCCTGTGTAAAGAGGCAGCTGGAATTTAGGAAGCTTGAGCCTTCCACAGGACAGATTACACTGCAGATATATTTGGACATGTTTGCTTTTCCAAAACAAAGCAGGCAAGTGACAACCATTCTCCAAAACAAACTTGCACTGGGCTACTGGGATCACACCAGCCTAGAGCAAAGGCAAAACCATGGACCTCGAAGTCGCCCGAGAGGGCCACTTCCAAAGGCTAACACAAGCAGAAGCAGTGCAACATCCATGCACAAATCCCGCTGGAAGCAGCCTAACTCTAACAAGGTTTATTTCCACAGCGCAAAGAGGCTGCTGTGTAAGGAATCAAGCAGAAGGCAGCAGGTCCTCACAGTGGTGAGGAACCGTTCAGCGGGCTGGGCTACTCACGCAGGGCAGCAGACTCGGCGCTGATCTCCACCTCCACGCTGGAGCCAGCCCCACTAATCCATACCAACTGCTGGCACCTGTAAGAGAGAAGCGGAGAAGCAATTTCAGCAAACGCCACTAAACCAGAGGCAACTTAACAGCAAGATCTTACGAGGGTTGCTCATAAAGTGCCCCGGGATTAGAGTGGATGGTGTACAGAGCAGCATTAACAAAAACCTCCAGTACAAAGAGATTATACGACGAGAATAAATGTACAAAAAGGAAGCGAGTTTGGTTATTCCTAGTAACTCCCAATAACATCAGCTCTCGGTGTGTCCAAATTATGCTTTCAATCCGTGCCTTAAAAAACAACATTACGGACCGACACAAATCAGTTTTTGACCTGGGGCAAAAAAGATGACTGCAAATATTCAGCAGGCAGTACCTCAGTGAAAGCAGAGAGAATTCACATGGATTTCCTTCCAAAGAGAGGCAATTTCAAGCCTGGAAACTGAAACATATACTGAAGTCTCAGCACACATATATAATTTGGTGACGACTGCTCCTCAGAACAGATCTTTAAATCAGACCAGACAAAAATCTCAGCAATAAAATGCAGGGAGCACAAAGGACAGGGGCACACGAGCTATGCAAGCAGACTCCTTCACMAGACCAGGGCTCCAGGCTATTGCAACAGAATAATTACGTACAGAGCCCAGTGCCACACAGGGGGGGAAAAAAATCTGTCAGATGGAAAAAGAGACAAAATCTGCTGGGTGAGGAAAAGGGGGGRAAAAAAYACAGTATTTGAGGTTTCTCTAAAGSGTACTGCAGAATGTCATGGACAACGCCAGGGAAAAATGTTACTGAGCAGTGTTATTTTAAGTGTGCTTAAAGCACCGCCAAGGGCTCCACTGGAAAACCTATAATTGGAGGGAGCTTCTCCTCTTCCTCCCCAACACTGAACTCCGGGAACCCAATGCAAAGCTCCCGACTCGGTCACAGCCTCATTCCTCAGTCACCTTCTCTGCCACGGAAATGGGAGAAGCCCCGGCAGCTTTTCCAAAGGACGCTACTGTGTCCCGTTTCCGCTTTTATTGACTCCTTCTTTAAAGGAGAGAGAGCGAAGGCCCCGCGAGCGCAGGGCCTGGATGAGCGCGTTGCTCCCACGGGACTCGCTCCGTTACGGGCCCCGGCAGCTCCTCCCGAGTTGCTGCAGCCCGACTATTCTGGTGAATCAAAGCTGCTCTTTGTTGCTGCRGTTTGACAGCCCGTTTTAGTCATTTCCTCCCGAGCGGGCCCGGCCTTGCGCGGGCAGAGCCCACGCCGCCAGCACCGCACGACAGTCGCTCACCACCGAGGGGAAGAKAGGGGAGAAATCCACGCATTTCCCAGAAAGCGAGCTAGCTAAAGGGGAACTAACTGTGCATCCTGCTTTGGGAGCTCAGCCCGGGAGATGCAAGGAGGCATTTCACACAACTGCTAGGCAAATCGCCCACGTAATCCTCTTCTCCCTTCCTCAAACTCCATTTTCTACTAATGAGCCTGCCTAGAAATCCCGGATTCCCTCTAATCCTACAGCTGAAGGAAACTTCTCCTACAGCTTTTGCAAGAGGGATTTCAAGCGAGGCCCCCAAGCGCAGCGGGGCCGGCAGCGATGCTCTGGGCGAGCAGGGCACAAGACACAGCGACGCCGGGGCATGTCACCTCCCAACTTGCACCACAATCCCAGGAAGCCTCCCAACATTCCCAGGAAGAGTCAGCACCTCTATTTCTCCTCTTTATATCTGCTGAAAACTTTGCCTCAGAGACATTTCAGGAAGAGAGCATCTGGAGAGGGCCGTGACCAAGCAATGTGCTCTACATCTGCTCTCTGCTAGATACAGATCAGCTCTGTCTCTTCGTTTCTGCTCAAGAAAAAAGGCCGAGTTACAAGATCTGAAAGATTTCCCTGTGTTTTTACTAAAAACATCTGTATAACTCGGGACTCAACCGGTCACAGCTCAGATTACTCCTCCTTCCCACACACTTGTTTTGATGTCTGCACGTTTGTGTTTATACTGAAAAGTTACGAGAGTTTTTCCTACTTTTTTGAATAAAACAGGGCAGATCACTTCATAGGCAACCCAACTGCCCCCAAACTGGTATTTCAGCATCTCCCATCCCTGGCACGAGGCCCAAAGCGCTTCCCAGGCTCAGGATTCTGCACGTGGAGCAGGAAAGTGGCCAAATTAGCTGCAAGGGCCRATCCTGCTTGAGGTAACAAGACCACAGATGTATTTGCTGGTCACTTGGGTGGCTCGTGCCTCGTGGATGCAGCCAGGAGGATGCCCTGGGAGGTCATGCAGGTCCCACCTCAGGACCCCCAACTTGCATCAACACAAGGACATTTGCAAAGCAGACGTGGCCATTTAGGACAGGAGCAACCGGACAACGCAAAATGAAGTGGCCAAAGCTTGGCCAAACGGAGCATTTGCAAAATCCACTGGGAATACTCCGACACACTTGGCTGCCAGACATGCTGKGGGAGCAAACAACCACATTGGAGTGGGAAGCTGGTGGGGCTGCATCTTCTGGAGGCGTAAGGCAGGAGGTGCCACTTCCCAGCTCCATGTAGCCACCTTCACCCACCAGCGACTTCTCAGTGCCCGATTTCTTTCTGGCCACACAAAAATCCTGCTGGAAGCCCCACGCTTGGCCCCAGCAGTGTCGCTTCCCACTGCAAGCAGGCGGCACCAAAGCGACGGGCCGGCAGTGCGGCACCCGGAGCAACACGGCCAGCCAACACCTTCGGGGCACATGAACTGTGACTTACCATTCCTCCCGACCCCAAGGATTATCCCAGATGGATCATTTAATAGAGCACTTAGTCGGAAGTGCAGAAAGGAGGRAATGACAACTGCAGGAAGCTTCAACAGGACCTATCACATCGCTAGCTGATCAGTGCTGAAGTCAAACGAGACATGATCTGTGCAAGGAAAAATTTTAAGGCTATGACTAATTTTACATTAATCCCCAGCCCAGCCAACCTTGGAACTGGAGAYCAAGTTCTCTCTTTCGGCTAACTCACTGTTTTAATCCAACAGGCCAAAGGAGCAAGTTACGCAGCTCAGCTCCTGTAAAAACACACGAGTCAGCTGGCAGAAGCTCCAGAGATGACCAGGAGACACGGAAGATTATTTTATGAAGTCAATTAAAGCTCTCGTGCCCGCAATGCCTCTGCGCTGTTTGAGCAGCATGGCGAGAAGTCCTCGCAGTCGGAGGGGAGAGGATCCATCCTTCCTGTGTGAGCAAAGATGGTCCCCACTAACACAAAGAAGATTCCCCAAAATACATATTTTGCCACTATTGTGCCTCTCAGTTCTTCATGCCTGCTGGCAGGATGGTGATTAGATCCATCCATTTCCATCACTTGGCAGGCAAGAGGCTGCGGAGCGAACGGCAGCCCCARAAGTCACTTCAGTCCTTGTGGAAACACCAGTTACCTGTCGGGATCCCAGGCAGTCCTGGGAGCCAGGAGGTAATGGGAGTCTTCACAGAGAAGATCATGATTCCCCCGATGGCAACGGGACAAAACCGCTGCAAACGCCACACTAAAAGGAARGGATTACCCAAGTTTTTACTCTCTCACAGGCTCCAATTTGGGCTTATTCCTCTACATGAGCCAAGRAGCCAAGAAAGGTTTACAAGAAAGATTGTTTAACACTTGGTTTACTCTCTAGATACACACTCTCTATACACTGCAATTGCAGAGACGTCCCTGCTATATTAGTGCCCTTATCTTCTTGTTTTGACTCTTCTTACCAACAGCCTGGGCCTTCCTGCTCCATACTGAAAACGTTCCCAAATAAAAYTGGGCTTTCGCATAAGGTTTTCCATGACATTCCCATGAAGGTGACGGTCCTTCAATCAGCCTTAAGGCTTAAGGACATCCCTCACTTCCAAGGCTGCTCCCAGCACCATCCAGAAGGAACCCAACCAGTCCCAGCAGCAGTAACTCACAAAACCTGCTCTGGAGACACTCGCACCCAAACTCGGCCATTCCAGGCTGGAGAAACGAGGTGAAACCTCAGCTCATCAAACACCAAACACTAAAAGCACTTACCAGGAAAAAGAACAAATCATGCAAGTTTTTTGTTACTAAGAAGAGGCAGCCAAAGGATTTAAGGAAAAAAAAAACCTAAAAATCAAGATCAATGTGGCCAGATGCTTCCCCAGATTCTCAGATGAAAGCTTTAATTTATTTTGCTGTTTCTCCACACTGGCAGTTGCTTCAGCCCTTTTAAGCTCGCTACGTGCTAATACACATGCACAATAGGATTCAGCTGTTATTTTTTCATGTGGGCTACAAATAAACCTAGAAATACTGTTTCTGCTAATCACATTGTTCCACACAGTTTCAGAGCACGTGATTACAGACTAAACCCCTCGCCACATGTTTTTTGGCCTGGATTCTAAAGGAAATTAAGTTTATATGGTAGTGTTGTCTGTCAGTCCTCACCCTGTGAAATTTCCAGTTCTCTAGCCTGTTTTGACRGCATTTGGCAGAAGGGAAAGAGACCCGAAGAGGTGACAGAGCCTTACATCTTTGGAAGAGATTAGKGCCTAGGTAGAGCACAGACATCCGACTTAGTCTCGTGCAGAGCCAACTGTCTTTGGGAATAACTCAGCCCAGGGGGCTCCCATCCAGGCAACGCTGAAAATGCCGGAGAGAAACCTGGGATCAAGTTGCAAGGGAAGGGAAAGGAGAGGCACGTTGCAAGGAGGGACAGCAGGGACGGCAAGGCCCAAAGGGAAAGTTGCAAGTGACAGTGGCACCAAAGGCCACGCAAGGGGGTTCAAGGGGGCTGCACGTGCCAGTGGCACCATCTTCATCTTCATCCCCCGATCAGGGCATCCCAGCACAGCAGCGACCGCCGGGACCGACTGCCCTGGCGATCCGCAGGGCGCTGGCATCCAAAGGCCGGGGCGCTGCGCCAAGGGTGGAAAGGCTTGTGGAAGAAAGCACCGAAAACAAGTTGGAACAAGGCAGAKCTTAAGCCTCAAAGTAAAGATACTCAATGACTACAACGAGCCCCAGCACGGGCCTCCAGCAATCCACCCCCAGGAAAGCAGCGTGTCCCTCTGGGAGCTTCCTGTCCGCTTAATTCTCCCACTTTCCCCTCCCCGTTTTCACAGCAGTGGAAGCRCAAAGCAGCCCTGGCCAGGGCAGCAGCCAGCCAGAAGCCTGTTTAGTGCAACAGCACACACACCATGCTGACTGGGGGGAGGTTGCCTTTCCTTCCTTATTTTTCTTAATTAAAAGTTGAACTTTACCTAGACTCCAAAATAAAAGCGTGATGGGAAAGAACCACTTACAAGATGCTAGAGCCAAACATGAGCACGTGTTGCGTTGCGTCTTCATTCAGAAATCACCTTGAGGTGATTAATTAATTACCACCTTTCCCATTGTTGACAGTTAATATTAGAAGCCACATTAGAAGCAACCATACACCACAGTGTCTTTATCGAACCTCCTACGTAAGAATGTTCCTAGAAACCAGTAATTTAGGCAAACTCACTCGCAAATCACATATACAATTCCGGTTGTCTCAAAAAAACTTCCAGGAGGGTCCTCCGGGTGTTCCCCACTCGGCACACGGGGAAGGTGCATTTGAGGACGCGCTGGGCTCCTGCACAGCAGGACGGGCGGCAGAGCACGGGCAGCCCTGTTTCCCACGCGGAGCGGCTCCTGCTCTGCGCACCCTCTCCCTGCAGGGCTGCAGAGCCCGTTTCCCCGAGCTGTGCCCAGGAACATGCCCCACATCCAGGGCAGGCATGGGAGAGGCAGAGAGGACTGCTCCAGAGAAGGCCATCGCGTCCCCGGCCATCTGCAGCCCGTCGGCCTCCGGCGCAGCAGAGTGACACGTTTCGGCAGGKCACTCTCTGCAGACAAGAGGTGGCTTCGGTGCCGGTCCTGGCACTTCACAGCACAGACGGGCCTGCAGGTGAGAGCACGTTCCTATCTCAGCTCCCRTCGTCCCGCAAATTCCAGAAAAGGAAAACAAAACAGTCCCTTGCACATCAGGTAATACAAATACAGCTATTGCTTTAACTGCAGGATGAAGTTTCACTTGCCAAAACATTGGTTTTAAATGGGTATAGCATAAAGGAAGACATAGGAACACACATGTTGGATTCCAAGTTTGCAGCCCAGGACCTTCCAGTGGCCACCTTAAGTGCCTGTGTGATGAACAGCCACTTGTGCAGATCATCAATAGCAGCAGGGACCCCATTCTTCAYGGCAAAAGCCATTTTATCTCAAGTCCAACCCAAAAAAAACCCTTCAGCTGCCGAGCTGAACACCAGCTAGGTCTTYGCAGCAGAGAAAGGCGTCTCTAGCACATAGCTGCCAACATGCAAGACCACATCCTTTCTCCATGAAGGATACTTTACCCCCCCTCTTCTTTGTACAAGCAGGGAGCCTGCAGGCCAAGAGATCACCTGCTATGAGACCAAATCAGTTAGGGAAAACTTACCACCGATCCTACCAGACTCATTAAACCACAGTAATTCTCACATCCACACACACTAGCACTGCAGCTTGCTGTGATGCACCTCCCCTTCCTGCCTGCATCACTGATCCTTACTCTGCAGGGCATTTCTAATAATATTTATATAGAATTCCTAGACTAATTTACAAAACAGTAATCACTCTCCTCTTCCCTGTAGAACCCAAATTGTTAAAAGTTATTCCATTCCCACACTCCGACAGTCTCTTTTAGATGTTCTTTAAGAAGCCAGACACGTTGGGTCATTACAAAAGAACGTCCAATAGAAAACACAGTAGTTTTGTGTGGAGAAGATGAGTAGTTTAAGAAACTTTAAATCCCTGAATTGACTGAACTGGCACCTCTGGCCAGWAGAGCCCACGAGCTCCACCCAGACTTGAGAAGCTCTCAGGAATCCAGCTCTCTACTCAGAGTGTTCAGCTAACACTCAGATGAAGCCACGTCGAGGAGAGACAGCACAAGGAAGGACAGGGTGACAGGCCCTGCTACAGACCCACACCACACGCGGGAGAAGAGCCCTGCTGAGCTCCAGCTCCTCCAGCTCGTCCACATTTTTTCCTTTTTGATTCTGCTCCAGCCCCAGTCCTTGCAAAGAGCCCTCAAAATTTCTGTAGGTGCTGAGCAAGGCAGAGAAGTTGAATCATTTGCTTTCGGCCACTCATTAGGTGCCAGCCTCAGAGCTTCAGCTGCTTAAAACCTCCCACCCCAAGCAAAGCAGCAGGTAGTAGCAGGGCAGGAACAGGCAGGGACTACTGCAGGTAGCAGTTACAAACTATGAGCAGCACAGAGTAATTCTGTTTACATAAAAGGTGGCAGAAAATTGGTCTCCAAAGAGCATGGCTCAATTCAGAAATTCGGTATTTGCAAAGAAGGTCTTCCACATACCTCTGTGCTGCTGTGTTTCCAAACAGTCCTTCCCCACCACAGTGAGTTTCGTGTCATTACTAGCTGGGTACAGAGAAATGTAATTGCTCCATATTAAGAATATGACCTACTATCCAAGGCCTCTACTACTTTTAATTAAAATGGCACATTACAGCGTTGTTAGGACTATGCAAATTCAATCCTGTGAAGTCGGCTCTCAAACAAACACATAATCTTGGAGCTTCCCTAGAAGGATGCTGAGACCGGATTAGAAATAAGCTTTGTTATTATGGAGGGAAAGAAGGAAAAGGAGAAAAGACAAACTATGAACTGAGTTACAGGAATTATTTTCTAAAAGTCTGAATTGAGTAAAGTTGACTGAAGTCGACTAAAGGGTTGAGTTTAGCAAAATCCATCCTCACAAGTTTCACCATCCTTCCCTTGAGCAACGAGTTTCCCGTCCCTGCGCTCTGTCAGACGGGTGGCACACGGAGGTCTGGAGCCAGGAATTCCCACCGGACAAGCTGCACATCCAGGACACACGAGGTAAGGCAGGAGCCCGTGAGGCGGCACAGCCCGGAAAKCAGGAGGGCATCACCCAAGCTCAACGGGAGGGCCTGCCGGCCCAGGCCACAACCAGCTCCAGCGCCCGCTCCTTCTGCACACCCAGCACCTCSTTTYGGCTCGGGGGCCGTTTTGGCGCCGYTGTTGTGTTCACGGAYAGTGGCCATCGGCCAGAGCCAACGCCAAGGGAGGCCCTGAGAGCCGAGCCCTGACCTGAGCACCCGAACATCAAGGCAGCAGAAAGGATCGGAGAGGGGATCTTATTAACATGTATAAATACATGAAGGGAGATTGTAGGGAGGAGGGGGCCAAGCTTTTCTCAGTGGTGGCCAGTGACAGGTCAAGGGACAATGGATACAAATGGAAATATAGGCAGTTCCATCTGCATGTGAGGAAGAGCTTCTTCACTGTGAGGGTGCCAGAGCCCTGGAACGGGCTGCCCAGGGAGGCTGTGGAGTCTCCTTCTCTGGAGGTCTTCCAAACCCGCCTGGATGCCGCCCCGTGCCACATGCTCTAGCTGTCCCTGCTGGAGCGGGAAGGTTGGACTAGATGGTCTCTAGAGGTCCCTTCCAACCTTGAASATTCTGTGAAAGAGAAGGTGCCTTAACCAATTCCCTAGCCGCTTTCTAAACCCTTTCACACCAGCCAGAGACCCCTATGGCGAGGCGCGAGATGTGGCCCGGTCACGAAGCCGGAGGCAGGAGGAGCCGGACACGCTCCCGGCCCCCGGAGCAGCACCTGGAGGCCCCAAGCAGTGGGGATTAGCGCCGGAGGAAGCACTAAGCCCTCGCTGATGCAGCGCCTACATTAACGCGAACATRAAGCTGCGCCTAGGGCCATGGTGGTTTGAGGGTTTGAGCAGCGCAGCCCGGCCAAGCTCGGAACCTTCTGGAAGGCAGAGGCGGGAAGGCGGCCAAAGAGAGGCGCCGGGCGAGCGCAGTCCGGCTCCGGCCCTCCCRGGAGCCGCGTCGTTACATCACCCTTTCCCTGCCCCAGTAAAGGTCGAACTGCAATTTGCTTTCCTTCAGATTTATGGCTTCCCCTCAAATGAAAGGTAGTTCTATGTGCCAGGAAAAAAATAAATAAATAAATAAATAAGGGCCGAAGGATTTATTTGTCCTGCAAGATACTGCCACAAATTCCATTCAAAAAAAAAAAAAAAAAAAAAAAAAACCTATTGTTTTTCTAGTCTTTGTAACAAGGGGGAAAAAAGAGTGAAAGAGAAGCCAAGATTTTTGCGTAGACAGGACCGAAAACAAAGCAGAAGCGCGCTGAGAGCCCGCATTCCCAAGGGCTCTTCCCAAAAGCTCTAGGAAGCACGAGCAAGGCAGATGTACTTCCTCTGACCCGCAACATGAAGTTTGAAGGAAAGAAATTTGAGGTCATCGAGCTGGAATGGTTTCCTACACCCACGCTGTGCGAGCGGAGCGCCAGGCTCCGCAGCAAGTTACGCGGGGACATGGAGACAGGCTGAAAGGTGCTGCAAAGCCCTTCTCCCACCTGTATACGGGCACACGGACACACCGTCGCCCCACGGCTAAGCAGCAACAAGGGGGAGGGAGAAGCCACAACACAGAGCTAACATAAAACCCGGGCCCATCCTTGCTCCCAGGCTCAAACACCGACATTCCATGGATATCCATTGGGTATTTCCAATAGCAATATTACTATGCAATTAAACTCCATTTTTTGTTTTCCATTATTCAATTTTCCATCATGTAAAATTTTTCCAAATAAAAGTACTTGTTGTGGAGACTTTTAAAATATTTTTATATTTCCTTACTGCACATGATGCCACTGGAAACTTTTAAGCAGTTTTCAAGTATTGCATTTGCATACATAAGGAAATTCTGCTCCGACCTCAATTAAGCATCTGCATTGCTCCTTTGAGTCATCCAGCTTGTCTCCTCTTTAAAGAAAATAAACTAACACAAAGCATCTTTTAATAACTGTGGGAGCTCAAACTGCAAAGGGAAGGGCCAGCGTTCTGCTTTATAGTYGGTGGCTTATCGAGTGTTTTGAGGAAAGATCTTGCCCAAAGCCTCGTCCTGAAATTTAACACCACCATTTACTACCCTGGCTGCGCGGCGAGCGGCAGCAAACACCTCTGCGAGCCCGGCCAGGCAGAGGCTCCTTCTGCTCATGGGTGAATCACAGAATCATTACAGTTGGAAGGGACCCCTAGAGATCATCTAGTCCAACCCCCTGCTCCAGCAGGGACACCCAGAGCACAGGGCGGCATCCAGGCGGGTTTGGAAGACCTCCAGAGGAGACTCCACAGCCTCCCTGGGCAGCCTGTGCCAGGGCTCTGGCACCCTCACAGGGAAGAAGTTCTTCCTCACATGCAGATGGAGCTTCCTGTGTTTCAACTTATASCCATTGTGCCTTGTCCTGTCACTGGCCACCACTGAGAAGAGTTGGCTCCTTCTTCCCTATATTCTCTAGGTATTTGTACCTATTGATAAGATCCTCTCTCAGCCTTCTCTTCTCCAGGCTAAACAGACCCAACTCACCCAGTCTCTCCTCATACGGTAGATGCTGCACTCCCTTATTCATCTTTGTCGCTCAACGCTGGACCCACTCTAGCAGCTCCGCCGGAGCTGCTTCGCAGTCTGGAAAACCAAGGCGCCCGCGAGTGCGGCTCACAGAGCCCGGCCGGGATGGAGGCAGGAGCCGCTCTGCGGAGGCCGGTTAACGCAGAGCTGCTTCGTTTGCTTCCCTAAAGCGGAGCCAGCTCCCGGGGGCAGGAGGCCCTGCTCCCGCAAAGGAGGGAGCCTCGCGGGTCCCGCTCCCAAGAAGCTTCACGGGCTGCTGGAAGAAGCTCCACTGTGCAATTCTCCTCAGAGGACTCGCATGGGAAGGAATGGGCAGAGCACTGAGACAACTTGGTACAACAGGGAGGCCGAAGCAGAGAGGCTGCGACGCGCACGCCAGCGCAACCCCCTACAGAAAACATCCAAAATAAGAAACAGCCGCACGCATGCAGTGCTCGAGGACAGACATCCAGACAAGAGGAAGCAGGGAAAACGAGCGGGGCAGCATATCCAGGCGCTGGATGAGGAGAGGGACGGAGCTACAGACAGAGCCYGGGTGCTGGCCGCATCCAGCCCCCGCAGCAGCTCCCGAGTGCTGGGGACAACCAGCTTCGCTGTAAAACCTCAGACAAGGAGTACATTCTGAACAAGCACTCTCTAACGGGAGAAAAGAGAAAAAAAGAGAGCATCAGTAAGATGGAGACAACTACTCCTGTTCCYCAAGCGACAGGCTATTTCTGTACGTCACGGGACGCCGAAACAACGCGTCTCTGTCCGTCCTCAGCTGGGCTACAGGAACCATCTCGGGACGGGCGGCACCTGCCTCGGGCAGCGCAGCCGGGAGCGGGAGGGATGGCTCAAACCAGGGGAGCCTCCGCCTCCAGCCCTGCCCATGGCCACGGGCTCCAGAACCAGCACCAGGCTCGTGCCGAGACGGAGCCAGCCGCGTTTTTCCTCCTGCCAGTGTCCATATTCGGAGCACGAGGAGGAGGCACCCACACCAGGAGGATGTGCAAAACCCCACACGTAGGCCCACAGGCTCCCATTTGGCCGTAGGAGCAGGGCCCGACCTGCAGGGCCTGAGGAGTCCGACCCGCCCCTCGTCTGCAGGGAGGAGGGTGCAAGTCCACAGCCCCAGCCCGGAGCGGRGCAGGCCCGGCCTTGGCCGGCTGCTGCTTCCCCTACCCGCCAGCGCTGCTCTCCCCTTGTGCCCGTAGCCGTCTCCCATAAACCAGCCCAGAGAGGCTCCTTGCCCGCAAACGCCCACACAGCGAACTCGGAGCCCCGGCCTGTCACAAAACTTGGTCGAGACTGCAGAGAGCCGGCCAAGGTTCGGAGCAGGCTTTGCATTTCAGTTTTCATGGGCTTTACGCGACACAACACGTTGAATGTGCATTACAAACTCCTGTTTATCACGGAAAGCACAGGCCCAGCTTGGATTCCTTTCACGTGTGGCTTCTACCACAACCTGGAGAAGCTCCGGCTGCCCGAGCCGGGCGTTGGACATGGAAGACAACGCCTCTGCCTCCACATTTCACTCTGCAAGTTACACAAGAAGGATTAGAAAGCGCTCCACATAAACAAGGTGCAGTTGTGCCCCTTTCCCTGTGCCCCCCAGGAGACAGCACACATTGATACCCAGGGCAGGGGCTACCCTGGGCCTTCTGCACACCCTCACCATGAAGGCATCCATCCCAGGAGACGGGCTGATGCCAAAGATGGCWCCACCAGAGGTGTCTTCACCAGGACCATCACTGGGTCTCCACTCCACTCTGCTTACCGCAGTCCCGATCACAAAGCTCTTTCCAGAAACATACGGCAAGAAACACCCCGCGCAAGCACGGAAGAGGGGCAGCAAACGCAGCGAGGCTTGGAGGAAAGGCCCCAGGGCCGGGGCATGCCGGACACCTCTCCATTTTAACGCAAGAACCAACCCCCAGAGAGCCACGCTATTCTCCAGCTCCTACGCGCACGTGTGCTGCGAGGGTCACATCAACGGGGGCGAAGCCAAGGAAGGATTCCTGCTGTCCGTGCTGTCTCTCAGGGCACGTGCCAGCGAAGGCGGGTTGGGCACTCGCACGACGATGACCTGGGGCATTCCGTACGCACAGGAGCCAACCGCGACGTCGCAGCCAAATTCCCGGCGAGCAGCATCCCATGCGCTGCCCCCAACGGCCGGGCCGCCGATCCAAACCACTGCCACATGCCTTGGAGCTTCCCAGGCCAGCCGGGGCCTCCCCTCCGAGGGAGGAGGCTGCAATAAATCAGGGGATCAAAGCAAGSCCCTGCAGAAACATTATCTTGTTTCAACTGTTTCTGCACTCCCGGATGGCCGTCGGTGAGAGCGCCTTGCGTCAGTGCCGCAGCCCAGCTCCGCAGCCTGGTGTTTTTATGCAATGCCCCCGGGCAAGGGAACAGCATAAGGCACAAACGCACGCAAAGAATGTCCTCACATATGTTTTGACAACTGCATTTTCATACCRCTTTGGAATTTCACTGGGAGCAAAGTAACTGCTCAGGACAGTGCGGGGTTGCATGTCAAGCAGCTTCTCCTTCCAGACACAAAACAGGTCTGGGCATTTATTGCGAGAAATCCAAAGCCACCCTCACCCCATTTTTTTGCTCCCATCTCCAAGATATATTCACTGATTAACAAATAAACTATCATTTATACCAAAGGCAAGATTTGCACTCGGGAATTAGGGACTTTCACCCCGCTGGCAGCAGCCCTGGCAGCCTAAGCCGAGTGACACATTATGCACAAGCCATCCGGCAAGGGCTCACACGCTGGGAACTGTTCAAACAGGAATAATTCAATCAGTCTGGAGTTCTACCCTGGCTAATTTGCACCAGGGCTCTCTTTTCAGATGCAGCATAAAAGATGTCATAAAACAAGCGGGATTAAGCCGGTAAATTTAGAACCCGTTCAGGCACCAAGAGCTCGGGTCAGTCAGTTCCCCATTTAAAACCTTTGCAGCTTCACAGGGTTAAAGGAACAGGAATTTATGGCACTGAACAAACAGTTCTTACAAGGCGCGTTTGCCACAGTTACTGAACCAATGCAAACAATTTCCAGCGCTCGCACAAGGAATGTATGGTGTAACTGTARGGCACTTGCTCTTCCACTGGCATTTTGCAAGTACTTTTCACGTAGCTATGGAGACATTAAAGCCGTTTTCTGTTTCTGCTGTCATAACTAGACAGCCAGTGATTTACTGGTAAAATTCCTCGAAGCAGCAGCAGAGGAAGGGGGAGTTTTGAGTATCAGGAGGCCCGAGAGCAGCGAGCTGAAGAACGTGGTAATGGATTTCAGATGGAAAGAGCAGCATGAAGGCTCCTTGCACAAGCGAGCCTGGAACTGCAGGTATTGCTTTAGTTGTTTAGTAGTTTAGTTTCTTGCAAATAACAAAAAGAGAAGGTAGAAAACCCCAATATGTATCATGGAGACCACAGACAAGGAGACTCCCAATGAGGCAGAAAAAGAGAAATGTCTCTAGCTGCCACTACCATCACCCTGTGCTAAAGGATGATCCTCAAGGGTCTCTCTAGAGCCATGGTGGGAATCCATCCTTGCAACGCTAATGCAACACGACGGGCAAAACAAGGCTCCAGCTTCCAAACTCACTTGGAATGTACCTTGTAGAGCCGGAAGACAGGCAGTAAATGGAAGGAAAGATGAGGAGGTTGTTAAGCCTGGGACTGTGCAGAACTGCTGTAACTACAGAAAGTCTTTGATTGCTCAATCAATACGGGCACTCATCAGCCAGAGCTCAGAGAGGTGCCCACTCCCTGCAAACAGCTCATTTGGGATTTCATCCCCTGAGGGGCTCCTCTGACATCCCTTCCACACGGCCCCATGACAACTCAAGCAGTTCTCCACTTAACCTTCTTGCTAACAGCAGCTCGACAGTCAGTCTTGTAGAACAGGCCAAACGTTTGTCCATCACAACAGTCCAAACAACCCCGAGAGAAAYCCCTTTCATCCTATCAACGTCCTTGCGAGCAAAACCTTCTGAGAACGCAGATTTAGGACTGCACGTTGCGACAAGCAAGTCTGAAACCCCAGAGAGCGACCTGGAAAACACTGTGTCACACAGATAAGGACATGCAGTAACTGCGCACTGAGATCCCAGGCAGGAACTCCCACTATAACGACAGCAACACACTGGGCRGGCGGCAGATTTTTCCCTTTGGATAAAGCAGAAAGGAAACATGTCCCACCAAACACGTTTTAAGAAGTGTCACCTTAGCCCCAGTCACAACAAGGGAGCCAGAAGCGGCAGGGCCATCCCCGTGACCAAGTCACGGGAGGTTCAYGGGCACCGCGCCAAGAGCAACGGGTGACGCCTTTGTCCAACCCATTTTGACGGCAGGAAGGAGCCCACTGCAACRAAGCTGGAACTCAAGCCCATCTGGAAGCATCCAGCTCTCACATCCCTTTCCTAACCACCCCACATCCCTCTAGGATCCGTCTCTGGAGGTTCCCGGCCGGAGCGCCGTGCGGTGCCCGTGGCACGGGGCGCGCATMGAGCACGGGGCAGAGCGTGCCGTGCTGGCCGGGCGTCAGCATCTGAAGCAGGATGGGGGGGGGGGGGGTTACCTCTTTTCCTTGTTCTTAACAGAGGAACTCCACGTACCTAACTGCACAAAACCAAAGCTTATGGGAGATGCTTGCAGCCCAAGAGGGAAAGCAGCTGCCTCTGGCTAAGCAGCAAAAGGAGAAGAGATACCCGGCAAGCACCTTCTTGCGGCATTTTTCCAGCTTGGACATTGGGATGAGGGGGAGCAGAGCAACTGCCCACGAGCACGGATGCTCCCTGCTCCCACGCGCCGTGCCACGCGACCCCAGGCTGCCCCACGCGTGTCCCAGCCCCTTGCTTCCCTCCAGATCCCTGCTTGGAGCAGCTCTCCAGGGCCACACGCTCCCTCCCAGGCTGCTTCCCAACACTCCTCTGGGATGGGTAACAAGAAGCCCGTGCTAAATCTTGGAGCAGGTTCATAAACCTAAAGCCAGGGCGGTACAAAAGACATTTCAAATGCCCAAGTGTCCSAAAGTGTCTAGGCCAACACAACCGTATGCACGTGACTGACATCCAGGAGTGTTCATTGGCATGTGAACGGGGAAGAGCTCAGCAGTGTCCCCCTCCTTGCCAACACTTTCTCTCTGCAGGACTTTCTCACAGGAGCAGCCTATCTGACTTGATACTACAGAAAAACTGCACTGAGCAGCCTTGAGTCTAAGCAAGAGTCWTTTTTGCAAATCCACATTACCTTTGTCCTTATGAACTCTACAGCACCTCAAACCACAAGCTCAAGAGCTACAGCCATGTTGGACAGCAGCTGTTTTCAGAAATGCAGCAGCAGTTCAGAGCTCCTTCCTCACCTTCTTTTTGAGTCAGATGTTACTTATTAGCATCACACCCCACAGAACCCTAATTTGATCCTGAAGGTGCCTCCACGTGCCGATTCCGTGACCTCTGAAAACAGACCCACCTGCCTCCAAAGAGCCTGCATGTTCCGCCATCATTCCCTATGATCCGGGCCACATTAAGTACCTGACCTCCTGCAACAGCTCCATGTGTTTTTCCAAGTTTCTATTTCTCCCTAGACCCCATGCACCACTATAGCTAACGTGCCTATATACATTAGAGAAAAGTTATCCAGTCCAGACTTCGGGAAAGCACTTAACTTCAATTTGTGGATTAGTCTGGAACCTCTGAGAGGTCTTGCAGTTCCCTGAACTTTGGGGTCAAAGTAATCAAAGATGAGCTGCTGCTCCCATCAAGACCCACGCAGCAGAGAGCCACCCAACCGCCCACCCTCAACGCGACTGATTTACGGCACACAGCTCAAACCAACTACTCCAACTCTGTTTGTAGCAAATGGGCAGGTTTGTAGCAGAGTCAGGGCTTCTMCAAAAACAGCAGCAGCAAGAGGAAGACTGGGGAAAACGCTGGGTCTGTTGCTGAACGGGGAGGTGGCCTTGGTGACGCAGGGTGCCGAGAAGGCAGAGGTACTAAATGCCTTCTTTGCCTCTGTCTTTACTGCTAGGGCTGGTCCCCAAGACCTGCAGAGCTCAGGAAAAAGAGAGATAAAYGGGCGAGAGCAAKACCTTCTGCAGGTCGAGGAGGAYTGGGTTAGGAATCTCTTGGGCAAACTGGCCACTCATAAATCTATGGGTCCAGATGGGAGGCACCCAAGAGTTCTGAGGAAACCGGCAGGGGGCTGTTGCTCAGCCGCTCTCCGTCATCTTCAAGAGGTCCTGGAGAGCAGGGAAAGTTCCGGAGGACTGGAAGAGAGCCAACATCACTGCAGCCTTCAAAAAGGGCAAGCGGGAGGAGCTGGGCCATTACCGGCTGGTCAGCTTTACCTCCGTCCCTGGAAAGGTGATGGAGCAGCTCATCCTAGAGAGCGCATCTCCAGGCACATGAAGGAGAAGGAGGTGATGAGGAACAGTCAGCATGGATTCASCAAGGGGAAGTCATGTCTGACAAACCTAAAAGCCTTCTAAGATGGGGTGACTGGCCAGTTGAACGATGGGAAAGCCRTGGAAAGGGTTGTCTACCTTGATTTCATCAAGGCTTTCRACACTGTCTCCCATAACATCCTCATGAGCAACCTCTGGAAGTGTGGTCTGGACGAGTGTACAGTGAGGTGGATCGAGGGCTGGCTGGATGGCAGAGCTCAGAGGGTGGTCATAAATGGGGCCGAGTCCAGCTGGAGGCCTGTGGCCAGTGGTGTCCCCCAGGGGTCAGTGCTGGGCCCAGTGCTGTTCAATTTGTTCATCAATGACCTGGACGAGGGCACGGAGTGCACCCTGAGCAAGTTTGCAGATGACACCAAGCTGGGTGGAGTGGCCGACACTCCGGAGGGCTGTGCTGCCATCCAGAGGGACCTGGACAGGCTGGAGAGTTGGGCAGAGAGGAACCTCATGAGGTTCAATAAGGACAAGTGCAGGGTCCTGCACTTGGGGAGGAATAACCCCAGGCATCAGCACAGATTAGGGGTTGACCTCCCCTCCACAGAGAGGGACCTGGGAGTCCTGGTTGACACCAAGGTAACCATGAGGCAGCAGTGCCCTCATGGCCAAGACGGTCCATGGGATCCTGGCTGCATGAGGAGGATGTTGCCAGCAGGTCAAGGGAGGGATCCTGCCCCTSTGCTCAGCTCTGGGGAGGCCGCACCTGGAGTRTTGGGGGCAGYTCTGGGCTCCCCAGGACAAGAGGGATGTGGAGCTTCTMGAGAGGGTCCAGAGAAGAGCAACAAGGATGATKAAGGGGCTGGAGCTTCTATCATACAAGGACAGACTAAGTGATCTGGGCCTGTTTAGCCTGGAGAAGAGAAGACGGAGAAGGGATSTGATCAACTTAAGTACCTGAGAGGAGAATGTAGAGAGGGTGGGGCCAAACTCTTCTCAGTGGTGGCCAGTGACAGGTCAAGGGACAATGGATACAAATGGAAATATAGGCAGTTCCATSTGCATGCAAGGAAGAGCTTCTTCACTGTGAGGKTGCCAGAGCCCTGGCACAGGCTGCCCAGGGAGGCCGTGGAGKCTCCTTCTCTGGAGATCTTCCAAACCCGCCTGSATGSCGCCCTGTGCCCCGTGCTCTGGGTGTCCCTGCTGGAGCAGGGGGTTGGACTRGATGATCTCTAGAGGTCCCTTCCAACCTCAACCATTTTGTGACTCTGTTAAACACCCTTCTCTTCTATATCTGTAAAGCTTCCAAGAAAGCAGGTAGCCAGCGAGGGGCCACAGCCACAAGAAAAAGCTACAGAACAGGTCCCGTCAGCTCTGTTGAGCAAAACACTAACAGTRCTTTGCTGCAGCAGAAAGACACGCAGCTAAATTCTGTTTTGAGAGGCAAAAGCCAACAAAACGCCCCCRATTCATTCACAAAATGACTCTGCTTTACAGGAAGAAAAGACATAGTGGAAATAATTAAGGACCTTCCTTGTGAATTTTGAAAGGTGGCCCGAAATGCCCTGGTGCCCATTTCCTCTGCCAGCCCCAAACCAGCCCAACTGTGTCTCCCGGAGGGAAGCGGATCCCCACGGCTGCGGTCACACCATGGGCACAAGGCAYCACCCATCCTCACACCCACCAACAGAGCCTGCCGCTGCCTGCCTAAAGTCGTTCCCAAGAGACCACTCCAGGGGAGAGATTTCTAAATGAGGACACTGGGAGAGCTGCTCTTGGTCACTGCTGTGACTAAACTACAGAAAYTGAAGCCATAATAGTTTAATAGTCTCAATAGTTTAAAAATTGCATACCTTATAYCTACCTCTAGAGTCACTGCAGTACATATGAACTTTTGGGGCTGTAGCTGGTCTCTGTATTTTCAGAAGAACTTACACTGTTTCCCCAGGTTTTCATTTCAGAATGGATCACTCCAGGAAAAATCATTTAAGGCCAAAGCATCCACTAGAGTCAAGCAAAATAAATCTCATCATCCATTTAATTGCTCCCACCTTATCTCTCTCATAACGATCTCTCTTCTTTTGCCACATCTGCTGCCGAGSAAGCAAATAAAGTTGTTCTGACAAATCAGCCACACTTGGTGCCATAAGAACTCTTTGAAAAACATGACAACTACAAGCCATAAATCAGCACATCTGAAAGCACACCAAGACATAATTAGATCGCTGTCTTTGACAGCGCAAAGAGTCTCCAATTTAGAGTTCAGATGCTGTGATAGCTGGTTGAAGCCTCAGCCTTCTGTTCTCCACTAAGATTTAGCAAGAAGTCCTTAAAGACGCCAGATGCCCAAACCTGCTTCTGCATGGATGTGCCGAAGCCTTTGTTCACAGCTGGCGACCACTGAAACCCCAGGAATGTTATTGATGCAAGAGTGACAAGCCTGTGCCTCCTGGAAGCACGATTACCATCAGGCTGCAAGCAAACGGCTGCTCAAAGTCACACTTTCTGTTATTTTTATCCCACCTTGAACACCRCAAGAGAGAGGCTCCTTAAATGACTTCTGGCTCTTGGTCTCAACCCGCATGGCTCAACGACACACGGCAACAGCCGAGGGGACAGGCGTCCCTACTGCTGCAGCAGTCTGGGTCACCGATCTCCTGCCCAACACCAGACAAATTATCACCCAAGCTACAAGGAAAAACCCATTTTTTGCAGCTYCCAGCAGTTTTAGCAAGGATTCCCACTGGCACCACGCTCTGGAAGAAACAGGAGAACATTCCTGGCCTTCAACAGGGACCATTCCCAGCGCCCCCAGGATGATSTGCAGGAAGAGATGGGCCAGGCAAGCACAATGGGGGCAGAAGAAGCACAGCAGCTCCCTCTGCTACTTCTAATCTGAAGAGGGCCCAGAGAAGCACCAGCTCCGTCAGCCCAAAGGGCCTCAGCCTCTGCTAGCAAGACAGCAGAGGACTCRGGCCTGAGCAAATACCTGCTGGTGCTCTGCAAGTTTTGCACAGCCTGAACCCTTCCCAAGGCCTCCTCTTCCCTCCCCTGTTGTAGCTGATGGCTAAGTGGGTGGCAGGAAGAAGAAAGGCTGCAGCTACAACTGGTTTCAAGACCTGTATCTAAATAAGATTTCCAGTGAGGAAAGAAATCAGCTCTTTTACATAATTGGTTTATCTTGGCCTCTCGACAGAAACAGAAGCACAGCCAGTGGAAAAAAACATAAAGCTCCCACCCCGCTGCACTTCCCTCTTGTTCAACAGGAGTCACAGCGAAAGAAAATGCTCCGGGAGCTCAAAATTCCAGCAAATCATACATGCCCAGAGCAGGGGCATGGCACGCCATGGGTAAATCCGGCACAGCGGCCGAATTGTTAAGGGAGAAAAACCCCACCTTTGTCAAAAGCAAAGCACCGCTCTGGCAGCGCGCGCTGCTGGATACACAACAGGCAGCTGCTACCCCGAGCCAAAACACAAGCTAACGGCCAAGACAGGGGTGCGAAGGCARGAGAAAGCAGATGCTCGCTCAGAGCACCTTGGGGCATGCTCGCAGGCACTGCGCGGCGTTTTTCCAGAACGAGGAGAGATCCARCGGAAATACCCCACCAGGACGACTGCACAGTTTTGCGCAATCCTCTTGGAAGCTCCCGGTGGCAACAAGCGYGTACCCCACGGGCAAGAGGAGCGCGGCGCTCCCCGAGCAAGCCCTAGCCGTGGGCCGAGCGCTGCCTCCCTGCCGGGGCCGGCGGCCGCCGTCGCCTCGCCGCAGCGACGCGC
>NW_020455662.1:130810-132658 GCF_003342845.1 Nothoprocta perdicaria
GCAGCGACGCGCAGCCGCCCCCGCACCGGCTGCTCAGCCCCGCGCTGGCAAAGCCGTCACCGCCGAGGCGCCGTGCGCTGGCTTCGGAAGTCACCTTCGGGTGGCAGTCGCCCTGTGGGCAGCCCGGCTGTCCAAGGGCAGCGGGACCCGCCTGCCCACCAAGGCACAGGGAAGGCCGACCCCCTCCTCCCATGGAAACCCAACAGGCAACTGCAGGGACCGACTCCAATTATTTGGTATATACCAAAGTTATTTGGTATTTCTACTACCAAGGCACTGCAACRGTGCAACTAAAGAGTCAGGACCCACAAGCAAGTTGCAGCGGGGTAAGATSGGGYGTGAATYTACARGGAATTAGCCATAATGTGCTAAATRTSTGGGTRRTATGTCCTTACCACTGGTGAGCACAAGGCCACGCTCTGCAGCTACCTCTCCCAGACAGGACCCACGAGTGAAGTCCCCAATGAGGTGACTAATGGGATCTCAGCTACAAATGGGGCGCAGGAGGGACCATTCAGTCTGAACATAGGAAAGGAGTCGGTGGTTTTATTTATTTTCTTAGTACACAGCCAGGTCTGTACACAAGAGCTCAACACGGAAAGAGTGATCACGGCAAAGTCTGCTGGGCCTTCTCCTAAACTTAAGCTGGGCATTTACAGAAGTTCAGCTTTGGGCAGGTTCTCCCCGCAGCCTGCCCCACGTGTYGCCTATGGCTGTTCCTACTGAGGGCTGCTCCAAACAAAACCGCGGACTCCCCGGGCCCAGCAAGTTAAGTTCTCACCCTCCTCTTACCCCACCTCAGGAGTCAGGAGCCGTTTGTGGACCRTCTCCACCAGGCTGAGGGTGCAGCCCCCCACGCTCCCCATCCTCGCAGATGACACAGAGCAGAACAAGGGAAATCAGTCGGTTATCCGGTTATCCGGGCAGGTTTGCGGCAGCCCTCTCAGGTCCTCGGAAAGCCAAACGTCTGTTTTGGGGCAACTGTCTGTTTTGGGGCAATGGTACAACTGCTAGGGAGGAGACTAACTGTTCTCTAGCCCAAGGGGGCAGGCGCAAGGCCAGGCACAACCGCCCAACGAGGGGCAATCCGAGAGCCTCTCGCGGAGGAGCTAAACGCCCCGGAAAAGCCAAAYGAGCCCTTGAAGGCAGGAGCGCAAGCGATGCCCTCCCGCCTCGGCGCCAAGGTCCGCCCAGGCCAACGCTCTCCCGCAGGATCCTCCCGCAGGATCAGGAGAAAAGGCCCCCAAGGCACCAAGGAGCCAAACCCGGGGGCTCTTCCCACCTCCCGCTACCTCGTGGCGAGCAGAACCGGTGCCCTGGATCCCACGACGTGGAGCCGAGCGGGAAAAACGCCTCCGGGAAAAAAACAGGAGTGGGAAAAACAACCCTTAAGGCCCGCGGGGAGGCGGCGGGCAGAGCCYGGTCCGGGCTGCGGGCACGAGCCCCAAGCCGGGCGCCTCTCCCGCTTCCAGGAGCGACCCCCGGGACACGGCGGCGGGGGAAGAGGCGCGAATCCCAGGGAGCAGCGCCGCTGGAGCGGGAGCGGCGCCAGCCTCGGCGCGCTCCCGTCCCCGCTCCTCGGCAAAAGCTGATCGGGACAGAAGCGTCTGGTCGCGTTTCGAAACGAGAGTTTCAGCCGGTGTTAGCTCTGCCGCTTACCGGGACGCCCCTCTAAGGCATCTGCCCCACGGCGCAGACGAACCAAAAAAAGAAGGAAAAAAAAAACAGGAAAAGCAGGAAAATAGGGCGAAAACCGCAACCGCAAGTCACTTTTTCCCCTCCCAAACGCCACCCGCCGAGCTCCGGCCGTTACCTCCGGCGCGGCCGCGGGCGGCTCCGCTCCGCTCC